>NW_020949971.1:6566978-6659251 GCF_900497805.2 Vombatus ursinus
CTTTCTTTCTTTCTTTCTTTCTTTCTTTCTTTCTTTCTTTCTTTCTTCCTTCCTTTCTTCCTTCTCTATCTCTCTTTCTTTCTTTCTTTCTTTCTTTCTTTCTTTCTTTCTTTCCTTCTGTTCTTCCTTCCTTCCATCATATTTTAAGGTTTATAAGCATTTTCCACCCAAAACCATGAAACTTAGGTCAGTCAAGAATAATTATCCTCATTTTAGAGATGGGACAACTGGACCCGAGGAAGGAATGACTTAGATGCTCTTCGCATTTCTTTTCAGACATGACTGAACAACAGAAAAGCAAAAATATCACATATGTTTGCCAATTATTTCTTATGACAACTTTCCAAGGAGGGATATTATTTTTATCTTCATTCTAGAATTGGAAAAAATAGTGATTCCCTAGGAATTGGGGGAGTGAATATGATAGAGTAGTCTCATAACATGAAATTGCTTCTCTAGTTTATGTTCCCCTCTTTGACAATACTTCTTTAGGGATTCCTTTTGTTCACAGACAAACAGGGAAAATCCATGGGATGTCTTTTCTTTGAGTCAAAAACTTCTTCCATGATTTGATGTTCTTCTCTGAATGAAATATTTATAGAGAAGAAAATTGTAGGCAGTGTGGAATCTATCTTGATATGAATGACATTTCCTAAGTTTGTAGCCTCTTGAGTCACTTGGGATGAGGCATTATTTAGAATTAACAGTGTCTTTGTGTGGAAATTGAAGTGGGTTTTAAAAGGATCTGCTTAAGTCCTTCACTGAAGGGTTGAGCAATTTTTGACACTAATGTGTTGTGTAATATAGTCGAGGGGGAGGCTCTTTGAGTCTCATTGTGGTCATAAAACAAATATCAAGGATTTTCCCTTGAAAGAGTGGCTTGCTATTTCTTTAATTTGTGAGTAGTGCACACAGTTAGACCCTGATATTGCATATAGAGAGGTCCTTTTCATGTTGCTTGGATGCAAGTAGCTAGAATACAAGATGCTCAGCAGCAGGGTCCCAGTATTACTATGGTAATGAGCTAAGTAGAAATGAGGAAATCGGTGATCTCTGTTGTAAATAGACCAACTTGATCCAAGTTGTTTAATATGTCTCTTAACTAGCTATATTTTCAGGTAATAGAGGTAATATTAGATACTCCAAACAAGATGTTTCTAGGAGAGTTTCACACATGACCCTGAATTCTAGTGGAAGGTGCCTATAGCTCACTCCAGCTCTGGAATTCACACATTGAAAGTGCTCTCTGCCACCTTGGCCTCTTCTTCTAATTGTCTGGCTTCCCCCAGAGACTCCATTTTAAGAAGGTCACTCAGGCCAGCCATGTCTCCTTCCTTTTCTGCCTGCCCTCTGGACCTTCTGTACCATGTCCTCTAGTTGATTGCCCCTTTCACCCCTTTTGTGTTATCTTCTCCCCCATTAGAATGTAACCTGGGAAGACTTGTATGAACCTTGAAATCCTTGAAACCTGGGAAGACTTGTAAGAACTGATGCAAAGTGAAGGGAGCAGAACCAGGAGAACATTGCACACAGTAACAGCAAGGTTGTAACAATGATCTGCTGTGAAAGATTTAGCTACTCCAATCAGGGCAATGATCTGAGACAATTCCAAAGGACCCATGATAACCAATGTTGTCCACCTCCAGAGAGAGAACTGATGAAGTCTGAATGCAGATAGAATCACACTTTTTAAAACTCTATTTTTGTTGTTTTATTTTGCAACATGGCTAATACAGACATATGTCTGGTATGATCTTACATGTATAATCAAAGTCAAAGCACCTGCCTTCTTAAAGAGGGGGGAGGGACAGAAAAGAGGGAAATAATTTGGAACTAAAAATGTTTAAAAAATGATTATTAAAATTTTTACATGTAATTGGGAAATTAACAAATAATAAAAATAATTTCAAAAATAAAAAATAATTAAGAAAAACAATTTAAGATCTTTGAGGTCAGGGGCTATTTTTCTTTCTGCTTATATTTGTATTCCCAGGGCTTAGGACAGTATACATATATATACAGTATACATGACCTAGTTAGTACACAGTAGATGCTTAATAAATGTTTGTTTACTGACTGACTGACTGACTGACTTAATTATCTCCATAAAGCAATGAAATATGTTTTTATCCCAAACTTCTGGAAGCAGCCTTGTCATTTTCTAGTTCTTCATAAAGCAGCCAGTCTGTTTTGAATATAAATATAAAAAACTCACAAATATATATATATATATGTATATATATATATGTATATACATATATTAATTGTCAGACCCCATTTGGGGTTTTCATGGTAAACCTACTGGAGTGGTTTGCCATTTCCCTCCCCAGCTCATTTTATAAATGAGGAAACTGAGGCAAACAGGGTTAAGTGACTTGCCCAGGGTCACAGCTAGTGTCTGAAGCCAGTTGGCCCTGTACTCTATCCACTATGTCACCTAGCTGCCTTGCATTTATGTACAATATTAAATCTTATTATATATATATACATATTAGCTCCTTTGAGACTTAAAACCACACTGTGAAGTCAGCACTACGGAGCATCATTCTTCCCATTTCTGACTGACCGACTGAGATTCAGAGAGGTGCCTCAGAGAGATGTTTGCAGTCCCACAGCTTGCAGGCGTTGGAGATGGGATTTGAATGCAGGTCCTTCTGACTCCAAGCCCAGCGCACAAGCCGCACAGCACACTGCTTCTCTTAAGAGTTTAAAACCCTGTTCGCAAAGTCTGGGTAGGAAAGGAAGTCAGTGTTTGACCAAGTCCTCCGAATGCATTTGTACTGGCGACCTTCAGAAAACAGCCTTTCATACAGCTGGAAGGTATTTTGGACTAGCTGACTAGCCTGACATCAAACAGGAAGCGATCAATAGGGATATTTGCTCTAACCTTCTCCCATCCAAAGACAACAAAGTTCAGGGGGGCCAGGATTCACTGCAAAAGAAAGCAGGAAAACCAGATTCTCACATCCCTCTTGCTGACAACTCCATGCATCGACATGGCTTTCTTCAACTTCTTGAACATGGTTGTGTTTTCTTCATTATTGGTGCTTTGGAGCTACTTGTTCATTTCCAAATACTCTGTCTCAGGGATATTAGTCATTCCAGTCCAACAGAAGCAAACAGACTTTTAGGAGAGCAAACAAAACATGTCTTCAAGTACAAGGCCTATGTTAAAACGTTATCTTGTGACCTATAGCTGGGTTATCTTGCCTAAGCTCTTTCTTTTATTTAGGACAGAACTGAGCCCAAAGTGGCAGGGGACATGCTCAAGGTCACTCACAGAGGAATGGTGGAAATCAAGGGGCCTAGGCTAAAGGCTGCCTCTGCTGCTTGTGTGACCAGGGGCAAGTTACTTAATCTCCATGAGCCTATTTCCTCATCTGTAAAATAAGAGAATGGACAAAATGATCTCTCTTCCAACTTTAAGTATCTGAGTTGCACATAGTAAGTGTCAGAAGTGAGATATGAATCTGGGTTCTTGTCCTTCAAATCCACTGCTCTTTCCAAAAAAAATGGTCTTTAAAAAATGTCTTGTCTTTCCATTAGGGAATGGCTCAACAAGTTATGGTCTTTGAATATGGTGGAATATAATTGTGCTATAAGAAAAGAGGAATGAGATGATTTCAAAGGGACATAGAAAGACTTGCAGAGTGAAGTGAACACAACCAGGAGAACAGTTCATGCAGTAACAGCAATATTGTAGAGACTTTGGAAATTTGAAAGACTTAATAACTCTGATCAATGCAATGCCCACCCGTGATTCCAGAGAACTCACAATGAAACATGCTACCTACCTCCTGTAAGAGTGGTGAAGGGCTCAGAGTACAGATTGAGACATATTCTTTTGGATAAGGTCAATGAAGGAATTTCTCTTACTTGGCCATACATATTTGTAATAGAGGTTTTATTATTTTTTTTCTTTCTCATTATAGGAGTGAAAGGGATCAGGAGGGGAAGAAGATGGGTTTTCATTGACTGAAAAAAACTAATTCTATTTTAAGGCAGTAAATATCAAAACTATCTGGTACTGGCTAAGAAATGGAGAGGTAGATTAGTGGAACAGAATAGACATACAATACACAGTAGTAAAGGACTATAGTAACTTAGTGTTTGACAAATGTAAAGATTTAAGTTTTAGGGATAAGAATTCATTATTTGGTAAAAATGTATGGAGAATTTTGTCAAATTTATAAGAATACAAGTCATACCTTAATTGGTGAATGGTCAAAGGATATGAACAGGCAGGTTTTCAATGAAGAAATCAAGACTATATATAATCATATGAGAAAATGCTGTAAATCATTATTGATTAGAGAAATGCAAATTAAAATAACTTTGAGATATCTTATACCTATCAGATTAGCTAAATGATAAATGTGCTTCAGTTGAGGAAAGGCTAAACAAGCTGTGGTATATTATTATGATGGAATCCTGCTGTGACAGAAGAAATGATGAATTGGTTGATTTAGAAAAAAAAAACATAGAAAGACTGGGACCTATGAAGGAAGATGCTACCCACTTTCAGAGAAAGAACTGACAAATAGAAATATGCATAGTATGGTCTAACATATATGTATATGTGTATATGTGTATATATATATATGGGGGTATATATATATATATGTATCTATATACATGTAGATGTAGATATGGGGTGGGGATGGGAGAAAAAAAGGAAGCACAGAAAATTTGGGATGCTATGAAAACAACATGTAGGGTTTATTACATAGGATTTTGGGAAATAGAAATTCTTGGTTTTATATTGAATCCTCTCTTATGTTCTGCTGTGTATGTGGAAATGTTTTTTTTTCTCTTCTTGTTTTGTCTTTAAGTTTAAAATGAATAAAAAAATTTATTCAAAATGCTTTTGCTATCTTTTGTTTTTACATCATATTCATCTTTGAATACATCTCTCCCCCTTCTCTACTCAGTAAGCCATAGCTGGAAACAAAGACTAACAAAGAAACAAACCAAGAAGTAGCTCAACAAAGTCAGATGGACCCATAGTCGATCAACGTCTGTACTCATCTCTTGTCCAGGAGAAAAATAGAGTGTTTAGGATTTGTGCTTGTTTGTTCTTTCCACTTACATTGTTATTGTAGTTATTATAGTGAGTGTCATCAGAGTAGCAACGGTGCTTTGGCTGGTGACCTCTGCCCCTCAGGGTCCCAGGGTACTCTGAGAAGTTTTAGAGTATTTTTCTTCTACTCCCATCACAATGAACCCCCGTTGGCTGTGTTCTTCCTCTTTCTTAGGGGCCAGTTACTGGTGTCCTGTTCCATTTAACAATTCAATGCCAATTGGATTTTATAAAGGGATATTTGCTTCAAAAACATAGCAAGAACACAGGTAAAAACATTCCAATATCTGGACACATACTCTCCTTTATACTACCTGTCTTTGGGGAAAGTGGACTCAAAACTTAGCTTAATTCCTACATAGCCTTGGTCCCTCCAAATTCAAATCCATTTGTAGCACAACTGCCCAATGAATCCTTATCCCAGCCTCTGTTGGTCTGGGTCAGAGAAGATTTCTCCCGAAGATCCCTATTCATTCTGTCAAAGTTGAACTGGCTATAAAACCTGGCCGACATTCCAAATCTGGGATTCCTGTGGTTTGCTCTTCTGATCTTCTGAAACTTAAAAGGTCCACTCCCTTCACTTAGAATGGAAAAGATCATGTGCAAAGGTCAAGGACGGAGGTCCATTTCTTGGGCCATATGACCTCGATGGGAAGAAGGTCTCAAGGCCTCTCCCCTTATAGCATTGACTCTCCCGGGACTCCAGGAGTGAAAAAATCCAACTGTGAGCAAAGCGGCTAGGACTGAGGCAACAGCCACCTGGCAGAGACTTTCTTCACAAGTATTATAATACAACCTAAAGTGAATCAACAGCATCTGGTAAAAGACAGAATCATAAAGATTCCCCAGAAAGCATGGGGCAATAACAAGAAACTCTGGAATGATTCAAAAGAAAAATATAGTCTGTGAAAGGAGAAATTAGGAATGAATCAGAAATCAGCATTTTCAGTGTAGACTTATAAAACACAATTAGCAGATTTGGAAAGTCTAAATCCATAATAAAGAATCACTCTAAAGAAGCAAAAGAGATGAACAAATTTGGAACATAGGCACAAAAATATGAAAAAGAGGAAAAATTGGCAGAAGAGAACAATTTGGACAATGATTGGTCATTATTTCGGGAGATATACTGATCCTTACATTACTTTGGTGCATCCTGTCTTCAAAGTCAGTCATTTTGGTTGGAATAGAATACACGCATTACTTTAACGTTAATAGTTTGTAATTCTGCTTTGGAAAATCATTTGTTGCTCAGATTCTTATAATCTAGACACTGGTCAGATTCTTATAATCTAGCCAATAGCTTGCTAACGTTCAGACTCCTTAAGAGTCTGCCCAATATGATGGATGTTCTAATAAACCTTGTCTTTGGCTAAAAAAAAAAAGAAAATCATTTGTTCATACCCATTTGACCACTTAACCACTGGAGAATGACTCATGAACTCTTATATGTGTGTTAATTCTCTATGTATCTTGGATATTAGGCCCTTACCAAAGATATTTGATATGAAGCTTTTTTTTCTCTCCCAAATGATGCTTTCCCTTCTTTTAGCTGCTTTTGTTCATGCAAAAAAAAACCCTTTAAAAATTTTCTTTACTAAAAATTATTCCTTTTATCACTTGTGATAATCTGTAGCCCTTGTTTGGTTAAGAATTAATGGTGATACCTTCACTGCTAAATTTCACAGCATTTTTCATTTTCCTTGACTTCTCAAGCTTTTGACACAGTTAATCACCCCTCTCCTTTGGATCCCTACATTTGTGACAATGGGTTCTTGTATCTGTGTGACTATTTTTTCTTAGTTTCCTTTACTGGATTGTCTTCCATCTTTGACCCTCTTACTTTGGACACGCTCCAAGTTTCCATCCATATCCTCTCTTCCTCTCTACTCTTTCCCTTGCTGAGCTTACATACTCTCATGGGGTCAATGCTAATTTCTACCCAGATGACACCAAATGTACCCATCCAGCTTTTATTTTTCTCCTGAATGCCAGATCACACAAACCAAATCCACGAAAGTCTACTGGGCATTTCACTTGAATGTCTTCTTCAGCATCTCAAACTCACTAAATCCAAAACGGAACTCATCACCACCTTTCCGATAAAACAATTCGCTGTGCTAAAATTCCCTGTTTCTATTGGAAGCATCACTTTTCTCCAAGTCACATATTTATGTGATTGCAGAGTCCACTTAGACTTTTTCTTCTTTCACATCCTTCATATCAAATCGGGCACCAAATTTTTGTTGAGTATACCTCCACAGTACCTCTCTCACATCTGTTACCTTATTTCCCCTCAAACCTAGGTCACCTCATCACTTCTCACCTGGACTATTTTAATAGCCTCCTGATTGGCCTGCTGCCTTCACTCTCTCCCCTCTCATACATCCTCCACACAGCCACCAAAATCACCTTCCTAAGGAAAGCAATTTCCAGTGGCTCCCTATTTCCTCTAGAACAAAGTCCAAATCCCTCAGCCTCTCTTAAGACTCTTTTCTCCCCAAATGACTATAATCTGCTTTTCCAGCCCTTTATCCCCGCATTCTTCCCAATCTTGCACCCTATTTTCCAGCCAGATCAGCCTATTTACTCCTTTCTTGAACTTAACACATCCCCCACTTCCTAGAATGAGCAAAAGTTGTCTCCTACGCCTGGCATGCACTCCCTCTTCCTATCCCCCTTTCAGAACCCTCATCTTATTGTCTGCCTTCGGGTTTCACCTCTTCTGTGAAGTTCTTTTTCAACACTCCAGTGAGAGTTCTCTCCTATATCAAAGTATCTTGAGTTTCATTTACATTGTATTTCCCAGTAGAATATAAGCCCCTGGACCACTTCATTTTTGTCTTTGCATTCCTAGAACATTGTCAATAAATGTTTTGTTCTCATTTTAACATCGTGGATTAACAGCTAGAAGAAATGACTCCTGGACATGATTTAATCATTCCCAAGGACATCTAATTCAACCTTCCTATTAGAGTCTAAAGAGATTAAGTGAGCTGGCCAAGGTAACTCAGGCAATACATGTTGGAGGGGGGATCTGAACCCCATTTAGGGCCTCTTTCTACATTGTCTTTTATGAGGGAAGAGAGCTGGATAGGAGCCAACAGTGAGAGTTGTTAGAATTCTTAGAATTTTAGATTTGGAAAGGACCGTAGAGATCACATAATCCAGGGGTTCTTACCTTCTTTGAGTATTGCAGACCTCTTTGGCAGTCTGGTCTGGAGTTATAGACTCCTTCCCTGAATCACGTTTTTAAATATATAGAATAAAATGCATGGCATTACAAAGGAATCCAATTATATTGAAATACAGCTATCAAAAAACACAGCTATCAAAATATTAAAAAAAACAAATCCATGAACCCCAGGTTAGTAATTTCTGATCTAATTTAATTCTTTATTTTACAGATGAGGAAATTGAGGCCCAGAGTTGATCTAGGTAACACAATTGGACCTAGTCCATGAAAATCTGGGTCTACTCGCTTCTAGTGCCCTGGCCACTGCCATGTTGTTGAGCAATAGTTAAAAAACAAAAATGGATAGACAGGGTGGGGCCATGTTGGGGAGGGCCCTATAAATCAGGAAGTGAGGTTTAGATTTCATCCTGCAGACAACAGGGGGCATTTCAGGTTTTTGATCAGGACAGCAAGATGTTTGGGGATGTTATGATGTTTTGAGAAGATTAATATGACACACGGAGAGGCAAAATAGTCTAGCGGATGGACTGGCCTTTGATCCAGGAAGAGTTAAGTTTAAATCCTGCTTCTGACATGCACTGAATGTATTACCTTGGTCCAGTCATTTTGCCTCTCTCTAAGACTATAGCTTTCAGAGAAGATGCTGATCTTTGTGGCCGGGGGAGTTCCCTGTGCCAAAGAAATCACAGGTCTTTTCCCTGTCCCTAATCTGACTGTGGTATACAGCAAGATGAACTGAAATGGAGGAAACAGTAGAATAGATTTGAACTCACATTTATGCTTAGAAATAGCTAATACCAGGGCAGCCAGTGGCATGGTAGACAGAGCACCGGCCCTGAAGTCAGGAGGACCTGAGTTCAAATCTGCCCTCAGACCAACCACTTGACACTTACTAGCTGTGTGACCCTGGGCAAGTCACTTAACCCCAATTGCCTTAAGAAAAAAGAAATAGCTAATACATCCACAGATGCTTATTTACTTAGTTATCACAAAAATTTCTCACTCTTTTTTACGTCTTAGAGTCACATAGGCAGCTAAGTGGTTCACATAAGACTCAAAGTCAGGAAGAACTGAGTTCAAATCCTGCCTGAAATACTTACTAATTGTGTGACACTAGACAAATCGCTTAATCTGTCTATGTCTCAGTTTCCTCATCTGTAAAGTGGGGTTAATTTTAGCACTGACCTCATGGGTTGTAAGGATCAAATGAGTTTAAAATATGTAAAGCATTTTGTGAACTTTCAGATCACTGGACAAATGTTAGCTGCTATTGTAACTGATTTTGGGCCTTTCCCACTTGGATTGCAGGGCTTTTGATCACATGGATTCAGCAGGCCTCGCAACATTCCTATTAGATGCCTGGGGTGCCATATCTGGAATTCTTTATCCTTTCATCGTTACAATGCCATCCCCACAGTTCTCACCCTGAATGTTGTCAGGATGTGCTGTCTTTACAAGGTTATTTTACACATTCGTATCACATCCACAGTCTCACATCACACACATCACAGGAAGGCCACCTTCCTTTCTTAGATGATTTCAAGCTGCCAAGCCACATTCCTCCTCATGATTGTGAAGTGGGGGGAGGGGTCTGATACTTCAGTGTCATCACGACCTCATCAATATGGATGGTGCTTCCATATCTGGACAACCCCTACATCCCCCCATGCCTTCCAGTCTCATCCACATTCTCCCCTAAATCCACAATGAGATCCTACAATGACTGTCTGTCTCTCGATTCTAAATCAAAGTCCTTGGGCTTTGTCAACCACATCAGTTCCCCCTGTCGCCACTGGTGGGTTGAGGAGTAAAGTGGGTGTCTGGAGCAATTGAGCTCCACCCAATATGCTTGGCACCTTCCTCCAGATCTCTTGGCCCAGTGTGTGGGAACTGTGCATCATCCAGGCTGTCCATCTGGGATTCCTCACTCTCACCACATGACCAGTCCTTCTCTTCTTCCAGTCATAAATCTTTTGGAAGATGACTTTTAGACCCTTTCATATTCTAGACTCATTGTGCATAATATGGTGGGCCTATTTATAGGTATCATCCATCTCCGCACTTCCTTGGGATTTAGTCCATTTTTACTCCATGGCATTCTGTGATTCACAGCCAAATAGAATCCCTGGAAGAATGTGGGAATTAAAACGATGGGCTTTTCTTTCAAGGAGAAGGTTAGGGTCATTGAAATCGCTCCACAATCTGGGAAATGTATTCCCGTTCATCGTCTTCATTCTAATCAATTCTAGGCCCACATCGTCGTCCACTAGAATGTTTGTCCAAGATACGCACGCTGGTGGGCCAGGACAAGGGCTCGTGCATCCAAGTGAATTTCGTTACAAAATAAGTATTTGTCATCCATCCATCTAGATGTGGCCCCTTAAGTTGATCTCTTTTCAATGAGTTTGATCTCAGTCGGCAGGGTCCGACACGTTCAGGGGCAAGGTGTAGTCTGCATAGTATCATCCATAAGAGGAAGCATCTGAAAGATGACACATCTCTCGGGAGTGACTCTTCCATTTGGACACCATGAGAAAGACTCGCCATAACAGTGATGAACACCTCTAGGGAGGGTAGGTCCTCTTGTACCTTTTATACTTGATTATAATAATCAGCTGGGTGGCGCCATAGTGCACAGTGCGCTGGACCTGGAATCAAGAAGACCTGAGTTCAAATCTGGCCTCAGATACTTATAAGGTATGTGACCTTGGGCAAATCACTTCCCCCATTTGCCTCAGTTTCTTCATCTGTAAAATGATCTGGAGAAGGAAATGGTAAAATCACTCCAGCATCTTTGCCGAGAAAACCCCAGATGTGGTCATGAAAAGTCAGACATGACTGAACAACTGAACAACAACCGTGACAACCAAATAATAATAATTAGAGGAGATTGCCAGTTATCTCTGTCATCACAGAATCTCTATAAACTTAACGTTCAAATCGTGTTGAAGTTTTTATGACATTTTACCTAATACTCAGTTGGATGCACAATTTAACATCACATGAATCACAGGTAATATGGATAATAATAATATTTGTATAGCACTTTAAGGTTTGTAAAATGCTTTATACATGCCATCCCATTTGATCCTCACAACAATTCAGGGAGGTAGATGCTATTATCATTAACATTTTACATTTGAGGAAACTGAGGCAGAGGTTGTGACTTGCCCAGGGTCATACAGCCAGTATCCATTGGAAGTGAGACTTGAACCCTGGTCTTCCTGGCTTTGATGCTGCCTCTCTTAGAGAGTCATTGAGTCCAGTGAATTCCTGGCCACAAATCTCCCTTAGAACATTCGCAGCAAGTGGTCATCCCTCCTCTGCCCCAAGGCTTCCAGGGAGGGGGAATTCTGGGACGACACACTGCCCTAAATCTGGGCAGTTTTTGCCTGACATCAAACCTAAATCTGCTTCTCTCTCGCTTTCATCCATTGCTCCTGGTGAGTCCAATCTCTTTTCTATACATGCTAACCATTTAATACTCTCCCGTTCCTTCAGTCTTTCTCCACCCTCTCCCTACCCAATGCCCCCAGGCTACCCAAAACTCTCTTCTACAGAGGCCTCCCTGCCCCCCCCCACAATCTTTCCTTTCTATCCCTTACATACTTCCCCAATAGATCTCCTTTCCTTTTCCCTCTCCTGTAAGCTGCCATCCTGTAAGGGTGCCATCATCTCATTCAGCAGCCAATCAGAACTCACGGTCTGGCCATTATCTTCATGACATCTCCCCTATGTGTCTCCTTCTCTTCTCTCCCATAGACCCTCATCATGGTGCCTGGTGGCAATGGTGTCCTAACTGACCTCCCTGCTTCATGTCTCTCCTTTTGCTAATCTACCTTCCATTCATCTGCCAGGGTGAAGCGTAGATCTGACCACGTCTTTCCCTCTCTCAGAAATCTCCTGTGGCTCCCTGTTACTCCTAAGACCAAATATGAGACTCCTCGGCTTGGCCTTTAAACTTTTCCACAACCTGGCCCTTACTACCTTTTCTAGTCTGTTGACCCTTTGTGCCCCATTACATACTTACCTTGGTCACCTCTCCATCCCCCTCCCCCAAGCATCCCACCCCTTTGAACTGGCTATTCCCCGGGATCAGAATACTCTGTCTCCTTACCTTTTTTTTTTTTTTTTTACTTCCTTCAAGATTCCGTTCAATTACCATATGCTGGGGTGGGAGGGCAGGGGAAGGGGGAATGGAGCTTTTCGTTTCAGTTGTGTACAACTCTCTGCGGGCCCATTGGGGTTTTCCTGGCAAAGATACTGGAGTGGTTTGCCATTTCCTTCTCCAGCTCATTTGACAGACGAGGAACTGAGGCAAACAGGGTTAAGTAACTTGCCCAGGGTCACACAGCTAGGAAGTGTCTGAGGTCTTGACTCCAGGCCCAGCACTCTAGGCACTATGGTGCCACCTAGCTGCCCCTTGCTAAGCTTACCTTCCATCTACTCTATCCAATTTATACACAGGTGGTCTCCTCCATTAGAATGGAAGCTCTCTGAGGGCAGAGAATCTGTCTTTTTTCTATTCCCGCTGCTTAGCTTCATGCTTGACCTAAGGTTAGCACGTAATAAATGGCCATTCTCACTGGCTTTAACTAGCTCTCTTGCAAATGAGAAGCCCATTGGATCCGTTCCTTTCTCATCACCCAGGCTGTGAGCTCAGAGATGCCTTTGGATTCACGTTTTTCCCGTCGTTAATGACTCTCACTGGTACTCTATTGCACTTGGATACTGACTACTGTTTCCCTGTTTCATAAACTCCCCTAGGTGCCCCAGGGGCAGCTAGGTGTTACAGTGGACAGAGGGCAGGGCCTGGAGTCAGGAAGACCTGAGTTCAACTCTGGCCTTGGACACTTAATTAGCTGTATGACCCTGGGCATGTCATTTAACCCTCAAGGAGCACTGGACCACAGAGCCATTGTGAGGAATTCCCTGGAAAATCCCATTGTCAATACCTCAGCAAGCCTTCTCCCTGAGTGATGTTGGGAGGCTTCTGAAGGGACGGCGCCAGGGTCTCACCTCCCTTTAAAGACGGCTCCCTTTACAAGAACTTGGCTGTGTTCAAGTCCTGGTGGACAGGAACTGACATCGTCACGTGCTACCTGAGTCCTAGCTCATGTACCCACACGCCCAGCCAGTATTAGGTTTGGCCTGGCTTTTCCGACGACAGTTTACTTTGGCTCCTCCCTTTCTCAGTGACAGCTGAGGCAGCCGTGTGGCACATGGCCAAGAGAGACTGGTCTAGGAGTCGAGAAAACCCCAGTTCAAATCCTGCCTGAGTTCAAATACTTACTAACTATGGGATGATCCTGGGAGAGGCATTTCACCTGTTTCCTCCTCTGGAAGATGAGAGCTGAGCTTAATGATCACTTCCAATTCTAAATCTGTGATGCCACGTGTGAGCATTTCACATTTCAGTCTCCCTGCCATTCTCAAACGTTGGCTTCTTGCCTTCCATTTCTCCCAGGTGACTCTTGGGGATGTCAGGTCAGATATCTCCCAGCAGTCCCAGCTGATTTTGCCATGCCTATCCATAGGGATTCATCCAATACCTGGCTCCCCCCTCAGCTGATCTCATCTCCTCCACTAGCCAAGAGAATTCATCCTTTCCCATCTCTGACACATTCTGTCAAAGGTGTTTGGAGGAAGTCAATCTGATGAAGCAAATTAATGCTAAGTTAGAGCAGCACAGAGTAATGGATAGCCAGCTCATCTGGGAGGCAGGAAGACCTGGGTTCAAATCCTGCCTCTCACATAGAGTCTGGGTAAGTATTTCACTAGACCTCTCAATGTCTTGGGTCATTCTTTGTGACTTAAAGTTGCCAAAAAGATGACGATCTTCATTGAGAGAGTTTTCCCATCCAAGAGTACTGTATGCCTGTGAAATCACAGGCCCAGTTTCTATCCTTATTTTATAATAAAATAATTGATGGATATCCCTTTAAACTTCTCAATGAAATGACAAGACAATTTCTGTCAATGAAGGAAACAACTCCAGGCAGTGGGGATACAGTGGACAGCTTTCATGCAATATTTTCATATTTTTTTGACCGAATTTAAATGAAACAAGGGAGGGACAGAGCAATAAACATTTATATGGCATCTACTATGTGCTAGGCACCCTACTAAGTGATTTACAAATCTCTCATTTGATCCTCATGACAACCCCAGGAGGTAGATGCTGATATTCTCTCTCCTTTTACAGTTGAGGAAACTAAGGTAAACAGAGATGAAGTGACTTGTCCAGGGTCACACAGCTAGTCAGGGTCTGAAGTCAGACTTAAATTCAGGGCTTCCTGACTCTAGGTCCTGCACTCTCTCTACTAGCTGCGTCAGTTCATTTATTTGTTTTCAATAAGCAAACATTTCCTTTTCTGTCATGGGTTGTTAGAGGTAAAGACTGGATGTCTGATTTCACTGGCATAGGGAACTCCCAAGTGAGAATATTCCCTCTACCAAGGCAAGTCAGTTCTCTGCAACTCAGGGTCTTAAAGAAGTTAGGTGACTTTCCCAAGGTCACACAGCCATCGAGGTTCAGGGGCAGCACTTGAACCCTGGGTTTGAGGCCAGTTTTCTATCCATTATTCACCACTGCCTCTCAATTATCTTTCTGAAAAATAAAAATTACATAAAAACACATATGTGTCATCAAATAGGAAGCTAGAAAACTGCTTAGGTGGAGAAAGGTACCTAAAGTGAGCCCAAGAACATCAAATTCTCTTTGGAAACCAGTAACTTCCAAGTTACACATGCATCACTAGCACCAGTTGATGTGGTATTTAGGAATTCTATGTCTACAGGCTGGGCCCGTCAGGACATCTCACAGGTAGGATGAAATAATTGTAAAGGTGTGAAGAAACGAAGTCACGAGGAAGGTCTGAGTTTGGGCCAATTCTCAGGGATCTGTTTAAAATATTTCTTTCAGAGGATGGCAATATTTCCTGTGAGTTTGGTCTGGTTCATCTTGGCGAACCTACGGTGGGTCCAGTGAGTACCATGTCCCTTACGAACCAATGATTTAAAAATTCAGGCAAGAATTTTGCCCGGGCCCTACATCAAGTGCATTCCTATTTAGTTTCCAGAAACTCATTATTTCTCAAACTCATTATTTTCCAGTTTTAAAAAGATCAGGATGTTTGTCTATTTTGTCTTCTGCAACCTCTCCTGTTATCTTTGATTTTCCAGGGAATCCCTCACAATGGTTCTGTGACCCAGTGCTTAGCACAGTGCCTGGCACATAGTAGGCACTTAATGAATGTTTATTGATTGATCAGATCATGTTACTGTGTATGTGTATTGGGGAAAGGCTAGGGATGTGCTTCAGGAGATTCATAGTATTTATAGTTAAAATGAACAATGGAGATAATATCATTCCACATCTTTATTTTATAGATGAATTGAATATAAAAGGGATGTTTAATTGTACAGAGAAAACAAATGGGACTATCTTCCAGAATTGAATGAACTCCCAATTTAAAACATTTCATGACAACACGACTCAATTTTAACTAACTCCCTCAAGATTAAGTATGATGGCTATTGGAATACATATTAGGGTTAGAGTTGGGGTTCGGGTTATTTGAAGAAGTTGAGGCACAGACAGAACTGATTTGTCCAAGATCGCACAAATCCTGACAAAGACAGGATTTGAACCCAGGTCTTCTGACACCCCTAGGCCACTATATCGCTCTGCCTCTCGGGTGGCCCTGCTATTTACTAATCGTATGACCTTGGATAAACGACTTCACCTCTCTCTGGGCCTCAGTTTCATCATCTGTAAAATGAGACAAGTGAATGCGGTGGTCTTTGCAGTCCCTTCTAAATCTTCTCGTGTTTATGGACTAAATCCTGGGCCCCCTGAATTAGGAACATCTTAACTGATTTAAGGTGATCTAAGACTGTCATCTCTCCTCCACCTACAAGTAAAGCTGGCCCTGCTCACTGTGCTCATTCAGGATCTCATCAGATGCTTTTCCCTTCTCATCTTTCTTTGCATTACCTGAGGAACTGTCATCCAAGTCACATAAATGGCACACATCTTATTCTCCTACAGGCTCTCCAACCACTCCCTCCTGGGCTAGATGGACCCTGAACGTCCCTTCTCACTCTAAGTCTGTGACAGTAGTTTAACGATTGGAAGCTTGCTTCACATCTTTCACCCAGCCATGTGGACACCTGTTTATTCCCTAGGTTGGCTGGCTCGCTCCAATCTGCTCTCACGGTGGCAGGTCTAGTTTCCCAGAGAAGGGTCATCACCACTCAACTACACACATTCTCTGAGAATCATTGGGGTAACCCTATTGAGGGGAATATAGCCTGCCAACTCGCCACCTTAGCTCTGAAGCCACCATTGATGTATTTCTTTTCACACAATCAGCTGTTTACAATGACGACACTTTCAGATTTCAAACATAAACATTTACTTAGCAGCAATGCAAAAGAAATAATAAAAATATCACTAGTCCTTATATATTAAAGCAAGTACACGAATAATAAAATGCTTCACAATTCACACATAAATCTAGATCACACGATCCTACCAACGCACTCTATCTTGTGGGGGAGTGAGGAAGCACAGAAAACTGTCAAGGAGATAGATGAGGGAGTAAAATGTGCTCAGGGTACCTGCAACTCTGAAACTCTCCATTTCAGCGTCCTCTGTGTGACTCAGGAACCGTCCGGGTTCCTAAAGGCATGTAACCTCCACGTTGAGTCAATATTTCTGCTGCTAAACTGAACTCATCTATATTGCATTTGACTAACACCTCACTGGACACTCCATTTCAGCCAATCTAGGTGATTAACTGAGTGATTTCTCTGGGTTTTTCTTTTTTATTTCCAATCAAATCTGCTCAATTGGATTTACTTTTCAATAGCAGTGGTAGGTAGGCTCTATCAATTCCATCGTTAAACTAAGCTGCTGAAGTTCTGAAGTCTGTCCTTGTGCCCCCCTCCCCTCTCTCTTTCCCTATCAGTGTTCTGACAATAATCAGATAAATTACATTTGTGCCCCCATCATTCAACAGTTCCGATATCCGTCTCTCTCTAGTAGAGAACATTCTATCACACTAAACACAGCATCTCCTTGTCTCAGAACTCTGAGTCAGCCTCAGCCCCAGCAATAGTCTCTTAGACTAGCGGCTTCTCTTAGGACTTGGAGCAGCCTTGACTCAGCACCAAGGCTTAAAGGGAAAGGACATTGCACTAGGTAGGGTTTGGAGCAGTTGACCTCAGATGCTGCTCTCAAATCTGAACTCACGTGATAGGTCACCAAACACCACGCCTAACTAACCAAGGTCACTGCCCAAACAGCAGGCAGAGCACAGACTCTCAAGCTGTTTCGTTTGGCCTTGGCCGCACCCAGAGATGATCAGACCCTTGATCTTGCCAAACTGGAAGTTCTGGGAAGATGTCACCAGAGGAAGGAAGCCACAGAGTCACAGAGATATTGGAGGGTGAGAAGCTTGCTGGGACGCGATGGAGAAGTCCAGAGAGTCAGGAAAGGAGTGGAGCCACTCACAAGTTTTCCACGTCCATGTTCATGAACTATGCAATTCCTTTCTCTGATCCTGATGTTTTCATTTCACCTCTATCTCTGCTTTGTAATCGCGTTCCCTGTTCTCCATCTTCACCATGACCTCCAATCTCTCTACCTCTCAGTTCTTTTCCAGGCCATCACTCAGCACTGGCTTCGCTCTCCTCACTTCCCCATCTTGCCCCATTGATTAATCAGCTCAGCTCTATGCTTCTCTTTCATCCTATCACATCTTGCCCTGCCAAACCCCAGCCTTGGATTACTCCCATCATCCACTGCCTTTTCTCCTATTCATGTGCTGCTGAATAAAGCTGAAGAAAACCATGAATCCATGGTGACTGTGTTCACCCTACATTTTTTTACATCATCGCACCTGGGCCTTCATTGTGGCAAGGCAATCCTCTTTCTGTCCACTTCTGTCCTTTTCTGTCTACTTACCATAGCAATTTTTCCAGAACTTTTCTTCTATCCTAAAAACCTCCCATGGCTCCCCCTCCCACTTTCTCAGCTGAGAACATTACCTTGCATTTCACTGAACAAAATAGAGGTCATTTCCTCCTCATTTCCCATGACTTACACGCCTTTCACAACTAGCTCCACCTTCATCTCTTTCTGACATAATGAGATTGCTCTTCTTTGGCCAAGAAAATCCCCCTATGTGCACAGGTGATCCCGCTCCATCCCACCTATTCTATTCTGTTATCTGTACTCTCTCACTTAGCTTCAATCTCTCCCAGCCTACTGGCTGCTTCCCTACTGTCTATAAACACGCCTTCATCTCTCCTATCCTCAAAATAGGCTCTCTTGATCCATTCATCCCAGTAGATATCATCCCATATCTCTCCTTCCTTTTGTGGCTAACCTCCTTGAGAAGGCTAGCTACAATAGGAACTTCCACTTTCTTTCTCTCTCTCTCTCTCTCTCTCTCTCTCTCTCTCTCTCTCTCTCTCTCCCCCCATCTCTCTCTGTCTCTGTCTCTCTCTCACACACACACACACACACACACACACCTCATCATTTAACCAGAATTGGTCTCTCCAAAATTATCAATGATTTCTTAATTGACAAGCCTAATGATCTCAATCCTCCCTCTTGACTTCTCTGCAGCCTTTGGGACTGCTGCTAATCTTGCCACTCTCACCTGTTTTAGGTTTTCATGCTATTTCTCCTTCCACCCGACAGCCATTTCTCAGTCTCCTTTGCTACATCCTCACCCAGGTCGTGCCCAATCACATTGTTGGCCCCCAAGGTTGTCCTGGCCTCTGTTTTTCCTTTATACTATTTTAGTGGGTCATCTCAATAGTCCCCTTGGATCCAATTAGCATCTCCATGCTGATGATCCCCAGATCAATTCAGCCCAAATCATCCTCCCGACCTCCTGACCAGTCTTACATCTCCAGCTGTCTGCTAGACATCTTGAACTGGATGTCTCACAGACATCTTAACATGTCCAAAACTTATCTCTTTATCCCACCCCCCCCACCAACCTTCCCTTATTGTAGAGAGCATCACTATCTTATGCATCACCTGAACTCAAGCCCGAGGTGTCATCCTTGACTCCTCCCTCTCTCTCATCCACTCCCATATCCAATATGCTGCGAAGTCCTGCTGCTTCTACCTTAAAAAATTGATTGTATATGCCCGTTCTCTTCTCCTGACACTGCCACCACCATGGTTCAGGTCCTCATCACTTCCTACCTGGACTATTGCCATAGGTGGCTACTCTATCTCTGTGCCTCAAGTTTCTCCCCACTCTAGTCCTTTCTCCTCTCAGTTGTCAAACTGATCTTGTGAAATTCTGACCACATCGATGCCCCTCCCCCCCAACTCAACAAACTCCAATGGCTCCCTCTTATCTTAACTATAAAATCTTCTGTGTGGCTTTTAGAGCCCTTTGAAGAGTCTTTGGAGGGCCCTTTCCTACACTCTCAATCTTCTTACATCTTACTCTCTTCCATGTAGTTTGTGATCTAGTGATACCGTCCTTCTTGTTGTTCCTAGAACAAGACTCTCCATCTCTCAGCTCTGGGGATTTTCAATGGCGGTCCCCAGGCCTGGATTGCTCTCCCTTCTTATCTCCTCCTCCCAGCTTCTCTGGCTTCCTTCAAATGTCAGCTAAAATTCCACCTTCTGCAAAAAGCCTTTCTCAGGCCCCCTTATGGTGAGGGCCTCCCCTCCGAGATCACTTCCATTTTATCCGGCACAGATCTTGTTTGTACGGAGCTGTTCACAAGTTGTCTCCCCTATTAGACCGTGAGCTTCTTGAGAGCAGGGACTCCTTCTGCTTTTTTTTAAAGTCAGTGCTAAATAAACATTTATCAACTTGTTGATTTGACTTGATAAAATGGAGAGCTTAGAATCTTTTTCAATGACTTGGCAAAGGAGTTGCCAAAGTAGTAGAGTAACTCTGTAAGGTGGGTGGTACAAAGATGATTAATCCCATTACACAGATGTAAAAACAGAGGTACCAAGAGATTAAATGACTTGTCCATGATCACAAAGCTAGGGAAGCATCTGAGTCAGGATTTAAATTTTCATCTCCTATTCCAAGTCTAGTACTCCATCCACAAAGCTGGGACACCCCTCACGCATGCACTGTTCTTTAAGACTGAAATAAAATTCCTCTTCACTCACATCCATCAAAATTCCCTTCCTTCAATGCCTCAGTTTTGGTGGCTTCCTCTGCTTCCGTGAAACCTTCTCTGATCCCCTTGGATAAAAGTTATTTTCCTCCTCTAGTTGGTCTAACTGTCTCCTTGGCCTCATTATACCTAACTCAGATTATACTTTTTTGGATGAACCATTACCTCCCTGAGGCCAGGGACTGCACCATTTTTCCTATTTTTATCTCCAGGCTGAGGCACAGAACATTTCACATAGTAAACCCCTAATATATTTTTGTTGAAATGAATTAATGAAATATTTCCTAGAAAAGGCCCTTAGCAGAGTTGGTTTAATGAAGAGTAAGAATACTGTGCAATTAGAAAATACACATTTTTACAAGTAAATGATGCTTCTAAAACACTGGTAGAAATATCTTATTTTCTGCAGTTTAATCTTTTCCCCTGGGTAGCAGCATTAGTAGTCAATAAAGGAAAGAGAAGAAGACCTTTGTTCAATCCCACTTCTGGTTTCTATCAACTGGGGAAGAGTGAACAACCCTTCAGTGCCCACAGTAACTCTGGAAAGCTGTAGAAATTATAGATATGATACCAATCAGCCATTGGGGAAGGGAATTGTTACCGTGGGGATTCCTCACATGTATAGAATTACAGCTTTTCTGACCCTGAAAAGTTTTAAGCCCCTAAAGCAGAGTTGGAGGACCTGGTCTACAGGCCACATGTGGCCCTCTAGGTCCCCAAATGCGGCCCTTTGACTGAATCCAAACTTCACAGAACAAATCCCCTTAATAAAAAGATTTATTGTGTAAAACTTGGACTCAGTCAAAGGCCACATTCAAGGACCTAAAAGGTCACATGTGGCTTCCAGGGCACAAGTTCCCCACACGTACCCTAAAGAACATTTCAATTATTTGCACCATTTATTTCTTTAGAAAATCCTTCCATCTCCTCCTCCACACCAAACAGTACTAGGAAAATCTTGATAACAATAATAGTAAAATAAATATTTCATTATATCACATATTTTTGCTATGTCTATTTAATAGCCAGGTTAAAAAAAAAAACCTAAAGAAATACTTTTGGAACAAGCAGACGTCACTGCACCAAGTGCTATTCCAGGCTGATCACAATCACATAATCTTGGATTGTCAAATGTAACCAAAAGTAATTTACCTCCGGATGGAGCCCGTGAAATGGCTGAGATCCAAGAGAGGAATCACAAGCCCTCCCATGGTCAACATCTGTGTGCGCTCAGCCAACAGCATGTCAACTAGACGTTGTCACAGACTGCATGTGGACCGATCAAACTTGGGAACGATGTTTCTAATAGCTGTTGCTATTCAAATACTCGTAATCTTCAAGTTATATGGAAAACAATGGCTTCAAAATATGGAGACCTGGGAGAGAAAATCAAGACTGGGCAGGAACAGGAAGAGGCTCCCATCAGCTACATTGCAGCTATCTGGCATCGGAGTTGTGTCGAGGACTCTTTCAGTGACCCTCCAGAGGATGTTACATTCTCATGTATTTATTTAATTACCAAAGTTATTTTTTCCATCTATGTCCACAGAACATAAAATATACCAAAATAATTGAAGGATAGTGACTTGTCCAGGTTTTTTTCTCTCTGAATGTCATTAAAAAAGATGAAAATGAGATAATAATTATAATCAACATTTATTGATACTTTAAAATTTGTAAAGTGTTTCAACTCATTTTTACAGGTTACATGTACTGCCTGGAAAAGTGTTCATTTTAGGCCCGTAAAAAGCCTACTTAACCATTTATCTGCTTAGATGGACTGGTGATCATGAGATCAAAGTGAATGTTTTTTTCCATCAGTGCAGATTGAAACCCTTGTGCAAATGTCTTTCTCTTCTTTCCAGAAGTCCAACACGGAGTATACAACTAAACAAGTGGAGACTTCCTTGTGGTTCATTTAATGTCTTTTAGGAAGGCTATCCCATCCATGCACCAGGGAGAATGGACAAGGCCACTGGGCTGGTGACTTACGTACAGCACCATCTGGTGAGTAACTGAGATGTTGCACTCACCCACCAGATAATTTTCACAGTGACGCTGCTTTTCTGTAGGCTTTGGAAGATAACATTTGAGTCATACAGTCCAAGGACCCAAGAGGGAAGACAAAAAAGACTGTGTCATACTGGAAAAGAGGTAGCAAGGCATAGTGGAAAGATGGCTGGATTTGGTATCAGAGAACTTGGGTTCAAATCCTGGACCTATTACTTACTATTGGCTGTGTGATCTTTAGCAACATCCTTACCTCCTCTAGCCCTTGCTGTTTTCCTCCATAAAATGAGGTGCCTGGACTAGTTGACTTCTGAGGTGCTTTCTATCTCTAAAATCTGTGATCTCATTTGAGCTTCATAATAACCCATTGAGATAAGGTTCTGTTATTATACCCATTTTACAAAGAGGGAAGCAAGAGCTCAGAGAAATTAAGCGACTAGATCAAACAGCTATTATGTGCCTGAGATGGCATTCAAACTCAGGGCTTTCTGACTCCAACTCTAGCATTCTAGCCAACATACCATGAGGGAGAGTAACTTCAGATTAGTGTGCATACAAATGGTCGCAAATTTCAAAGAATGAGCTAAATTAGCAGAGAATTGTGGCAAATCACTCCTCTTCACAATTTCTAATTACTTAACTGGCATTTTTCCTGTGCATAAGGCAATTGCAGACACTAGCTCATAAGCATTTTCAATTGGCTAAAAACCCAGCCAGCCCAGACTCACATCCACTCAAAAAGGAGCAGATATTAAGTAACACGCATCAAATGTAATTTTTTCCAGGGTTGGGATTCAGAACTTCCCAGAATCTATTTTCTATTCCCAAGTGGAATAACAATTTATCCTTCAGCCATAAAAACAAGGAGAGACAGGAAGAGGCAGTTTTGGCCATTTAGTGACCAAGGATTTAAGGTCTGAGGAATCAGTAACCTGCTTTCCTTGACCATTCTCCCTGACTGGCACCAAAAGAAACATAGAAGTTGCTGAGTCCTGTGCAAAATGAAAGCTGGAGATGATCTTACTTCTGCACGGGAAGAGCTTGCAATTCAGGGGAAGGACAGCACACAGATTAAAATGCATGAACATAAATAAACATAGACTTGCCTGATGTGAGTGCAGGAAAGATGATATAGCACATTGGTGGTACAGCAGCAATGAAAACAGATCATCTTAAGGAGACCCAGTTACTAGGAAGAAAAGGTCAGGCTGCTTTTTTTCTCCCTCTAGGAATAACAATTCAAATTTCTGGTTTATACCTATATATCTTTTATTCTGAACTTAATACATAGGAGATAAAGTGAGTATTTCTATATACAAAGTAGAACATAAAAGAGGGCTGTATATGAATTTGTCAATCTCTATTCCATATCGCTTGATTTTGTTTTCAAATATACAGTAAACTCTAAATGTAACTTTCAAAGTTATCATGCTTGTCTCTGTTCCCTTTTGTCCTTTCTTCTCTTCCTTTTTTTTGGGGGGGGCACAACATTATTACTATCTCTACTTTCCCTCCTTGAGCCCTGCTAATTGAAAATCAAAACACACACACGTAGTCAAGAAGAACAAATTATCAAATTGCTCAGGTCCAAAAGTACATGTCTTATTCCGTACCATGGATCCATCGCCTCTGTGTCAGGAGGTGGGTCAAACGGCATATCACTGGTCCTTTGGAATGGTAGCTGGTTATTGTATTGATGTTTTTTCAATAGGACATTAGAGTGCCTGTTTTATCACAGCCCCTTTCCCTTTATTGCCACTGGAGTCCATTTACACCCTGAAGTTTCTTATCCTCACTCTCATTCATTTGATGAGTTGGGTCCCCAGAGAGCATCTACCAGTGGGGATATCTTTCTAATAATATCAGTTCAAGTCCCCATTCCTCTGTGTTTTCCTCCAATATCTCATCAATAATTAGTGTGCCAATATCATTTAAGCAATTGACATAAAATAGTTTTTATCAAGGGATATTTCCTGAGAAGAAGTAGAGAGAACATACACATAATATTTCCCCCAACACCTAGGGGCACTCTTTCTCCTATATGACCATGATTTCTGGGGAAATAGGCTCAAAATGAAAATAGTTGCTACAAAACATTTATTTCCACCAAGTTCATTTCTAAATGTGGCACAGGTGATAAACAAGTTGTTACTTCTGGCTGCTTTTGACACACCACAACACTGGGTCAGAGAGGTCACTCCAGGCTTTGCTCCTTACCCAGCCTGAAAACCCTGTCATGGACTCCTGATAATGGACCTCTGGAAACTCACTGTTTTGACCTTAGAAAGCTCATCAAGTTGTAGCCTGGTCCATTCTATTTCCAATACTCCTTCACCCAAAGGAAATAAAAATAGCCACAACTTGGACAGAAGCAACATCAGAGCCACATGTCCATAACTTCATGTCAACCTGAATGGAGAGAGGAGGTAGCTGGCAGTAGCTTGCTTTCTCTGTCTCTGCCTGGAGACTTACAGTATTCGTGCCTCCTCAGTTGAACACAGCCAGGCAGAAAAGACAGCAAGGTCAAGTTATTGTGGCCTTGGTTCAGCTCAAGTTTAGAAACCAACTGAAAAGTCTTTCTTCAACATGCAGTGAGCAGACTGGAAACAGTCACAGAATACCTGCATATGCTTGCAAGTGGAGGGGTGGGTGGTTGCTCACTGAACATGCTCGTAAAGTCTTGCCTCCCATTGGCCAGTCTTCCATTTCATTCTCTTGCCAGTCTGCAGCAAGGTACAGTGGATAGGAAATTGATTTTGAGTCAGGGAATACAGATTGCAAATTCTACCTCAGACGTTTATTCTCTGTGTGATTCTGGCCAAGTCATATCTTTGTTTCAGTTTCATAATCCACAGCTGAGGACTTTCAGGTCCTTTCTAGTCCTGAATTTACGATCCTATGATCACACGCTGGGTGTGAGTTGGAACCTCAAAGTCATTACAATTTGTATTTCTTTAGTTAGTGATTTGGAACATTTTCTCATATGACTCTTCATAGCTTATCTTCCTTCAAGAACTGTCTGTTCATATCCTTTGACCATTTATCTATCGGGGATTAGCTTTTGTTTTTTTATATCTTAATCAGTTCCTTATATATCTTGGATGGCAGAGAAACTTGCTGTAAAGATCCCCTTAACTGTTAACCTTCTAATTTTAACTGCATTGATTTTCTTTGTGCAAAAATTCTGTACTTTTATGTAGATAAAATTGTCCACTTTATCTACTGTGATCCTGTCTACCTTTTATTTCATCTTGAACTCTTCCCTTACCCATTGTTTTAAAAGGCATTTCATTCTTTGATTCTCTAATTTATTTATGATGCAACCTCTTATATCTAAATCAGGTATCTACTTGTAACTTACTATATTGTGTAAAGTCTAGGTCTCTAATTTCTGCCAAGCTGTTTTATAGTTTTCCCAGTAGTTTTGGTTTAGCAGTGAGTCCTTTCCCCAATATTTGAACTTATATTACTATGTTTGTTTGCGGCTGCATGTTGTGTACCTAATTTACTCCACTGATCAACAATTTTAAATTTTTTAACCAGTATCTGATAGTTTTGAGGATTACTGCTTTGTAGTATAACTTGAGATCCCCTGCTGTTAGGCCCTCTTTCTCCCTATTTTATTTCCTAATCTTTCTTGAGATTTCTGAACTTTCATTCCCCCAGATGAATTTCATTGTTTTTTTTCTAGTTATATAAAGTATTATTGTACTCTGTCTCAACTGTTCTCTGTGTATTTGTGGCATAATATGCCCCAGGTTTCTGGGGGGTAATGCTAGTTTTATGACTACTAGTTTTATCATTCCATCTGTGTAAATGTTTTTGTTATGACCTAACTGTGTCGACTCCCCTCCTGGATAACTTCCTTGTCATGGCAGAGGGGTTTGCATAGCTCAATGAAACTCTGACTTATGCCATGTAGGGTTATCCAAGATGGACAGGTCATAGTGGTGAGTTCTGACAAAAGGTGATCCACTGGAGAAGGAAACGCCAAACAATTCAGTATCTTTGCCAAGAAAATCTCATGGACCTCTGTCATGAGGTCATGAAGAGTTAGACACAACTGAATGACTGAATGACAACAATTTTGTCTACTGGATTCTTTTAATGGGAAACTTACCACTCAGGCTTATAACATAGAGTGGTAAGAGCCCTGAAGCACAGGTTTCCCTTGCAGCCTGTGAGAACAGTCACCTACTAGACAGCCAGCCTATAAAACTGTGAGTACCAAGTTGGGGAGGTAAGTTTGAGAGGCTGGGTGAATACTTCCCCATAACACCTCCAGCATGGCAGAAAAAGGATTGTTGGGTATGGGAGAGGTAGAGGGTCCCAAGGTGAGCAACTGGAAGGGCCTCAAGGGAAGTCATCAAGGGTAGCACTCGGGGCAAAGTTACTCTTGTTACTGAATCCCATCTATTCTTGTAGCTTTTGGAGTTTTTTCATTGCTTCTCTTTGATGAAAACTGTAGTGAAAATGATTTGATCATTCTTCAAAGACTGAATTTTGAATGAGAAATGAAGGCTAACCATCCAATACCACGCCTCTTACCACCAGACTTGGACTAGGACCAGGGCCTCAGATAGCAGGTCCCTCTCTACCAAGACTTTCAGGAGTATGGTTTCAGTTACCAGGAGCATGGCAGGATTTGTGTTCAGGGGCCACATACAAGGTAACTTCTAGGTGTGTGTCATCCTTTACCATATTGGAATAAAGCAAAGAAATTGGCCTGAACACCAGGTATTCACTCACTCAGATGCCTAACCTGCTTGCTATGTTGAATCAGCGTCTTCAAAGCATAGGATTACAAGGGTTAGGCATAGATCTGGAGATAGATGGAAATCCAGAGGCCATCTGGTCAAACCTCTCAATTTACAGTGCAGCAGTTGGGTCCAAAAAGGCTGCACTTGCCTGAGATCATACAAATACTAAGAGAGAGGATTTTTAAAAATCAAGTAATGTATTTTTTCAATTACATGTAGAAATACTTTTTAACATTTGTCTTTTAAAATGTTAAGTTTCAAATTCTTCTCCTCCCCCCCTTCCTTCCCCCCTTCATTGAGAAAGTGAGAAAGTTGACGTAGGTTATACATGTGCACTAATACAAAACATATTTCCACATTAGTCATGTTGTGACAGAAAACACTAACCAAAAACACACACAAATAAAGAAAGTAAAAGAGTAGCCTTTGATCTGCCCTCAGATTCCACTAGTCCCTTGTCGGGAGGTGGATAGCCTAGGATACTAAAAGGTTAAGTGACTTGACCACACTGAGTATGTGTCAAAGGTGGGGGGAAGGGGAGAGGGGTAGAGAGATATACATGGTACTACAGGAGATTGAGGAGAAAGTAGGTCTGAAACAATTTGAAGGAAATGGATGATAGAGCCAATCACAGAAGAATCAAAGCATTTCGTACAAAGCACTTGCATGGCAGTTAGAGACAATGGAGATCAGATGACATAAATTTGTAGTGGACCCAGTTGATGTGTTTGTGTCACTTGATCTAATGACAAGGAGCAGGACTAGAGAAAGAGGATGGTGGAGATTTAGCAAGACAGGAGCCTTAGGGGCAGCTAGGTGGCACAGTGGATAGAGTTCCAGTCTTGGAGTCAGGAGGACCTGAGTTCAAATCCGGCCTCAGACATTTGGCACTTTCTAGCTGTGTGACCTTGGGCAAGTCACTTAACTCTGATTGCCTAAACAACAACAACAACAAAAAAAAGACATGAGTCTTGGTGGGATAAAACAGCAAGGGATTCAAGGCTAAAGAACACTATAGTTGAAAGTGTCAACTGTAGAGTGAAGACTATGAAGGGAGGGAAGTGGGCCCAGACCAAAAATAATGGATTGGGAGTACAGGGAGATAAGGAGGGAGTGGAACTTTGGGGGAAAGTGAAAATTTGGTAATGAGGAGCAAGGAATGGGGGGTACTCCACCCAAAGTCAGTATATTGAGGGTGTGAGAGAAGAGGCATCTGGTATTGGCAAGACTGGTCAGGAATGCAGTGTCTCATGGAGGACACCAGGACAAAGATACAATTGGTGTAAGAGGAAGTGATCTAGCATGAAGGGAACCATATTAACAGCAGAATAGGGGTTCCAAAGCAGAAAAAGAGGACAGAGGTGTTAGAGATAGAGAGAGATGGGTCTCAGGGAGATAGGTTTGGGAGATCATAGAGTGATTGCAGTGAAGAAGTGATTTCATCTCAGAAGATAGATGCTGAGTCACATGGACCAGGGAAGGAGTTTGCTAACCACAGGATGGGCAAAATACCACTTGACAGGGCTCTCACATAGTCCAGTAGCAACAGAGAGCAATGGCCTTTTGTTTTTTCCCCAAACATTAGGGAAGACAGGTGGCAGTGTGATACAGTTCCAAGAGGACTGGATTTGGATTCAGACAACCTATGTCCAAATATCCTCATGGAACTATGCCCAAAGGCACAGCCTTTGTGCATACCCTTTGACCCAGCAATACCACTACTAGGTCTGTAACCCAAAGAGATTAAAAAAAGGAAAAGGACCTATATGTACAAAAATATTTATAGCAGCTCTTTTTGTGGTAGCGAAGATTCAGAAATTGAAGGGATGCCCATCAGCTGGGGAATGGCTGAACAAGTTGTGGTACATAATTGTGAAGGAATATTATAGTGTTATTATAACAAATGACGAACAAGATGCTTTCAGAAAAACCTGGAAAGACTTACATGAATGATGCAAAGTGAAGGGAGCAGAACCAGGAGAACACTGTATGCAGTAAAAGCACTATGATAATGATGATCAATTGTGAATGACTTGGCTATCCTCAGCAACACAAAGATCCAAGACAATTCTAAAAGGCTTTTGATGAGAAATGCTCTGTACCTCCAGAGAAAGAACTAATGGAGTCTGAATGCAGATCAAAGGGTACGATTTTTTACTTTCCTTATTTTTGTGTGTGTATTTTACAAGTCACAGAGAAGGTGCCTACCTTCACTGGTTGCAGTAATGCAAAAGAAATGTGAGATGCAAAAATCTAGATTTCAAATCTTCGTATGGACTATTTGTGCCCAGCCTGTGGGAAGAGTCTTCCGAGCTTGCATTGTTCTGATCAACCATCGTCAGACACAATGTACCTTGACCCCAACATAGTGATATCATTTTGGTCCCCTTGGAGCATAAAGGAAAACAACCAACTTGCATCGGTAAAGGGAGTTCTCTCATCTGGGAATTCTCTATACCAATCAAATAACAGGTTCAATGCCTATTTAAATATTATTCTGTATGTTTAAAAAAAATTAGGGATGAGGGAGTGGATTGTGGTGGGAGGAGAGGTCCAGACCTATGAGGTCATCAATGTGGAGAACTCCTAATGAAAAGAATCCCTCCATAGGAGCAGTTTGGTGACTCTGTAACTTATGATCTTAAGACCTGCCTAAAATTCTCAGATCTATGAATAGTTAGAGAGGTTTACAGGAGGTAAAACTGATCATTTTAATCACATTGAATTAAGAAGTTTTTGCACAAACAAAACCAATGCAGTCAAAATTAGAAGAAAAGTAGGAAATGGGAAAATTTTGCAGCAAGCTTCTCTGACAAAAGGCTCATTTTTCAAATATATAGAGATCTACACTAAATTTACAAAATTAGGAGTCATTCTCCAATTACTAAATTACTAAATGAACAGTCAGTTTTCAGAGTAAGAAATCAAAGCCATCAATAGCCATATGAAACAATGCTCTAAATCACTAATACTTAGAGAAATGCAAATTAAAACAGCTCTGTGGTACTGCCTCACACCCATCAGATTGACTAAGATGACAGAAAAAGAAAATCACAAATGTTGGAGGGAATGTGGAAAAATAGATACATACATTAACTTTCTGTTGGTGGAGTTGTGAACTAGTCCAACCGTTCTGGAACACCACTTGGAACTATGCCCAAAGGGCTATAAAACTGTGCATGCCCTTTGATCCAGCAATGCTGTTATTAAGTTATTAAGGAGATCAAAGAAAAAGGAAAAGACCCCATATGTGCAAAAATATTTATAACAGTTCTTTTTATGGTAGCAAAGAATTGAAAATTTTGGGGATGCCCATCAATTGTGGAATAGTTGAACAAATCATGGTATATGAATGTGATGGAATGCTATTATGCTGTAAGAAATTATGAAGGTAGTGATTTCAGAAAAACCTGAGAAGATTTATATAAACTGATGAAAAGAAGTGGTCAGAACCAGGACAACAATTTATACAGTAACGGCGATATTGTAAGGAAAATCAACTGTGAAAGATTTAGTAACTCCTCATCAATACAATGATCCACCATAAATCCAAAAGATTCATGATTTAAAATGCTATGCACCTCCAGATAAGGGAACTGATGGACTCAGAGTGCAGATTGAAGCATATTTTTTTCCCTTTTCTTTATTTTTCTTGATTTTGGGGGGGAGTGGGGGGAGGAGGGGAACATGGTTAATGTAGAAATATGTTTTTCATTATATATGTATGTATATATGTATGTAAATACACACACAAGGCATCATATTTCTTGCCTTCTCAATGAGTAAGGAAAAGGATGGAGGGAGAGAGAAAATATGGAACAGAAAATAAAAATTAAAATTAAATGTGAAAAAAAAGACCTGCTAAATTAAATAATTTTCCTATGGCTACACATCCAGTGTATGTTAGAGCAATGGTTCTCAAAAGTTTTGGTTTCAGGACCCCTTCACCTTCTTTTAAAAAATTTCCATTTAATTTTATTTTCACTTCTGAATTAACTTCTTCCTTTCTCCTCCTCATTCATTGAGAAGGCAAGAAAAACAAAACCCATTACAAATACATAGTCTTGCAAAATAAATTCCTGCATTAACCATATTGCAAAAAAAAAAAAAAGAAATGGAAAGGAAAGAGAAAAAGAGAGAAACAGAGAGATAGAGAGAACAAAAGAGTAAAAAATATACTTCAGTATACACTCTGAGTCCATCAGCTCTCTCTATGGAGGTGGATAGAATGTTTTCATCATGAGTCCTTTGGGATTGTGATTGATCATTGCACTAATTAGAATTCTTAAGTTTTTCAAAGTTGTTTGTCTTTACAATATTATTGTTATTGTATAAATTGTTCTCCTAGTTTTGATCACTTCACTTTGCATCAATTTATACAGATTTTCCCAAGTTTTTTGGAAACCATTCCTTTTATCATTTCTGAGAGCACAATAGCATTCTATTCCATTTAGTCAATCAGTAAATGTTTATTAAATGGCCTACTATGTGGCACTGTGCTAAGTGCTGGTATACATTTATATTTGGCCATTTATTTGGCCATTTATTTATTTGTCCATTCCCCAACTGATAGGCATCTTATTCTCTTATACTTCTCTCTCTCTCTTTCTCTCTCTCTCTCTCCCTCCCTCTCTCAACACCGTCCTCTCTTTAAGAGTATGTTTTGCTTCTGTTTCTCTTAAATTACTCTCCTTTTATCATCCCACCTTTGTCTTAACCCCTTTTCTTCCTACTTCCTTGGTGGGTAAGGTGAATTTCTGTACCCAACTGCATTTGTATGTGTTGTCTTTCTCTTTTGAACCAGTTCAGATGGGAGTAAGGTTCAAGTGTTGTTCCCCAGTCCCAAACAAACCGTATAAACTCTTCCTTGTATGCCCCATTTATATGTGATAATTTTTCTCATTCTTCCTCTCCCTTTATCCTTCTTCAAATGCATTCCTCCTCCCTACCCTTCCATTATTCTTTTGAGAACATAATAGAACATAACATCTGAACATAATGGAATCAAACTCAGACTCTCTGTTCAATTAAACTTTTTCTAAGACTCCTGGTGATGTTAGCATTTTGAGGGCTTACATATATCATCTTTCCCATATAAAAATGTAAACAGTTTATTTTTGTTTAGTCCCTAATGATTTCTGACTCATGGTTACCTTTTTATGCTTCTCTTGAGTCCTGCATTTGAATGCCAAATTGAATGTCAAATTTTACATTCACCTTTGGTCTTTTCATCAAGAATGTTTGAAAGTTGTCTGTTTCATTAAATATCCATTTTTTTCTCCTCTAAGATTATACTCATTTTTTTTCTGGGCTAGGTTATTCTTGGTTGCCTTCTGGAATATAATATCCAAAGCCCTCTTTTTCTTTATGGTGGTAGGTGCTAAATCTTGTGGTTTTTATTTTTTCCTGACTGTGGCTCTTTTGGTATTTGACTGGTTTCTTTCTGGCTACTTTTAGTATTTTCTCATTGACCTAGGTGCTCTAGACTTTGGCTATAATATTCCTGGTAATTTTCATTTTAGGGTTTCTTTCAGAAGGTGACTGGTTAATTTTTTAAAATTTTTTAACTTTATTAATTTATTTTGATTTATCAACAATCACTTTCATAAGCTTTTGAGTTTTAAATTTTTCTCCCCCTCCCTCCCCAAGATGGTGTGCAATCTGATATAGGCTATACATATACATTCCTATTAAACATATTTTTACATTAGTGATGTAAGAATTATAACCAATAGGAGGAACCACCAGAAACATGGAAAAAAAAAACACAATAGAATAAAAAAATAGCAAACAGTATGCTTTGATTTGCATTCAAACTCCATAGTTCTTTCTTTGTATGTGGATAGCATTTTCCACCATGAGGCCTTTGGAGATGTCTTAGATCCTTCCATCTCTGAGAAGGGTTAAGTCTATCAATATGGTGAATTCTTTTAATTTTTACTTTGCCCTGATTCTAAGACATCTGGACTACTTTCTTTTGTATGATATGTAGGCTCTTTTTTGGTGTTCATGGCTTTCAGATAGTCCAGCGATTCTTAAATTATTTCCCTTTGATCCATTTTCCAAGTAAGTTGTCTCTCTAAGCTTCCATGGGCTGGAACGTTAACTTGCTACAATGCATTCTTGGCTTTTGCAAACAGAATTCAGTCTGATGCATTTTCTAGGTTGTCATGGAAGAGACATGCAACGCTAAGCAAAAATATTTCCTGTCACAATGCCATTTTGACACTACCCTTCACCTTTTTTACGCTCTTAGATAATTACTAGCTGTGTGACCCTGGGTAAGTCATTTAACCTGTTTGTCTCAGTTTCCTCATCTGTAAAATGGGGATGATGATGTTGTTTCAAGGATCAAAAGAGAAAATTTTAAGATACTTAGCACAGTGCCTGAAACATAGTAAGTGATATAGAAAAGTGAGCTATTATTACTACTATCATAATATTAAAATGTCTCAGTATTATTGCAAAAATTGTTTTGATATATGGGTCTTGAGAACCTCTAGGGAATCCCTGGACCATATTTTGAGAAACCACTATATCAGAGGAAGAATTGTAACCTAGATCTTCCTCAATTCTAAGGCTATCCCTCTCTCCGTTGCATCATGTTTCCCCTCCTATTTCTCCTTTAATTAATGATTCACTATTCCCTTTGACAACCTTTTTTTTTTTTTTTAAAGTTAAAACACTCTCTGGTAGGACAAAGAAGACACATTTGTTCATTGGTGTTCAATTACTATATGGGCAATGCCATTCATCATAGGCCTGGATTATTGGCTTCCCTACCTCATATTCCATCGTTGATTACTGCATATTCAAGAAATGCCAATTAATTAATAATAACTTATCCTCCCCATCATTCAACAAGTTGAGTTAATGCATAGTAGCTTTCCTCCATTAACATGGATCACAGAAAGTAGACTTTTTATTCTTGCCAATTTTACAAGTGAGAAAAGAAACCCTAAGAAACATGAAAGAAGCTACTCAGCAGCAGAGGGAGGATGTGAAGGATTCAGACACATCTGTCACACCTGTTGTACTTTACATCTTCATGCTACCCACTTGTGCCCCTGCTAGCTTCAGGAGCACTTTGATTCTTCCCTAAAGTTCTCCTCTGATAACTCACTGTAGTGTGGGGAGGAATTCTTAGAATTGGCACAAGTCTTCCAGAGATAACATCTCTGCTTGGAGAGAAACGGAAAACCCAAAGGGACAGAAATTCATCCTGTCTCATTCTCAAAGATATTTTATTTGCCTTTTTCCCCTTAAAGGTGACAACCTTTCCTCAAGGATGTTTCTGAATAGCTAAAAATAATCCTCAGGACAAGTACTGGCAGGTCCTAGCAAGGCTTTGATATGAAGCCAAATGATTAATGATATTTTTGTCCCCTGAGGAGTGGCCTGGCTCAGAGAGAGAGAGAGAGGGGGGCACAGCAGCAAATTGGCAATCACTATAACGACAACAATAGCTAACATTTATATAGTACTTACATGAATCAGGCACTTCTAAGCACTGTAAAATTAGTATTTCATACTACACTCACAACAACCCCGAGAGAGTGGCGAGTGTTCTCTAGTAACTAGAACTTATTTCACCAAGCATTTATCAAGCACCCACTAATTGCTACGAACCAAACAAAGAACATATGCTACAAAGGCCAGGAAAAAAAAAAGTCTCTGCTAAGAGAGACAGAGAGTGAATAGAGGCAGAAAGGCACAGAGAGACAGAGATAAGAAAATTTAAATAAAAGTGGGCCATTCTGCTTGACATTTCAATTAATGAATGGCTAAATTCCAAGTCCAAAGCCCATGTTGGCCTCAAGTCCCAGCACTCTGGTTTCTCAGGGCTTCCTTGTTGGGATAGTTGTACATCCATCCAGGAATCCTGGCTTCAAGTTTGCCAAGGCTTAATTCTGGGTCCAGCGGGTAATCTACTATCTGGCCTAGAAATGGAAAGGAAAATGGAACAGACCAAAACAACCCCCACCTCTGGCGCATTTCTTGGGGCCACATAGAAAAAGGGAATATTAAAAGGAGGTAGTCCTTCCCCCCTCACCAGCTCAGTCGATAGCACCCATGCTCTGGGTGTACGAGATCTTCACCCTTTCTGGGGGCCTTGGGAAAAGAAAGTGAGTGTCTTAGCCTCATAGTCTGAAAGCTGTGGCCTGTTCTACCCGTTGTTCTTGCTGTTGCCAACCCTTCATTCTGAAAGACGACCAATGATACCATAAGGGTGATGTCTTGAATTGTGTGTGAATTAGCATATACGTGAGGCAGAGCTGCACGAAGTCATCAGCCTCATTCTCTCCTCCAGAGTCATCAGAGTCCAGTGGAAAAAAACAAAAGTTAAGACTACTGGCAATGGCCCAGGATGCAGTGGGTGACCTTGGCCTTTTTAAACTAACATCTTTTTCAGTTCTCAGTTTCTCCGAGGCAATGCCCATTTACTAATTAAGGGCTAGGTAAGAATTGATATAAAAGATGCCTAATTTGTTATCACAAAAGAATCAATCTGGGAAGAGAAGACTCTCAGAGTTCCTGGCCAGAATAGAAACCAATTGCTATTTGCACTGACTTTGAGCCATCAAAACCCAAACAGTGAGCAAGAAAGGCTTGGGTTGAGACTGGTTATTGTCCATTCAATGAAAGCCAGAATGATTCAAGTTTAAAGGCTTAGTTAAGTAGCCCCATTTGAATCCCAAAGGGCTTTTTCAAAGCCTGTTTTTTCAGAGCTATATTTCAAGAAATCATAAATGGAAACTGCACAACACAAAGAGTTAACTGTCCCAGTTTTTTAAAAAAAATTATAAAATAAATAAATAGGAAATTTTAAAAATATAAACTCTAAACCCTAAGATAGCTTACAAAATATAAATGACCTAAAATTATATTCCTTTGGATACAGCACCCACATGTAAGGGTATGACTCCCTATGTGGATAGAGGGACTACATGTGATGAAGAAGAAGAAGAAAGAAGAAGAAGAAGAAGAAGAAGAAGAAAGGGGAAGAAGAAGAACAACAATAACAACAAAACAACAATAAGCAGCATTGCCCAACTTGAACTGGTAAGTTGGCTCCCAGAGGGTGGCTACTACTACTCAGATTGTTGTTCATCCTTCATTCTTGAAGAGGACCAATGACATGACAAGGATGATGTCTTGACTTGAGTGTAAATTGTTAAAACTGTGACTTAGATGGGCATAAAAATGATGTATATAATGGGAAAAAGAATGCAGTTTTGATATATGAGAAGCTACATTCTAAAAAGCTGACTTGGGGAAATGGAAATGCACCCGGGGACGGACATTCTTTTGGACCCTGAACACAGCTAGAACTATTATTTATCATATCTATGGATTACCTGGTCATATATACATATTGAATACCTTCAAAAGAGTAATTTCCACTTGGTTCTGAGAAAAACTAAGGCTCATGGGACTAGTGTCAAAAATTAAGAGTCAGGAGAAGGTCCAAATATGCTTGTAAACAAGTAAAATAAGATAACAAATTTTGGGGAAAAAGCACCCTTGCTGTTCATAAAATACTGAAGGAACAATCATTTGAAGATTCCTAATTGTGAGATATCTCAACTGAAGAGAAAAATAGAGGTGGTGAACTCAAAATGCAGGAGGAGGATTACATTTTTGATCACGGGCAAATAGGGAATTTGTTTTGCCTGACTGTGCAGATTTGTTATGAGGGTTTTTTTTTCTTTTTGTCTAATTGAGGGTAATAAGTGGGAGGCAGAGGGAATAAATGCTTGTTAACAAAGTTGTTTATGCCTCAATCCCATTGGTATGGGACTCTTTTCTCATTGGTTGAGATGAATGCCCTGTCCTATGTGAGGTGGGGAAGCAGAATTGATGAGAGTGAAAGAGAAGAGGCCTCATTTATTCTTTAGATGGTCTGGGAGTCCTCTTCAAGTTTTGAATTGCTTCAGGGGCTTCTGGCTCCAACCCTTGATGGAGAAGATAGAAGAAGCCAAGCCCACTTCAAGTTGCTAAAGGAAAAACTTGAAGACATGAGAAGAGATGGCAGTCTCCATCATGTCTCTGTTCACAGCTTGCTACACTAGAGACTTGGGATAACTTCCCCTTGGTGAGATCTAGGATTCTCTTCTGGTTTAACTGAGTTACCTCACTCCTTATCGGAGAGCTCCTTCATTCTGTATTGTCCTATGTATACTTTATTTGATTTCTGTTTTGCTATGATTTTGATAAATTGCTTTCTTTACCAAAAAAAAAAAAACATCAATAAAGTTGCTTTTGTGGGGCAGCTAATACCTATGATAGCTGCCCTGGAAGGTTGTTTTGGGGCTTAAATGAGATAATATAAAAACATTTTACAAAATCTAAAGTTCTTTTTAAATGCCAGCTACTATTATTTTACTTGAGTCTCAGAAACTCAGAATCAAAATGGAACCTGTCTGCAGCCCAAAACAGTCCTGCTGGGTTCTAAGTACCAGGCCCTGGAATCCATCCACTCACTCAGGAGATCTCTCGGAAGTCAGGAGCCAACCTGATCTTACTTAAGGAAGTGAGTCACTTCGACCAAGCAGAAAGCGCGTGGGACTATTGCACAGGACGCTTGAGTTCTGGTCTTCCTTCTGCCACTAGTAGGCACTTGGTTTTGTTACTGTTCAGTTGTTGGAGTCTCGGTGACCCAGTTTGTTGTTGGTGCTGTTGTTTTGGCAAAGATGCTGGAGGAGTTTGCCGTTGCCTTCTCCAGTTCATTTTACAGATGAGGAAACTGAGGTAAACAGCTTTAAGTGACTTGCCCAGGGTCACACAGCTAGTAAATGAATGAGTCTGGATTTGAACTCAGGTCTTCCTGACTCCAGGCCTGGCACTCTATCCACTCTATTAGCCACCATCTGGCACTTAATAAATGTTTATTGACTGACTGACTGTTGGTCACTCAGTAACTCCAAGGGCTTGGCAAATCACTTAAAACCTGATTAAAATTCGCCCCCCCTGTGAAATGAGGCATTTTGGCCTAGATGATCACAAAAGTCTCATCTTTTAAAATCCATAATTTTGAGAAACTACTGTGGACCCTTTTGAAGTCAATCTAGGTGGTGCAGTGGCTGGATAGAGTGCCAGGCTTGGAATCAGGATGACCTGAGTTCAAATCTGGCTTCAGACATTTACTGGCATAGTAAAGAAAGTCTGGCGAATCAGGAATGCAGCCTAAGAGGACCTTGTGTTCCACTGCATTGACTTCAAGAACCCAGAGTCACCCATTGGAAAGAGATAAGCAGGGGAAGATTTTATTATTAATAGACAAAAATGCCACGTATGCACAAAAGACCACCATTTGGGTGAAACCAAAGGAAATGTTCTTGTTCTACATAGACAAATGTTGCACCCTCAGAACCTAAATAAAACTACTCTACAATGACAAGTTTCTGATTCTAGCAAGGCAAAAAGTTCTCGTGGTCAGCTGCAAGTCTATAAAGGGAGAAAAATGATAAGTCATAAACAAATTGCTCTAGACTTCCTTTCCTATTCCTCTTGTCAAAGATCTGTCGGCATAAATGCTATAGTGTGGTCAACAACAGCACCCATCCTCACAGTCTCTTTGGTCAGGAAGATAGAGTGTTTCACATTTCCTAATTAGCTCACACATGAAGATCTTGCAATTAGTGATTCGACAGTGTCTGTGCAAAGATGGAAACACTGTCCATCTAACAGTATTCAGGTAAAATTGAGACTCTGTTAATGAAGAATTGGAGTGTCCATACCTTGCAGAAGACAGATGCCAGGTGATGGGTTTGGTGGTGTAAGTTGCCAAACGATATTCACGAGGGGCTTTGAGGTATCTTCTTTTGGTGAACTGAGTCAAGACTAGAGAAGTTACAAAGCTATATTTAGGCCCTCTGTATGACAAATGTACATTGAAAATGTATGCATATATGTACACATGTACATAATATAATATACATGCATACACACATATTCTTGACCCCAAAAAAGTAGTAAACCTGTCACTTTCTCCAAACCCCTTCAACTGTTCACCCCAACCCCTCCCCTCAAAGTAATTTTGTGCTAGATGTAAAATAATGCCATAATGGATTGATTATTAGGCAGTGGAGTCAGGAAGATCTGAGTTCAAATCCAGATTTAGACACCACTCATGTGACCCTGGTCAAGACATTTAATGTTTTTTTGCCTTAGTTTCCTCATCAGTAAAGTGGGGAAAATGATGGCACCTGCTTCACAGAGATTTTGTCCAGATCAAATGAGTTAGTGTATTATGTAAGGTGCTTTGCAAATCTTTACGCAATATATAAAAGTTGTTATTACTATTATTATATTCACAAAAGAGAAGACAGAATCGTGGACAAGATAAAGTTCTTGTGAATTAACACTGGAGAACTTGAATTATCTTGAGCATTCACTCAGGGACCCTCCACAACTTGTGGCAGGAAGACCGGCAAACTCACGGGCTGGTGCAGGACCCATCTTTGGATCCTTTGCTTTGCAGTGACTGTCCAAATACTGCCTTCCTGCACTCCCCATCCAATAGAAAGCAGCAGACACTGATTGTCTAGCCATGTGAATGAGGTGAAGAAAGTAGGGAAATAATTAGGTGGGCTGAAAATACGGTACTCCAAGCACAAGGACATCCAAGACTTCAGGTGCTCTGCTAGAACACACCTGCATTCCCCACCTTGCAAGAAGTAGAAGGCACTGATGCTACTTAGCCACATGAAGTAAAGAAGGAGAGAGGAAAACTTGGGTGAGGAGGTTGTATAGATCTTGAAGGAAAGGATATTTAAAACCCAACCAAGCACTCCCCTCCCATACTCATATATTTGTTGCAATTCAGTTATTTCTTTTTTCTTAATGAATTTTAGATGCTATGTCATTTGGCATAAAAACACTTAGTACATATACTAGTTCATTGTTTATAGTTCCTTTAAGCACAATATAATCTCCTTGTTAGGACAGACTTTTTATTTTTGCTTTGTTTGACAACCTGATTCCAACTCCTGTTTTTTTGAAATCATCTAAATGCACAATAAAGTTTGATTCTATATGTGTTCTTACTTTTTATATGTATTTATTTTATACAATCAAGTTTTGGATTTTTTTTCTTATGTATTTTGCCACTCTCTTTCATCTTAAAAATTGTTTAATCCATTCATGCTTAAAGTTATGATTGTTAGGCTTGTGTTTTCTTCTATTTGTTTAATATTGCCGTTGTGTTTATCAATTTCATCTTTTAATCATTATTTTGTCCCTATGATTAATTTTGCTTAAACTACTTGGAAACTAATTAGTCTGGTTGCCTTTCTCTCCCTTTCTCACTCCCTTTTCTCTATTCTTTTCCATATTCTTGGGTTTTACTTAAATTAGTGATTTCCTTTCCCTTCTTTCATTATCTATTTCTTCTCTTCTTTTTTCCCTTCTCTTTCCCTAGTCTTCCCTCCCTCCCTTCTCTTCAACTTATTTTTATTAATTTTCTTTTTCAAATTTTGTTGATCTCTAATTTCATTTTCCAGACTATTCTTCTAATTTCCCCAACCCCCAAAACTACGCATGCCTTACAGCAAACAACAGCAACATTTTAAAAAAATAGAAGGGGAAAGAGAAATTCAGCAAAACAAACTAAAAAATTAATTAAGCCCAATAGATTTTATGCTTTATTCCACTTTCCTAGTCTCTCAGCTCTGCAAAGAAGATAGAAAAGTATATATACTTTATATTCCTTCTTTGGTGCCAAGCTTGGTTATTATACATACATGGTATTCAATTTTGATTTTGGTGTTTATTGTGACTGTGGAATAACCTTTAGTTATTTACATTTTCTTTTATTAATATTTGAAAGAAATTTTGGCCACTTACAAAATTTGTAAATTGTTTTTGAAATTTTTAAATTTAACCGCTACATATCTTGAAGTCTGAAGTGCAGATCTCTTTTTTTTTTTTCTGGAAATGTTTTGTAACTTCTTTTTTGTGTGTGTGAGGCAACTGGGGTTAAGTGACTTCCCCAGGGTCACACAGCTAGTAAGTGTCAAGTCTGAGACCAGGTTTGAACTCAGGTCCTCCTGACTCCAAGGCCAGAGCTCTATCAGTGCCACCTAGCTGACCCTTTTCTAGTTTATTTTATTTTAGTTTTTTGCTTTGAACTTGATGTTAAATTTAGACTCTGGTCACCTGGACATGGACAGGCATTGTCCTAAGCTTTGGGCTTTTTCATGCTGCTGTTTTCAGAGCTAATTCTGGGGGTGTGCAAGTTTTTGGTACTTCCAAGGTGGTGAGAACAGGGAGAGGTGTGGTCACTGCTCTTCTGGTCTACACTGTGGTCTTTACCCAGGAAGGTTCCCTGAGCTACTGTAGCTGCAAGTGTTAGCACTACTTTTGGCCCTAGAATTGTGACCAGGGCCCCTGCTCTCCTGGAGCCACAAACACTCGCGCTCCTCTTGGCCTGGGAATTACGACCAGGGCCCCTCCTTCCTTGTGACTAACCATAAGCGCTCCTCTCTGCTCTGGAACTGCAGTCCAGAACTGCATATTGGCAACAGAGTTCTCAGTCAGCACCAGCTGCACCCAGTGCCTGCAAAGGGTCCCCTGTAAACTTTTTTCTGACCAGTATTTCAACCCTCTTACCATCTCTGGGCTGATGGTTGCTGAAGCTGCTGCTGCTGCTGTCACAACCACCTCCAAGGTCCCCTGCTGGTACTGTCACCATATGTGCTCCAGGTTGGCTCCCAGCCCAGTACCACAGACCTCTCCTGATGACTTTTTAAGTTATCTTAGGCTGGAAAAATGTCTCACCTCAACCTTTTGTCGGTTTTCCCACTCCTACATTTATCCGAGGAGTTATTTTAAAGTTGTTTGGAAGGGAATGTTGGGAATGTTGAATGAGTTTAGCTGGGTTTCTGCCTATATTCTACCATCTTGATTCCACCTAGAATACCTCATTTTCAAGCCAAGGCAAAAAAAATTTTTTTCCAACTGGGAAGCAAGTCTGAAACCCAATAAAGTTATATAAAGACACGGATTGATCTAGTAGTCAGTGGACAGTTCTAGTTCATGCCAAATTACTGCCTATACAAAGAATACCAAAAACGTGGCAGGAAAAATAGCATAGAATCTAGCACATTCCTTGAGTACAATCCATAATACACAGAAACATTTTATTTTAACTCCTTTTTGGGCTTGGGTAAAATCCCACTTCCTTTGCCACTAAGGAACCCTTCTGGTCTCTGTCCAGGCTCATGGTCTAGTCTGGGTTCAGTCCTGGAGAACCTGGCCTCAAATTAGTTTAGGCTCCTTTTTCTTATACTCCAACCCCACCCCAACCCCCCATTCATACCTTAGTGCCCCTGAAAGGATTTTAGCTTAGATTTTGGCTCATGTCTAGTGTTCCTCCAAAAAGGGACTATAGAAAGACACTCAATATCCAATGTGGATTAGATATGGGACGTGTAATTTATTCCTCCATGCAAAAGAAATGCTAAACATAAAATACTCAGCATGCACAAACAGAATGATTTAAACAAGATTCAGTAATTTAACTTAAAACTACTACTATAATCTGCTGGGAGAATGATACTGAAACCTCATCAGAAAATAGAAGAATTTACAAGATGGTTAATTAGACATTTCACATTTCACCTCTTTTCTACACTATCCAAACTATTCCCAATATGTCTATTGGTAAAAATGACAGGCTCTGGCTAGTTCTCTGGTTAACTGTCATCCTCTCTAAAAGTGCTAGAGTTTTTGTCAAGGATTCTGTTTCTGCAGCCATTCAGCAACAGATCCAATGGGACCTCTGGACATCATAAGGCTGCCTCCAAGCCTGGACACATTCATCTAGGGAGAAGTGGAGTTTGACCAAGATCAGGAAAGAATAAACACAACAGATACAGCCTAAACTTGGGCTCAGGACATGTGCATTAGGTGCCATGTTCTATTACTTGGCTACATGGGGGTTGGGGATGGCAGGGGTTGGCAATAGGGTAAGCTGGCACTTCCCCACACTGTCCTCTTGGGAAACATTTTGAAACAGTCTTGATATAATTCATAACTAGGTAGGCAGAGAGAGACTGAGGTGATTGTAATGCACTGAGATATCAGCTCTTTGAACTTCACAGACAAAGATTTCGAGATGATAAAATATGAACTCTTTAGTCACAAATTACACATGGCTGGAAACAGTCCCTGAAGTTCCCACATGGTTGACTGGAACGAGTAATGGTAATAGTGATCATGCCCTGTGCAGTCATCCCTATAAGCCAGAGCAAGATTGCTACCCTGCTGTGTACATTTTGCCTCCCCTGATAGAATATAAGCTGCTTAAGGGCAGGCACTGCTTAGCTTTTGTCTTTTTATCCCCAACACCTAGCCTAAAACATAGTAAGCACTTTGTCAAGGCCTGTTAAATTGAGATTGAGGGATAGCTCTCATCCCAGAAGTCGTACTATGGATGTGGTATTGGACTTGGAGTAAGGAAGATCAAGTTTTAAATTCTTCCAAATTGTACCAATGGAAGAAGTGCAGAGCATTCATGAAATCTCATCAAGAATCGTATACAATAGATCAGAAGCTGTCCTCAGGGCATGAGCTCATGGAGGCCAGGAGGGCAACAGCTTGACCTTTTGGAGGAAGTCCTATATCCTCTTGGCTCTTACATAGTTCTTCAAAGATTCCTCTTACCCATCCATGGTTTAGACTTCTGGAAGACAAATATACTTTGGGGTTGCTGGACATGCAACCTTTTTCCTACCAGGTCTACACTGTTGGGATCCCCCCCTGTAATAGTAGAGTTGGTAAGGCCCTCTCTATCTTGCACCTCTTGTCATGACTTTAATCCAGTTACTGTTGCTAATCCAGATTCTGTTGATAACATCTGGGAAATATTCTTTCTTCAAGAGGCAGTTCCCATCTCTTCAAATCTCCAAATTCTTAAACCTGAGAATTATTCTCAGGACAGCTCTCAAAGCTTGAAAGAAAAAAAAAAGTGTGAAAGCCCAAAAAATCTCCCTTCTCTACTAGAAAGCTAGATTCCAGGATTGCACTGACTAGGACATATAGATTCCCCTTTCTTTAAACAACATATTGGGGTTTGGTAACATTTCCCTCTCTGATGATGCTGGCAAGCTCATAGCTGTGTTTGCCATGTGCTTCTTCAGGAACTCGATACATCATTGTTGTCATGGTCGTTGTCATCCCTTAGACTGAGAAGGTCCACTAGGAGTTACTCTCCTCTTGGGCCTGGTGACAAGAATGCTGTAGGCAAGCACCTGCATTTGCCAAGTCTTTCTGCCCCTTGACAGCTCTTAACTATTCCTGGGGAGAGTTGACTGTGCAGTCTTTCTACTCCTCTCCTTCGCCACCCCTGCTCCTAGCCCAGGTCCACTCTCGTCTCTCCTCTCAGGAGGAAAAAGTGAAAAAGGAAAAAAAAAATCCTCTGACTAGAGTTAGTTGATCAACCCCCTTTCTCCTTAATTTATTATTATTATTAGCTCCTGAGCTCATTCTACTAGGGAATGATTCTAATTATTACAGCTAATCCTGACATCAAACCAAATTAAGTCTTCTTTCCTTTGACTTCAGCCCTAAATCTGCCACTGTGCAATTTCTAAATGTAACCAGAAGCTCAAGCCCATTTGCACAGTACTCTCCTCAATGGGGCAAAATTGACAACTCGATGATTTGTGCCCTGGACCTAAAAATTATTTCTTTTAGAATAAAAATATTTAGGGGTCAGATAGATATGATTCTAGTCCAGTGCCCCTCTCTGAGGAGAATAGAGTGGCCAGTCTCTGACCCCAAACTTTGCCCCCCACCACCAGCAGGAATCAGTTTCCTTGGAGAAGGGTGGGTGGAGGAAACTATAGATATATCATATCTGTTCAAGTCTCTCCAGGAGCCACAGCTAGATAGACCCATGAGGACACACATACCGCACACAAACATTGCTCCTAGTTCTTTCCAACTCAGAGTCAAGCAAGCAAGTCTAATCTCTTGTCCAATGAGAGCCCTTCAACTATGTGGAGACATGTCCTATCTCTCCCAAGTCTTCTCTTCTCCAGGCTAAACTTCCTCTATTCCTTCACCCATGAACTCAATACCCTTCCCTCTATTGGTTGCCCTTAGAATGACCTCTAGCTTACCAATGCTCTTCCTAAAATGTGGTGCCCAGAATGAAACAAAGTGCTGCAGATGTGGTTTGACCAGGGCAGATGCCAGAAAACCTATCATCTCCTTCTTTCTACAAGTCCCGTTTCTCCTAATGCAGGGCAATCATACTCTCTTCCCCAGGATGGCTCCTGTCCATCCCTACCATGTTAGGTACCCTACTCTAGTTTATAAGATCATAGATTTTGTGTGGGAAGGAACACAAGGACTTTCAAATCCAACTACCTCATTTTGGATGAGGTAACTGACTTGCCCAAAGTCATACAGCTGGGAAATGGACAAACTGAGATTCAAACCCAGGTCGCCTGACTCCAAAGACAGAGCTCTTATCATTATAACATGTGGCTGCTCTTAACACTATGTGAATTTCAGGGAAGCAGTGGGCTGGGCTACTATCCCTTGGTTTTGCTAGGAAACTAGCCAAACAACTTTTCTGGTCACATGTGTATTGGATGATGTCCTTACATCTATGCAATTCTTTATAGACTACTCATAGAACTGGTCCATCAGTGTCTCTACCCTAGAGACTCCCTGCTCATAGACAATGACAGCTAGTTCTTTATAGTGCTCATTGTAGTGCTCTAAGGTTTGCTATGTGATTTCTATCTATTATCTCATTTCATCCTTACAACCCTATGAAGCAAGTGATATTACTATCCCAATTTAATGTTGAAGAAACTGAGGCTGGGAGGGGTTAAGTGACTTGACCAGAGTCACAGACCTAATAACTATCTCAAGCAAGATTCAAACTCGTATCTTCTTGACTGCAGGCCCAGCACTCTATCCACTGAGCAACCTGGCTGAGCTAAGTCAACAACTGAACAGGAGAGGGAGAGAAGACTGGAGAAGAGACGGCCTTTGGGATATCAGGCAGATCTTTTAATGACCCCAAGCCTCCCTCTGAAGCAAAGGCTCATCTTTTTAACCCTAATATTTTTCTAGTGTCAAAACAGTATGACTACAGGTTATGAAATAACATTATCTGAAGAATACAAGTTGGGAGTCACCCAAAGGACCATGGAGTGTTACATGGTGAGTATGAGTAGGCTATAACATAGGGCCAGGGAAGGTTCCTGTCTTGTCCAAGCAGAACAGACCTGATACTGTTCTTTTTAGACCATAAAAATGTTTGTCACTAGCTTTAGCCTACAAAGGAAGTCAGTGCAGCAGCAGGGTGTGACGAAACCCTGCACAGGACCCCTCTCAGGACCTTGGCTCTCCCTTTTATGAATGAGAGGTTGAACTAAATTATTTCTAAGTTCCCTTCTAATTTCTAAATCCCTTGGTTTTAGAGATGAACAACTAAGCGATATCATGGAGAGAGTACTGGGCCTGGAGTCAAGAAGACCCAAGTTCAAATCTGGCCTCAGATACTTATTACCTATGTGACCCTGGGCAAGTTACTTAACCTCTGTTTGGCTTAGTTCCTTCAACTGTAAAATGGAGATAAAAATGGCCCCAACCTAAGAGCATTGTTGAGAGGATCGAATGAGATATTCGTAAAGCTCTTAGCATGGTGCCTGGCACATAGGAGGCATTTAATAAATGCTTGTTTCCATCTTGCTATGTTAATTTCTGCTTACATAAGGGAATCTAAGTATTATTGTTATTGTTTTATTATCATTATTGTTTAGTGCATACTGAAACTGTAAACGCAAGCCCATTTTGGGAAACTTCTTTCCTAAGTAGAAGCTTTTTTCTTATTAATTAGAATTTGTTGTAATCCAGCACCTACCCTCTCAGGGTGATTGTGAGATAAAATGAGATAATATTTGGAAAGTGCACAGTGCCTGCAAATAGTAGGCATTTAATAAATGCTTGTTAACATTTAAATTAAAAAAAATTAACCCTATTTGCTTTCATGAGACATAACTGCTTGTTGCCTCATAAAGTCAATAGGGAGCCATGGAAAAATCTTGAGTAAGAGAGTTGCAGGGTCAGTCCTACATTTTAGAGAGTTTAATTTGGCAGCTGTGAAGGTGATGAATGACAGATGAAGCAGAACAGAAAAGAGACTGGAAACAAAGAACCGATCAGGAGCCTATTGCAATAATCCAGTTGAGAGGAGATAAACGAGAAACCAGGCCTGAATGAGAAACATAAAATGCTAGCTCTTCCAGTTCATGTAGTCAGAACGTCTGATTTTATAAATGAGCAAACTAAGCCCAGAGAGGCGACGCTGTCTTCAAGGTCGCATAGGAACTAGCGGCAGAACCAGCATTCACGCCCTGGTCTGCTTGGCTGCCACTTCTGTGCCCTCTCCACTCTGCCAATCTGCTTCTCTCTGGCAGTTTGCCTGCTCTTTCTTGCCCCCACCCTTCCATTATCTCTTCCCCTCTGCTGTGCCCCACCCCAACTCTTCCCCACAACTCCAAGCTAGAGTTTATTTTAAAAAGACAGAGGTTAAATGTTACAGGATATTAATCCCTCAATTCATGTACAAACACCCTTTCTTTTGGCCTGCCTCTGTGGATTTTTGGTATCTGGTATATATTACACTATGAGACAGGCTTAGAAAGAGAAATGTGCAGCCTGGAAAAGGTCAGACAGTGAGTGTGAGGTGATTTCATTGCAGTGAACCCAGTTTAATATGGTCCCTGAGAACCTAGGAAAGAATTTGCAACAGACTTAGGAATGAGCTCAGGTATATTCCAAGAGCTGACTCTGGACTGGCTGTGGAAAAATCCACCCTCATTTAGGTTATGTTTGAGAAAGACGAGTTTGATGAATTGAGCTCCTGAGGGAGCTGCTGATGAGACCCAAGGCATTCTATGGGAGGGGGTAAGCAAAAGGATGACGACTGGGTAGGAAAAGCTTCAGACACACCCAGCTGTAGCAGTGGGGAAGTATTCAGTCAAAATATCAGTTTCTGGGGTGTGGACTAGTATAAGGTGGAAGTGGGGGGAGGAGTTCGCTTCCCCTATCCTACCCCTAGCACAGCTGATATAATCATGGGCAATCCCAAATGATAAAGCATTATTGTCTTAACAAGGTGTTAACAATAGCTGATTTATTTATGAAATATGAATACTTCTCTCTGAGTCAGAAAGGAATAATGTCTATGGGTGGGCAGTGATGGGCCATGCCTGCAGGTGACTCTTAAAAGACAAAATTCCGTCAGTTTGAAGCAGTACTAGCAAGAGCCAGAAATAGGGAAAGAACTCAGCCCCTGAGAGGGGATCAATCCTGGGGTGGGAGGGAGAAAGAACCTTCCCTCTGTAAAGACTATGGGATAGATTTAGAAGAGGAGATACCCAGAAGGAGATATCCTATCCAGAAAATTCAGTACCACAGCTGAGGGAGAAGAGACATATACTCCAAACAGACGTGATTACAGAGAAGGAATTGCTCAGGGTCAGAACCATCCTCAAACAGCATAACCTCTGGCATCAGAGAAGAGAGCAGATGGTGAACCCAGGAGAAAACTAGGCCTGGGAAAGAAGAGTTGAGTTAGGGAAATGACTGAACAAATATAGAAAGGTCTTTGGAGGAGGGCTGTTCTAAAGTTGTGAGCTACCTTAGCCACGTGTGTTCCCTACACATGTGCCTCACTATCGAAGTTTGTGCCCACTCTCCCCATGGACTTCTTATGAATCTGTGAGAGAGTGCTCCCTAGGTTATGAGGAGAGTGTTTTGTGGCTACTCTTTTTACTGTGTTGGTGTTGTTGTTCAGTTGTTTTTCAGTCATGTCTGACTCTCCATGACCCAATGTGGGGTTTTCTTGGCAAAAACACTGGAATGATTTGCCATTTCCTTCTCCAGCTCATTTTATAGATGAGAAAGTTGAGGCAAACAGGGTACAGTGACTTACCCAGAGTCACACAGCTAGTAAGTGTCTGAAGCCAGATTTGAGCTCAGAAAGAGGAGTCTTCCTGACTCCAGGTCTGGTACTCTATCCACTGTGCTACCTAACTGCCTGTCTTTTACTGTACCATCTTAGGAAATATCTTTGCCAAGAGCTAATTGTGTCTTCTGGATGACTGGAAGTGGAAAGCAAACCAGTGAGGGCTTCTGAGATAGAGTTTTAAAAGTGGGTACCTATAAGGTATCTCTAAAACTATAACAGTCCTTCTCAGGACCTAATCCACAAGTGTGAATCAAAGAGACTAATCTCTAGTAATTGAATTTTAAGATATTGGGAGCCCTGGGTGTAGGAGATATTTTTGTGAGAAGAATAAATGGAGAACACTCTAGCCCCTTTAAATTATTCCAAGTGGTCATCTGCTGGTACATAAAACCAGCCTTGAGTTGAAGAACCCAGACAATTCAGAATATTATTCCCTAATTTACTTTTTTTAAGGAAATTCAAAGTTTGTTTTATGTTTCCAAATGCAGTATTATTTCACCGTTATTTCTAAATGCAAGATTGTGGAGCTGGAGAAGACTTTTGAGAATCCCTTGGACAGCAAGGAGATCCAATCAGTCAATACTTAAAGAAATCAACTCAGACTATTCTCTGGAAGGTCAAATATTGAAACTGAAGTTTAAATATTTTGGCCACATAGTGAGAAGATGGGACTTACTGGAAAAAACCCTGATGTTAGGAAAGATTGAAGGCAAAAGGAAAAGAGGACAGCAGAAGATGAGATGGATGGATGGTGTCGTGGAAACAATGCACATGGACTTGGACAGACTTCAGGAGATAGTGGAGAATAGAAGGGCCTGGTGTGATATGGTCCATGGGTCACCATGGGGGGTCGGGGGGGGTCAGGCACAACTGAACAATGGAACAACAACAAGCAATAATAATAAATATGCCACAGTTTCTCAATGTATTCTTAATGTATTTATGACATAATTCAATGAGTTTCTAACATAAACTCAGGAATAATCAATACATCACAGCCCACACATAAACCACATTCTCCCACTGATGTATTCAATATCTGTGGAGGAGAGTGGGTATAAATTTACAAAACCCTAGTAGGGAAACATGTGAGTGAGGAAAACTACAAATCTGGACTGCGGCCTTTATGTCATTGGTCCATTCAGGATCCATTGGATCCATTGGATCCATTGATCCATTGCACCTTCCACAACTGCTTTCTGCTAGCTGTTCTTCTGGTCCTCCCAGTTCTCCTGCTGGAAAAATTCTTTTCTCTTTAACTCTCAAACTGATGAAGCACTGACAATCTCTATTAACTCACAATCACCTTTGAGAGGACACTGACAAAGTGTAACCCTATTATATTGACTAGAGAATTTACTCATAACCCTCAACTGACTGGTCATGGTAGGGGAGTCAGAATGCTCCTTGCCCTCCAGTCACTTCCAGGCTCTCACTCTACCACCATCACTCAGTATCAGCTCCTCCTTTGAGGTCAATGGGATTAAAATTTATCCTCCAATCCAGTTTCTGGTGGCCTCTATCTACCCCTGGGATATTCTCCTGTCTTCCTCAATGAGTTCTGTATCTGGCTCACAATCATTTTTCCATTACAACTCTTGCCTTTATACTAGGGACCTCAGCATACATATTGATGCTCCTTCCAATACCTTCCCCTCCCCATTTCTCCATCTACTCAATTCTCACGATGTTGAGATTTCTTATGAATTGAAAATTCTCTCTCTATGCTCCCTCAGCTACAGTCATACTTTTGATCTTGCCATCACTCTCAAATGTTCCCTCCTGGTGGGTTTCCGCACACAGCTCCATCAGTGCTGATTGGTCTACCCCATGGTTGGGTTTGTACCCTCCTGCATGACTATTTTCTTCATTGCTTTGAGTGGCTCAATTCGAAGCCTCCTGGTATTCACCTTTCCCTTATGAGATAAAAACTCATCAATCCTCCTTTTCAGTTCATTATAAATTCATCCTATCAACTTCAAAAAGTTATTGAGATTTTGTGACTTTTACATTTAATAGTATTTTATTTTTTTCCAATTGGATGTAAAGATAGTTTTCAATACTTATTTTTTATAAGATTTTGAATTCCAACTTTTTCTCCTTCCCTTTCTCTCACTCCAAGACTTCAAGCAATCTGACATAGGTTATATGTGTGTAATCGTGTAATCATGTTAAACATATTTCCACATTAGTCATGTTGTGAAAGAAGAATCAGAACAAAAGAGAAAATCATGAGAAACAAAAAAAAATGAAAATAGTGTGCTTTGATCTGAATTCAGACCCAATAGTTCTTTCTATGGATGTGGATAGCATTTTCCATCATGAGTCTTTTGGAATTCTCTTGGATCTTTGCATTGCTGAAGAGAGCTAAGTCTATCATAGTTGATCATTGCACAGTGTTGCTTTTACTGTGTATAATGTTCTCCTGGTTCTGCTCACTTCACTCAGCGTCAGTTTATGTCAGTCTTTCCAGTTTTTCTAAAATCTGTCTGCTCATTATTTCTTATAGCACAATAATATTCCATTACATTCATATATCACAACTTGTTCAGCCATTCCCTAATTGATGGGCATCTCCTCAATTGCCAATACTTTCCACCACAAAAAGAGCTGCTATATATTTTTGTATATGTGGGTCCTTTTCCCTTTTTTATGATCTTTTTGGGATACAGACCTAGTAGCGGAATTGCTGGATCAAAGGGTATGTACAGTTTTATGGCACTTTGGGTTTAGTTCCAAATTGCTTTCCAGAATGGTTGGATCAGTTCATAACTCCACTAACAATGCATTAGTATTCCAATTTTTCCCACATCTTCTCCAACGTTTATCATTTTCCTTTTCTATCACATTAGCCAATCTGATAGGTGTGAGGTGGTACCTCAGAGCTGTTTTCATTTGCATTTCTCTAATCAATAGTGATTTAGAACATTTTTTTAATATTACTATAGAGAGCTTTAATTTTCTCATCTGAGAACTGCCTGTTCATATCCTTTAACCATTTATCAATTAGGTAATGGCTTGTATTATTATAAATATGACTCAGTTCTCTATATTTTTGAGAAATGAAGCCTTTATCAGAAATACTGGCTGTAAAAATTGATTCCTAGCTTTCTACTTTCCTTCTGATCTTGATTGCATTGGTTTTGTTTGTGCAAAAAGTTTTTAATTTAATGTAATCAAAATTATCCATTTTGCATTTCACACTGTTCTCTATCTCTTGTTTGGTAACAAATTCTTCCCTTCTCCATAGATCTGACAGGTAAGCTATTCCTTGCTCTATTAATTTGTTTATGGTATCACCCTTTATGTCTAAACATGTACCCATTTCGATCTTATCTTGGTATAGGGTGTGAGAAGTTGGTCTATGCCTAGTTTTTGCCATACAATTTTCCAGTTTTCCCAGAAATTTTTGACAAATAGTGAGTTCTTATCCCAGAAGCTGGAGGATTTTGTAACTTATAACCTCTGAATCTCTTACATTTGCATGTATCAATTATGTTCAAATGAGTTGATGGATGACAATACCCTGAAGCCTCAGTCATTTCTGTCCCCAAACATTCCATGTCTCTGAAAACTGTTTCTTCAAATTACATTTGTATGCATTTTTTAGTGTAGAGAAGTTTTTTCCTCCCTTTCAGCTACCAAACTGTTCAGATACTAAAGGGACATGCCTTAAATCCTTTACAAAGTGATTTAATCCTTTTTGTATTGACAGGAAAGTTCATATTCTGTCCCTTTTGAACACCAAACTATTCACATCTTACATGAAAACTGCTTTTTTACACATATAACAATTTTGAATTCAACAAAAATTATTTTTCTTCCCCTTTTAGCCAACAAAGTCTTTACTATGAAAGGAACAATATCCCTTACATACTTCACAAGTTGATTTTTTTCTTCTTTATGAAAAAACACTTTCCCCTCCCTCTTTCAGCAACCAAAGTGCTCAAGTATGAAAGGAAAAGTACCTTCCCTAAGGAACAATGCAAAAGAAAACAGAAGTCTTGCGGAGTTTTAGCTACATTTGTTAACTCAGCTAAACTCCACTGCTGGAAGGAAGACAGAGGAGAAAAGTCTGTGTCCAAAATTATGACCCACAATTACCAAAGAGGGATTGAAATCCTGTCTCTCAGGGCTGTGTTACATTCTGGGAACTCACTTAGTGGGGCAGGCTGATCAGACTTTGGCTCTCGAGAACATCAGTGCCAAGGCACTGGCCCACTGCCAAGGCATTCAGCTCTCAAATGTATACTGTTTAAATTGTGTTTTTATTCCCTGCAAAGCGTCCATGAATTTAGTTTAAAATCCAGCATGGGTTAGCATAAATGGCAGATTAGCTGGTGACAATATTTTTATGGTTAGGGAAAGAGCACCCGGCTAATAACTTTATAAGCAAAATGCTAGGGCTAGACCTCAAAATCCACCATATAAAAGAATCCCCACTATATGGATATATCCTAGCACAGCTGGAGTTTCCAAGCATCATAGATTTAGAGCTGAATAGGACAAACTCTTTCATTTTATAGACAAAGAGACCGAGGCCCAGGGATATTAAATACATTGGCCACAGTCACACAAGTGGTAAGCCTCAGAGGCAAGACTGAAGCCAGTGCTCTGCTCTCTGTACTATAATGTCCCGAGTGCCAGAAAAAAGGTTGATAGAGCCACCTTTGAGGTGTTCCATCCCAAGCGGTATCTGTGGAGGTTCTCTTTTGGCTGGGATAAATTGATTTCTATTCAGAGTGTTTGTTGAGAAGAGCAAAAAGTAGGGAAGGGCCCAGGACCTGAATCCTCTTGCTTAGCCATGTTTTCTGTCCAGAAATACAGAAGAGGAAAGAAATTCGTGATGCCAGGACTCTGCAGCCCAGCTGTTCAAGGGTGCTCACTGAATCCTCGCTGTCATTGGTGAATCATGAGAGGTTTGATGTGGGAGACTCCTCAGGGCCTCAGGAATGGAAAGATTATCTGAGAAAGTGACTTAGAGCAAGATTTGGAGGTGGGAAAGGGAGAGGGGTTAGGAGGTGCCAGGGAACCTTACACACGACACTTCCAGGACTCCGGGTGAGAAAATGGTCTCCAAATGCCTTCCTGAAGATGAAGTTCCCAAGACAGCCACTGAAAGAGCTGCAAGCTATTACATTATTACCAAGTCTCCTTCTTCCTTATAATGGTATGAAAAAAGGCTAACGAGCCCTATCATCATTTGTGATGTCCCCAGGGTTGCACCTTATCTGGGCTGGGCCCAGTGGCTTGCTCTCTGCAGGGCACACTTTACCTTGCCTTGTCCACCTTATCCATAGCAGCTAGCTGTTGACCAAGTTGAAGTCCTTGGCTAGAGTACTGCTCGACTCTTTCTGGAAGAACCACAGCCTCCACCCTGGGACCAGCAGGAAATCTCCCCAGTTTGGCTTTCTTTGCGCTGTCTTGGTTTTAGAACCTGTCACTTCCTAAGTATCCCTACCCTTGGTGCTAGCTCTCCCACTCCAAACTTTTCTCTTAACACAAAAGGTTGGGGTCTAGGAAGAAATAACCTTAAATATCCCTCTCAGGTTGTGCACAAGCACATTTGTCCTGTGGTCATGTGCTTCTGCTGCAAGATGCCATTGCTAACACAGGGAAGGAGGAAAGAAATCCCCATCTGTCTAGATGTTTGTTAGGAAGGGGGCAGGCAGGAGACAAGTTCATCGTTTCTGCTAACTGCTTGGCCTTTCTGACCTTTACGTATGTGAAAGAAGCCACCTAAAATCTAAAGGGACTTTTTTGCCCTACATCCTTACAAACTGCCAATGTGGCCACTCAAACGCTGAGACCCTATAATTTATCAAGAAAACTGGGGGACCTAGTTGATTCTGGGTTCCACTGATCAGTTCTCTACTGATGGAGATAGGATCTGTACCCCTAAAAGGAAAAGACCATATCTTTGGGACCTGGACCCCAAAGCCCCTGAACCCATGCAAGGGTACAGGGTGGGAGTCTGCCTTGAAAGCACTTGACCACTCAGTCCTTCCTTCAGTCCAAGCAGCAAGTTTATTGTCACACCAATAGAAGCTCGCCAGACTCCTAGTGAGTCTGTGCTATCTGTGACACCAATATAAGTAGGCCAGATTTGAGTATCTGATGAGGGTAAAATTGACGTTTTATACAGAAAGACTGTGGGAAGATCTCGACGGGATTAAGGAGTGGCAAATAGCCTGGGCTGGGCAAGGTGCAGACAACTGAAGGAGGTAAGTGGCCAGAGAGCCACGGTGAAAGGGCAGTTAAAAGAATTATTGACTGGGATGGGGCGGGTGCCTCAGGCGAACACCAGAAATCTGAGTTCAGGGTCTTTGGGGTCCAGGTCCCAAAGACATGGTCTTTTCTTTTTAAGGGTCCATCCCCATCACCCACTACATGTATATGTGGTTTCCCCTAAATAGAATGTAAGCCCCTTATGGTCAGGGACTTTCCTTTTTTAACTTTCTATTCCCAGCACCTACTGCAGTGTACATGGATGCTTGTTGTTGACTGATTAGTTAATTGATTAGGAGAATGGGCTCTTGCAGTTCTCTTCCTCTTCCCTCCTCTCCTTCCTTCCATCCTTCTCTTCTTCTCTACCCTAATTTCATCTTACCTACTTTTAGAAACGATATAAATCTATCTTTTCTCCCTGTTACCTCCCTTACCCCCATCCTTGAGAAATCAAGGAAAACAAAACCTCTATTAGAAACCCGTATAGCCAAGCAAAACAGATTTCTTCATTGGACATGATAGTATGTGTGCGTGTGCATATGTGCGTGCGTGTGCATGTGTATGTGTGTGTGTGTGTGTGTGTGTGTGTGTGTGTGTGTGTATGTATGCCTATGACTCATTTTTTCAGAGCTGGGTCCAAATTCAATCCACAGTTACTTGGGGGAAAGGATGTTCTCTTAATCCCCTGGTTTCCTCAGTCTTTGCTTTAATTTCTTGGTTGGCAGCAGAATCTGAAAATCCAAACATACAGTACAGTGGAAAGACTAAAGAATTTGGAGTCACCACACTAACTCATCTGTTGAATAGTTACATGGCCCTAGAGAAGCTCACTTCTCTCTGGCCTCAGTTTTGTCAAATGAGGAAGCTGAACTAGATGACCCCAAGGCCTCTTCCAAGTCTAAAACCATAACACATTAAAATTAAATCTGAGTTTCTTGTTATGTGAGATTTTTTTAAAGTGTTTAAATATTTGCTGGTTTTAAAAGTAGAAATTAGCAATCTACTCCTCAAGTTTCACCCAGGCTCTCCTGCTGCCTTTGACAAAGTGCCTTCTATCCTTTCCAAGGCACATTCTCAACCCTGTCTCCTTCAGGACTCTTAGCCTATTAATCATCAATTCTGTCTCTGGCATGTTCAAACTCTACGCCATGGGCCACCTCCTTTCTTCTAACAAACATAGCAATACACCTTTCCAGTTTGTTTGTGTGTTTTTTACATATTACTCCTTTTCATACACATTCCAGTCTAGCAAAGCCAAACTGGCCTTTATCCTGTTTCTCACATGTGGTATTCCCTCTCCCATGTCCTGCTTCCATGTCTTTTGCTTAGCTGTGCCCCATACCTTGAAGGCACTCGGAATCATTGAATTTAAGAGTCAGATGGGACCCCAGCAGCCAAATGGTCCAAAACAAACACAAGTCCCACTGCAATGTACCCTACAAGTGGATAGCTAGCTTCTTCCTAAAGACCTCCAAATGAAGGGAACCCATCATTTCTTCAGACAGCCCATTAAACTTTTATTGTTGTTGTTGTTCAATAGTTTCAGTCATAACCAACTCTTCATGACTCAGTTTCAGGTTTTCATGGCAAAGATATTGGAGTGGTTTGATATTTCCTTCTCCAATTCATTTTACAGGTAGGGAAACTAAGACAAACAGAGTTAAGTGACTTGCCCAGGGTCATACAGCTAGTAAGTGTCTGAGGCCAGATGAACTCATCAGATGAGTCTTCCTGACTCCAGGACCGGCACTCTATCCACTATGGCATCGCTTAGCTTTTGGAGAGTTCCAATTGTAAGAAAGTTTCCCTGATATCAAGACAAAATCTCCCTCTTTATTTTTTAAATTTTAGTAAGCATTTATAAGTGCCTACTGTGTGCCAGGCACAATGGTAAGAACTTTGCAAATATTATTTTATCTTCACAACAACCCTGTAAGGTAGGTGTTACTTCACACCTGTGAGGTAGGTGCTGTCATTATCCTTATTTTACAGAAGAGGAAACTGAGGTAGACAGAAGTTAAGTGATTTGCTCAGGGTTACACAGATAAGTAACTGAGGTCATATTTGAACTCAGGTGTTCCTGACTCCAGGTCCAGGGTTTTATCCATTTTGCTGCCTTGCTGCCCTCCCTTTACAACTTCCACCCAGGTTCCTGGTTCTACTCTCCAGAGCCAGAGAGAAAAAGCCCAATTCCTTTTTCACATGAGAGCTCTTTAAATACTTGACTACAGCTATCATCTCCCCCCTAAGTTTTCTATCCTTCAAGCTAAACATTCTACAGGGAATAAAGCCCTGAGAGAGTTTCCAGGTATTAATAATCAATTTATTAATTAGTCTAGCCAATAATCAATCAACCATCAGGTCAGTGGTTTCTCTCAGTAAGCAAAAACTGCAAGGGAGACTCTGAAACACCTTAAGTCAGGTGTGTTCCTTTTGATAGGGACACTAGACCCTGATTGGTAACATTTAATGATGTGGTGGGCTAAGAAATCTTCAACTCCTCCTACTGAGGCTTGATTATGAGACTCAACAGCCTCCAGGCATCTGGGCAACGGAAGCCATTTCCTCTAGAGCTCTCTGGCTAGTTTTTTGCTTCTTGAGCTTAGGGTCATCCTAAACTCTAATGGAAAGGATCAAGGAAAGGAGTTCCTTCCCCCACTCTCACCCCCAGAAAGAACTCATCTGGACTGGATTCTGTTTACACTATAAACAGTAATCTGGTTTCCCAGTTGGATGGGGTCCAGCCCAACTTAGTTAACAAGTAGGTGCCTTGGGAGCTAGGAATAATCATATCCCTTGGTCAGGTGCTTCAGGGACCTGATCTTTTCAGGAGTTGGGTCTTAACAAAAATAGGAGGAAAAGATTGGATAATATAATAGTATAATATTAATTTCTCTCAATTAATAAATTCCTTTAACCAGTGCTCACAAACTCAAGGCCTTCACAATCCTGATTTCCTTCTTTTGGTACTCTCCAACTTATAAATGTCCACCCTAAAATGTGGCACTGTGAACTGAATATTCCAGCTGAGTTACGATGGCGTCAGTGAGACTATCATCTTTCTATTCCTGAAAGCTGTGCCCTTCTTGTGCAGGCCAAGTCTCCATCATTTTGTGTTTTGGTTGCCATATTATACTCACATCAGCTTTGCAGTCCACTAAAACCCCAAGATCTTTCAGATAAACTGCCATCTACTCATACCTCCCAGAACTGTAGTTGGGAAGTTGGTTTCTTTTGGACCCAAGTGTATTGCTTTATATTTATCTCTATTGAATTTACATACAAGAATCACCATTTTTAGACTACTTATAAACTTTAATTTAATTATTTGTACTCTAAATGTCACATCCTTATTCAGTGGCTGAGTGGATAATGGTGAAGGAAGAGATGAGCCATATGAATCTTGACATTCCTGCTATAATTGAAACTAGAAGAAAAGACACTACAGATAAATGAAAAGATAATTCACAAGTCCTCCCTGGAGATTAAAAGAAAGAAGTTGATTGTGAGCCTTATTAGATGCCCAAATATTGCAGGACTAATGATAAATATTGAGAGGGAGTAGGGCAGAAAAGAAGGAAGGAAGGAAGGAAGGAAGGAAGGAAGGAAGGAAGGAAGGAAGGAAGGGTGAGGGAGGGATGGAGAGAGGGAGGGAGACAGATCAGGAGCCAGAGTCCTGAAAGGAAGAATGATTTGCACAATATGATACAGGTACCAAGTAGCAGAACAAGGGATTTGAACATCTGAACCCTCTGATGGCTAATCTAGTTCTTTTTCTACTAAATCATACTGCCTTCCAATTAGGTTAAACGTTTCTTGAGATCTTCATTATGTTTTTGGGCATCTTTCTATTTGCCTGGGTACTGACAGAATTTCCTAATACACAGGAAGTACTCAATAAATACTTGTCAAATGAACAAATGAATGAGAAAATAATGTTTCTTGTGAGAGTAACTACACATATGCCTGCTATTTATTTTTCTTCATAAGTCTAAGAAAAGCTATAATTACATTTCAGCTGAGAATGAAAATAACTGTGAGCTTTCTTCTCCCTAATTAAGATCCTTCCGTGTCTGGAATGGAATGGAAAGAAAAGATCCTGGGAGTCTAAAACATCAGCTGCCACCCATCTTTGTTAGCAGAAATTAATTTTTTTTAAATAGGATTTAGAGCATTTAGAAGACATGGCTTAGAATGGTAGTGCATTAGGAAAAATCCACTTCTTCCCAACTGTCATTTCTGGAGATGGTAGAATATATGTCTCTCCCCCCGCCTTTTGTCTTTATATTATTATTTATTTGCATTCAAGTATTTTGTGTTTAAATCACCTACATTCCCAGCGTAACATTTCTCCCTTATAACAAAGAGAAGAAGAAACAGCAAGGCAAAACACACAGACCAAGTCCATCATTAGATGTAGTGTTCCATACATATTTTTCTTCACTTTCGCAAATAAGCAAAGGAGGTACACTGTCATACGTCTGGGAACAAGCTGGGTCATGATGATTTTATAGCATTCCTCTTTGGTTTTTGTCATTGAAAAATGCTGAGTTGTATACATGATGGGGGGATTGGCCAGTGAATGTCCAGTCTTTAGGACATGTGAAATAGCTACTTGGAGACTTGGTGAGCCTATTTCCAGTATGGAAGATGGAGGGGCCCTTTGTCTTCGTGATTCAGAGTATGCACTGGTATCCTTTGTTTTCTCTCAATTTACTGAGCTGTTACAAAAAATCTTCCTGGTAGCTTGACTGGAATAGCATTAAATCTATACATTAATTTAGGTAATAGCTTTTTAAAACTATTTTGGCATGCGCAGCAGCTAGGGAGTGCCATGGTGCACGGAGTGCTGGACTTCAGGAAGATCTGAATCCAAATCCAGCCTCAGATACTTACTAACTGTGTGACCCTGAGTTAGTCATTTAAACTCTCCACCTCAGTTTCCTTATCTGTGAAATGTGGATAATAATAGCACCCGTTTACAACATTGCTATGGAGATTGAATGAGAAAAAAATTGTAACTTTTTTTTTCAACCTTAAAGTGCTATATAAATGTTAGCTATTATAGTTTAAACATGAGTACTGAATATCCCTCCAGTTATTTAAGTATTCCTTTAAAGGGGTATTCTGTACTTATCTCCATAAAAGTCTTGAGTGAGTCTTGGTAGCCTCCCAGAAATTTTGTACATTTTGTAATTATTTTAAATAAAACTCCTGGATTTTGCTATCTTAATGCTGTTGATTTTGGAGGCTAATTTTATATTCTGCTACTTTCCTAAAGTTTGTCTCAGCTTCTTTGCTGATTCTCTGAGATTTTCTAAGTAAACCATTAAGTTGTCACCTAATAAGGATAGTTTTTACTACACTTTGCCTATGCTAATGGCTTTCATTTCTTTCTTCTGTCGGTGCTATTGCGAACTTATCTAGAACTATGTCAAATAATAGTGGAAAAAATTGGCATCCTTGCTTTATTCCTGTATTTACTGGGAAAATGTTTAATGTTTCTTCATTTCATAGAATGTTGGCATATATGTGTGTGTATGTCTATGTCTATATATATGTACATGTGTGCATATGTATGTATGTATGTATGTATATATATGTATGTATGATATACACATGTTTGGTCATTTCAGTCCTGTCCAACTCTTCATGACCTAATTTGTGTTTTCTTGGCAAAGATACTGGATTGGTTTGCCATTTCTTTTTCCAGCTCACTTTACAGATGAGGAAACTGAGGCAAGCAAGGTTAAGTGACTTGCCCAGAGTCACACACAATAAGAATCTGAGGGTAGATTTGAACTTATGAAGATGAGTCTTCTGACTCCAGGCCCAGGGCTCTGTGCACTGTGATGCCACTTAGCCACCCACAAACCCATTTATTTGTTAGTTTTTCAAAGATCCTTCTCTGTCTATGCTTTGCAAAATTTTTGACATGAGTAATTCTACTGTTTCAAGAGCTTTTTCTGCACCTACTGATATAATCATGTGATTTGGGTTGTTTTTATTTTATTGTTTATTCATTTTCCTAATGTCAAACCATCTTCACAACCCCGGAATGAATCCATTTTGATCATAGTGAATTTTTTTGTCTATATTATTGTAGTCTTTTTGTCAGGATCTTATTTACATTTTTTTAAATTGAAATCATTACTGTAATTGGCCTACAATTCACAATCTTTACTTTATTCCTTCCTGGCTTAAGTATTAGAACTATTTTTCCCCATTAAAGGAATTTGATAAAGTATTTTCTTTCTCAGTATTCACAAAATAATTATTGTAGTATGACTATCAGTTAGTATGTTGTCTAATTATTAACATTCTCTTTCACTTAATTATTCATTGTTTCTGTGATTTAGTCTTTGAACCACTCATTAGTCACAATGTCATTATTAAATGTCCATGTAGATCCATATCTTTTGCTTTTTCCCTCTTGCAAAATTGCTATTTTTATTGGGGTATGGCCTGTAAAGAACGTGTTTACAGTATTTCTGCCTTTTAAATTTATTTATAATTTTTCTGTCTCTTCACTTTTATTTTTATGAAGATGCCATGGGTTACTAAAAAATGTTTATTACATAATGTTTCTATTGAGAAAATGTCATGTCAGTTCTAAAACTTTCAAAAGTTTGCACATTTCTCTACAGCCTTTTTATAGCGTTTTTGTTAAGACTTATAGTTTTACTAGCATTATAACTTTGTAGAGCAAATTTTGGTAATGTTTTTATTTGCCCACCAGGACAATTAGGGTGAGGACTCAGGCCAGTGCACCCTATATTCCAGAATGGGAAAATGTTGAGGACACCTTGAAGGCTTGTGGATATATATGTATCTATCTATCTATCTATCTATCTATATATATATATATACATATGTATATTTTTAAAAAGGACCCCAAAAATAGAAACAAAAATTGATAAATCTTTAAGGAGAATATAAAACTCTCTTCAGACAGTGGGGTGGGATAGTAGATAAGTGCTGAACCTGGAGTCAGAAGACTCACCTTCATAAGTTCAAATCTACTCTCAGATTCTTACTGTGTGTGACTCTGAGCAAGTCACTTAACCCTGCTTGCCTCAGTTTCCTCATTTGTAAAGTGAGCTGGAAAAGGAAATGGCAAGGAAGTCTTGAAGTCAGGAAGACTTGAGTTCAAGTCAAGTCTTAGACACTTACTAGTTATGTAACCCTGGGCAAGTCACTTTGCTGTCTGCTTCAGTTTCCTCAACTGAAAAAAGGGGATAATAATAGTATCTACTTCCAAATATTGCTGTGAGGATGAAATGAGACATTCGTAAAGCACACTTGGCACACTGCCTGACACACAGTAGGTGGTGGGTGCTTAACAAATGTTTATTCCTTTTCCTTCTTCCCTTCCCAAATATTACAATATGAATGAAATTGAATCAACAGTGCCTGTTGAAAGTCAAAATCATGTGTATTCTTTAGAGAGCGTGGAACAATAACAAGAGACTCCAGAATGGTTCAAAAGAGAAATAAAATCCATGAAAGAAGAAATTAGGAATGACTATATGTCAGAAGTCAGAGCTGTTAGTGCAGAATAATAAAATACAATTAGCAGATGAGAAAAAAATAAACTATATTAGATAATCTATCTAAAGACTCAAAAGAGAAATGAACAGATTTGGGACACAAAAATAATGAAGTGGAGGAAAATTTGCAGATGAGAATCAAAAGATGACAACATTAAAATAGCAAATGTATTCTGAACAAACCAAAATGACTGACTTTGAAGATCACAGAAGTAACTTAAGGATAATAGGTCTCCCAAAATAATGATAAATCGAAAAGCTTACTACCATAGTGCTAGAAATAATATGAGAAAACTCTCTAGAATCTCATACCACAAATCATTCTTTGAAAGAAGATACAGGGGCAGCTAGATGGCACAGTGGATAGAGCACCAGCCCTGAAGTCAGGAGGACCTGAGTTCAAATCCAGTCTCAGACTTGACACTTACTAGCTGTGTGACCCTGGGCAAGTCACTTAACCCCAATTGCCTCACCAAAAAAAAAAAAAAAAAAACAGAATTAATGATGTCTCTATGAAACTAACTTCTACCCAGTGATAAGGGTGGGAGCCACATGGATTCAGGATAATGACTACAGAATGAGATTAAACAATAAGTAACGTATTAAAAGGTATGACTAAATTAAAAGGTAATACTAAATATAGGAGTGGGAAAACCGACAAAAGGTTGAGGTGAGACATTTTTCCAGCCTAAGATAACTTAAAAAGTCATCAGGAGAGGTCTGTGATACTGGGCTGGGAGCCAACCTGGAGCACATATGGTGACAGCACCAGGAGGGGACCTTGGAGGTGGTTGTGACAGCAGCAGCAGCAGCTTCAGCAACTATCAGCCCAGAGATGGTAAGAGGGTTGAAATACTGGTCAGAAAAAAGTTTACAGGGGACCCTTTGCAGGCACTGGGTGCAGCTGGTGCTGACTGAGAACTCTGTTGCCAATATGCAGTTCTAGATTGCAGTTCCAGAGCAGAGAGGAGCGCTTATGGTTGGTCACAAGGAAGGAGGGGCCCTGGTCGTAATTCCCAGGCCAAGAGGAGCGCTAGTGTTTGTGGCTCCAGGAGAGCAGGGGCCCTGGTCACAATTCTAGGGCCAAAAGTAGTGCTAACACTTGCAGCTACAGTAGCTCAGGGAACCTTCCTGGGTAAAGACCACAGTGTAGACCAGAAGAGCAGTGACCACACCTCTCCCTGTTCTCACCACCTTGGGAGTACCAAAAACTTGCACACCCCCAGAATTAGCTCTGAAAACAGCAGCATGAAAAAGCCCAAAGCTTAGGACAGTGCCTGTCCATGTCCAGGTGACCAGAGTACAACTTTAACATCAAGTTCAAAGCAAAAAAAAATAATCTAGAAAAGGGTCAGCTAGGTGGCACAGTGGATAGAGCTCTGGCCTTGGAGTCAGGAGGACTTGGGTTTAAATCTGGCCTCCGACACTTGACACTTACTAGCTGTGTGACCCTGGGCAAGTCACTTAACCCTGACTACCTCACCCCCCCCCCAAAAAATAGGCTGGAAAAATGAGCAAACAACAAAAAAAGATCTTGATCATTAAAAGCTACTACAATAGCAGGGAAAACCAAAACAAAACTCAGAAGACAAAAATGTGAAAACAACCATAAGCAAGGCCTCAAAGGAAAATGCTAACTGGACCAAAGCCCAACAAAAATCCATGGAAGCATTAAAGAAAGAGATGAGTGGTAGAGGAAAAATTGGTAAGAGAAATGAGAGAGATGCAAGAAAATTATGAAAAGAGAATTAACAGTTTGGTAAAAAAAAGAGGCACAAAAATACTGAGGAAAATAACATCCTAAAAACAGAATGGGCCTAATGGCACAAGAGGCATAAAAATCCACGGAAGATAAAATAATTAATTTAAAAGCAGAATTGGTCAAATGAAAAATGAGGTACAAAGGCTTGCTAAAGAAAATAATTGCTTAAAAACAAGAATTAGGCAAGTAGAAGCTATGATTACATGAGATATCAAGAAACAATAAAACAAAGTCAAAGGAATGAAAAAAAAAGAAGAAAATGTGAAATATCTTACCAGAAAAACAACTAACCTAGAGTGAGGAGAGATAATTTAAGAATTATTGGACTATCTGAAAGCCACGATAAAAACAAAAAAAGAGCCTAGACATCATCTTTCAAGAAATTATCATGGAAAACTGCAAAGATATCTTAGATACAGAAGATAAAATAGAAATCAAAAGACTCCATTCCCTGAAAGAGTTCCCCAAATGAAAACTCCCAGGAATATTTCAGCCCAACTCCTGAACTCCCAGGTCAAGGAAAAAAATATAGCAAGCAGCCAGAAAGAAAGCATTCAAATATTGTGGAGCCATAGTCAGGATCACACAAGATTTAAAAGCTTTCATGGTAAAAGAGTAGAGGGCTTGGAATATGATATTCTGGAGGGCAAAGGAGCTAGGATTACAAATAAGAATGACCTATCCAACAAAACTAAGCATATTCCTTCTGGATAAAAAGTGGACATTTAATGAAATGTAAGACTTTCAAGAATTCTTGATGAAAAGACCAGAAGTAAATAGAAAATCTGACATTCAAAAAAATATAAAAAGGTAAAGATGAAAGAGTAATCATAAGGGACTCAGTAGACAGACAGCATGAGTGTGAGTTGATTATATTGGGATGATCTCCTCCCAAAAAAGAAAGAAAGAAAGAAAGAAAGAAAGAAAGAAAGAAAGAAAGAAAGAAAGCAAGAAAGAAAGAAAGAAAGAAAGAAAGAAAGAAAGAAGGAAGGAAGGAAAAGGGTGAGGAAGAAGGATGCATTGGGGGAAGGGAGAAGTAGAATGGAGAAATTTTTCTTACATAAAAAAAGACACACAAGGAAGACTTTTTATGGTAGAAGGGAAAATCGGGGCAGAGGTGGGAATGGTTGCACTTTGCTGTCCTCAGAATTGGTTCAAAGAGGGAAGAATATATATACACAGATTCGAGTATAGAAATCTATCTTGCCCAATAGGGAAATAGAAAGGGAAGGGGATAAAAGTTATGGGAGAAAGAAGATGATAAAAGGGAGGATGGATTAAAGGAGGCAGCACTCAGAAACAAAACAGACTTTTGAGGAGAGACAGGATAAAAAGAAAGCTAAACAGAATAAAATAAGATGAAGGGAAATATCTAGTTAGTAATAACTGTGAATGTGAATTGGATGAGCTCACCCATAAAACAGAAGCAGATAGCAGAATGAATTAGAAACCAGAATCCAACAAGTTGTTGCTTATAAGAGATAGGAAGTCAGACGCAGAGTTAAAAATAAAGGGCTGGAACAGAATCTATTATGTCCCAGTTCAAATAAAAAAGGCAGAGGCAGCAATCATGATCTCAGACAAAGCACATGTAAAAATAGACCTAATTAAAAGAGATAATCAGGAAAGTTTCATTTTGCTAAAAGGTGCCATCGACAATGAAGTAATATCAAAAACTTGGACGGCAAGTTTCTCTGATAAAGACCTCATTTCTCAAATACATAAGAAACTGAGTCAAATTCATAAAAAATAAGAGTCATTCTCCAAATGATAAATGGTCAAAGGATACGAACAGGCCATTTTCAGAAGAAGAAATCAAAGCTATCTGTAGTCATATGGGAAAATGTCCTAAATTGCTATTCATTAGAGAAATGAAAATTAAAACCTCACAGCTATCAGAAATGACAAGTGCTGGAGGGGATGAGGGAAAATAGGTATACTAATAAACTGTTGGTGGGATTGTGAACTAGTCCAACCATTCTGGAGAGCAATTTGGAACCATATGCCCAAAGGGCTACAAAACTGTGCATGCCCTTTGACTTAGCAATATCACTACTAGGTTTGTTCCCCCAAAGAAATCAAAGAAAAAGGGAAAGGATCTTCACGTACAAAAAATATTTATAGCAGCTCTTTTTGTGGTGACAAAAAATTGGAAATTGAAGAGATGTCCCTAATTGGGAAATGGTTGAACAAGTGGTGGTATATGATTGTGATGGAATACTATTGTGCTATAAGAAATGATGAGGGGGATGGTTTCTGAAAAACATGGTATGAACTGATACAAAGTGAAGTGAGAAAAACTAAGAGATCATTGCGTACAGTAACAGCAATGTTATGATGATGATAAACTGTGAAAGACTTGGCTACTCTGATCAATACAATTCCAGTTCTTGACCATCACAAAAAGAGTTGCTATAAATATTTTTGTACATGTGGATCCTTTCCCCATTTTTATGATCTCTTTGGGATACAGACCTAGAAGTGGAATTGCTGGGTCAAAGTTTTATAGCCCTTTGGGCATAGTTCCAGTTTGCTCTGCTGGAGAAGACTTTTGAGAGTCCCTTGGACAGCAAGGAGATCAAATCAGTTGATATTTAAACAAAGTAATTTAGGCTCTTCACTGGAAGGTCAAAAATTGAAGCCTAAATATTTTGGTCACATAATGAAAAGATGGAACTCATTGGAAAAGGCCCTGATGTTGGGAAACATTGAAGTCAAAAGGAAAAGGGGACAGCAGAGGATGAGATGGATAGATAGGATCATGGAAACAATGAACATGAACGTGGACAGACTTTGACAGATCATGGAGGATAGAAGGCCTTGATGTACTATGGCCCATGGGGATACAAAAAGTTGGTCATGACAGAATGACTAAACAAACAACAATGATAAACATATTGATCCAAGACAATTCCAAAAGACTCATGATGAAAAAATGCTATATACCTCCAGAAAGAGAACTGATGAACTCTGAGTGCAAATTGAAGTATATTTCTTTCACTTTCTTTTCCTTTTGTAATATGGCTAATATGGAAATTTATTGTGTATGATTTCACATCTACAATTGATATAATTTTGCTTCTTAGTAGGTGGGGAAGGGTTGGGAGGGAGGGAAGAGAATTTGGAACTCAAAATTTAAAAAGAATGTTTAAAATAACCAATTTGTTAAAAAAAAAAAAATGAGGTAACCTATCAATTCAGATGAACGTAAATCAAATCCAAAGAAATTATTTGGTGATTACACCATCTTTTTAAATTAGAGGAATGTGTGGGATTTTTAGTTCCATTTAGTTTCCTAAATGTTGAACTGGGTTTCTCCTGTAGGGTTCAGGATTTCAGTCATGGCAACACTCTAACTTGAATGAGTCCTACTTATTTTCTTCCCCACTTGAACTAACTTTTGCTCCAAGCAGAGGCTAAGGGAAGACAGATTTCAGAAAGACGTTGAGTCTTTGAAGTATTGAAAGATCATACCTTGAGAACCAACAGAAAGTCCCACTGTGAGAGCTGAGGGGTGGGAGGAGGTGTGCTGCTCTGACACGAAGGGTGAGCAAGTTAAACTGAAAAAAGTGCAAAGGAAAATCATCCCTATTCCTGTCTATGATCAATGTGTGGGTGAGAAGGACTAGGTATGTGAGAGCAGGAGGGTGGATAAGATGAGGGGGACCTCTTGGAGATCATCCTCAGATCCCTAGGATATCTGAGATCACACTCAGGCTGAATTAGCCAGGCCCAGATGAGCAATTCTGCCAACAGTCAAATGAGTCTGGGCTACCATAGCTGGAGCAGGTATGGAATGAGGGAGTATTGGGCTGCTCCTATCTCTACAAGAAAATGTTAAAGTTTGTGGAGATCTGGAGGGATCTTTGCATTAAAAATTCCTCCAGGACTCCCAGTAGCACTACTGTTCTTAGAGGAGTTTTATTTTTAACTTTATTACCAGGCTTTGTTAACATCCAGTTCAATTACAGTAATCACAAAGAGTGGGGAATTGCATTTGACATGCACCTGGCATAAGGAAGGTCAGCTTGCCAAGAGGACTGAGGAAAGGAAACAAGTCAAGTTTGCTGAGAGGATGAACATGTGTAGCTGAATTTGTTTTTATGACATTGTCAGTTACCTTTGTTTCCTCAACATCATTCCATGATGTCACATTGTTGAGACGGAAGAGCATCACGAATGGTACCACACTCTATCAGTGAGATCTCCTTCTGGTGCTTTGTCTTTGCAAGTCCAGGTTATGGGCATATACCAACACATAACACCCAACATTGTGAGGAAGGAGTCCTTGCCCTCTTTCCAAATTTCTTTATTACTGCTGAGAGTACCACCATCTCCCCACTCACCCAAATTCTCAAGCCTGGTGTTGTCCACAACTACTCACTCTGATTTAGCCCATATATGCAAACAACTGTCAACTCTTCTCATTTTTCCCCTCACGTTATCTCTCCTACCCAATTCAAGTCACCTCTTGGACAAGGCAATAGCTTTCTAACCAGTGCCCCAGATTCAAGTCTCTTTTACCTCCAGGATCAAATAGCAAGTCCTTTGTTTGACAAGGAAAGTTCATTACAACTTAGCGCCTTCCCACCATTCCAGTCTTCTTACACTTTACTCTTCTCCATGATGTACCAGTCATATTGAACTACTTTCTGTTCTTTGATGGGCAGGACATTTCCCTTTATGCCTTCCAGTCCTCGTGCCCAGCACACTTTTCTTTCTACCCACTGCCTCTCAGGATTTCTGGTTGCTTTCTGGACTCAGCTCAAATGCCACATTCTGGAAGAGGCCTTTTCCAGCCCTTCTCCCCAGCTGCCAGAGGCTACCTCTCTAGTTACGATTCATCTACTCGAGTTAATGCTTATTTTTCCTGCATTTTGTTCCCATCATTAGAATGTAAGCTCCTTAAGGCAGGGAGCATTTTTGCTTTTCTGTTTTATCTCCAGTGTTTAACACAATGCATGGCACTTCCTAAGGACTAATAAATGTTTTCAGTTGGTTTACTGATTGATTGATTGAGGGTAGAAGAGCTTGTGAAGGATTTATCCTCGTCTATTCTCCTCTCTTCTAAATAATATAACTTAGTCACTTAGCTTTGGACTGAGAATGCTCACTTGGCATTTAAAAAATGCACTTGGGATCCAATTCCTTATTTTGCTTCAGAAATGAACAAGGATCTTTTCTTTAAGCCAGTTTGAATTGATATCCATGCTCTCTGATTCTCAGAGGCATAGTCAGACTGCTGAAAGCTTAGGAATGCTTGTAGAAATGTGACTTATTTGCTTATCCTTGTTACACATAGAAGCAAAGGGGGTTGAGTGTTCCCCCTGCTACTTGTAAGACCACTGATACCCTTGAAGATGTACCTTGGAGAAAGTGAAGATGTAATCTAAAATTCTCCAGGGGGACTGCTGCTCTATTAATCTGGGGAAGAGGGAGAGACTTCTTCATTCCCTCATACCAGGTTATCCTCATCGTATCGATATACTGCATCTCAGGATGTGACTGGGGTGGTGGACAGATGCCAGTTGGGCACGATAGCAACAGAGGCCATCGGTGGCACTAAGAGGCATACACAGTACAAGATATATAGGGCAAATTGGCCAGTGAGGGGACTACCCAAGCACTACTTCTAGAGGAAAGAAGATGAAGACTGAGAAAAGGCTATTGGATTTGGCAGTTAGGAGATGGTTGGTAACCTTGGAGAAAGCAATTTCATTTGGGTGATGGAAGGACAAGCCAGATTGTGAGTAGTTGAGAAGTGAGGGGGAGGTGAAGAAGTGGAGGCAATGAGTGTAGACAGCTTTTTCTAGGAGCTTGGAAGTGGAAGGGAGAAGAAATGCAGTATAATTGTGTGAGGAGGCATCAGGATCGAGTGAAGGGTCTTAAAGACAAGGAGAACCTGGACATATTTGTATGTGATTCAGAAGGTAGCAGTGGGTAACAAGAGCCTGAAGGACAAAGACAGAGGGGATGGTTGAAAGAAAAGGGAGGGGATATTATCAAGGAGACAAATAAAGGTGATGAGTGCCTCTTCTGCTAAGACTGGAGCAAATTAGGAGAGATTGGAAGATGATTTCAAAGAGGGTTGAAGTAGAGAAGGGGGGAGGAGAGGGGGCTCTTCATGAATGGGCTAAATTTTCTCAATTCTATCTTCTGCTGAGAGAGAGACGGGGGAAGGGAGCATGCAGGTGGCTTGAGGACAGAAGAGACAGTTTCAAGCAGATGCTTTGTGGGGTTTGACAGAGATGTGAGGGGAAAAGGATTTCCATGCAGCAATGAAGGCTCTTTTAAGGTTAGTTAGTAGATTTGGATGTATTTATAATTTATTTGTTGTATTTGTTTATTTTTTTTTCCAGCCATGCCTGACTTTTCATGTGGGGTTTTCTTGGCAGAGATATTGGAGTGGTTTGCCATTTCCTTCTCTAGCTCATTTTACAGATGAGGAAACTGCGGCCAACAAGGTGAAGTGACTTGACCAGGATCACCCATCTAGGAAGTATCTGAGGCCAGATTTGAATTCCAGGCCCAGCACTCTGTACACTGAGTTACCTAGCTGTCCATTATATATATCTATATCTATATCTATCTATATCTATATATCTATATATAGATATAGATAGATAGATAGATATATACATATAGTATAGCATAGTATATGTATAATATAGTATAGCATAGCATATTTCTTACATAGGTGGAAGCAATAACTATATATAGTTCTCCTAATTTTTTTTCCTCCATTTTATTTATTTATTTATTTGCTTTTTGGTGAGACATTCAGGGTTAAGTGACACGCTTAGGGTCACACAGCTAGTAAATGTCAAGTGTCTGAGGCTGGATTTGAACTCAGGTCCTCCTGACTCCAAAGCCAGAGCTCTATCTACTGTGCCCCCTAGCTGCCCCTCCATTTTCTCCATATTCCCCTATGTCTTAGTATATGAATTTTTAAATACTCTATAATGGCGATGGACAAAACTATTGTATTGTCTGTTCAGTTGTTCTCCAGCTCTTATATATTTAGGTCATTTCCAGATTTTTACCATTGCATATGGACTATGCTCTAGAAATCATATTTCCTACTTCCATCATTACTCTGAAATATAATTCATCCACTTCTATAGATTTAAATTCAGTCAAAGAAACGAGGCGCTCTCAATACCTCTTCACCTGCACTTAACAGGGTACCTGACACATGGAAGGTGCTTAATAAATGCCTCCTGACTGATTCACTCATCTTTCTTGTTTTTTTACCCCCCTCCAAACTAGAACTTTTTCTAGTGTTTGGTTTTCAAAACTATAAATGTCTGTCTGTCTGTATGTATGTATGTATGTATGTATGTATATACACTAATGAAATAAATATAAATAAAAGAAATCGTTAAATGTGTATATATATGTATGGGTACACATGTATGTATATATATATATATATATATATATATACACATAAACATGCATACATACCCTTAACTATTTCTTTAGTAATTAGCAAGTCAAAGAATATGGTCTCCCACGCATAGGTAGTTTTTTTTTTTAACCTACATTGAAGATATTATGTGCATACATCCTGGACAATTTTATATAGATTTTAGCCTATCATTATACCTCTCCAGACAGATTTTGATTATTCATTCTGTCATCTAATAAATCAGCTGCCTTCCCAGCAGTACGTCCCTAGGAAATGTGAAAATTCCCAATCTTCATCTAAGTCATTGATGAAAATGCTGAACACAATAATGCAAAGAGCAGAGTGCTTTATGATACATCCATGTGCAGTGTGCTCTGAATAGATCCCTGTAGGATGATATAGATGCTCTATTTAAAACCATTTGGTTTAATTCTCCAGTTAGCTACAACTCTACTTGACTGTCCTATCACACAGTTGATGGACTGTGCTATTTTGCTTCTGTGTCCAAGAAGACAACATGGGCAATTTTGTCAAATACCTGGCTAGCACTGAAGTAGCCTACATCATTCAGTGATTTCCCAGAATCCCCTCTTCATTCCCTTGGTCAAGAAATTGAAGTTTGGCATGACATTCTTTGCCTGGGGTTGATATTAAACTTGAGAGTCATAATAGGAAATACATATAACTGAAAGGGATCTTAGAGTTCATCTAGTCTAACCCTCTCTCTCATTTTACAGATGGAACAACTGAGGCCCAGAGATTTAAAATGGCTTGAGTGGGTCACACAGGTTACAGAGCAATGGTTTGAACTCAGATCTTCGGATGCCAAACGCAGAGCAGAGTGGTTCCCATTAACAATTACACTGATAGGTGTAATACCAAATACAATGTGTAAAATGATGGATCAAAATGTAATGTAATAAAAGAGAGAACCTAAAATGTAACATAAAAATGATAGAGCCTAAATGGCATTGGCTGTGATTAGTTCAAGAGAATGTATCATAATTTGAAAAACACAACACTGGTGACCTCTGGTGGAAAATATAGGCAATGCAGGGTAGTGGGGTGGAACTTTTCCTAATGATATGAGTACTTTGATTTTAACCGTCCTCTAGGTAAACTTTTATAAATAAAAGCAGCTCAGTGAAAACTTTCAAGATGAGGGAGTGACAAGAAAAAAATAAGCTATACAGCTACATTATTCTTTCATATTGCCCTAATACCGTATTTCCAATATGTTCTAAAGAAGCAAGTAACATAGTAGAGCTTAGCTGGGAATTCCCTCTGTCAATAACACCACAGGTATGGTTCCTCTCTCTATCTAAAGTACAGAAGACCCCAAAGACAACCTCAGTATAAAGGAGAACATGAGACTGCAGGATTAGGATCGTAGATTCAGAGCTGGAGAAGATAATGTGGCCCAATCTTTTCATTTTATACATTGGGATACTGAGGCCTAGAGACTCATTAGACTGTGAGCTCCTTGAGAGCAGGGACTCTCTTTTGCCTTTTATCGTATCCCTGGCGCTTAGTACAATGCCTGGCATACAGCAGGTGCTTGATGCTGTTGTTACTATTTGTCCTTCGTTCTCGAAGAGGACCATGACATCAGGGAGGTGCTGCCATGACATGCAAGTGAATTGGATTTAAGTGAGGCAGGGCTGTGCAAAGTCGCCGGCCTTACTTTCTCCTCCAGAGCCATCTGGGTCCAGTGGCCCAATATGGACCAGGATGACTGGAGATGGCCCCCACGTACTTAATATGCGTAAGCTGACTAACCAAGAGGGGAAGGGATTTGCCCAAAGCTTCACCAGTCAAGTCAGAAGGCATGTACTAATCGCTTACTATGTGCCAGGCACTGTGCTAATCAGTGAATACAAATACAATGAAAAAGAAAGACAGTCCCTATGCTCAAGAAGCTTACATTCTAACGAAAGGAGGAAACACATAAAAGGGAGCTGAGAAGGGGAGAGGAGAGAGGAGAGAAGATACCCAAACTGAGGGGGATGGAGACGTTGGGATAGCCAGGAGAGGCGCTCCGAGAAGAATGAAGGGGTGGACATAGCCACCCTGGATACTTCCACAAAACAGCAAACAGTGTTAAGTGGCAGGGAGGATTTGAACCCAAGTCCTCTGAATCTAAATTCACACGCTTTCTTATTAATAAGGCTGCACCACACGGCTCCCCACTCTCTCCCTTTCCCTTAAACCATTAAGAGAACCCAAGATGAATTAAGGATGCACAACGAGAACCAAATTTTCCCTTACGTCATTTAAAAAAAATTTCCGAGGTGTTCATGGTGGGAGATAAAAGTGAACATTTTATAAACAGAGTAGGGAAAGAGTATTGAATTCAGAACCTTGGTTCTTCCACTCACTGTGTGCAGAAACTTGGCAAGGTTACTCTCCTTCTCTGGTCCTGAGCTTCCTCTCCTCTCCAGAACATCTCTGACTCTCCATGACTCGGCAAAGACACTGGAGTGGTTCGCCATTTCCTTCTCCAGCTCATTTTACAGATGAGGAAACAGGAGTAAACAGGGTGCAGTGACTTGACCAGGGTCACACAGCTAGTCTCAGGCCAAATTTAAATGCAGGTCTTTCTGACTCTGGGACCTGGTGTTCTATCACTGAGCTACTTTGCTGCCTTTCTAGAGAACGAGAGGCCCTCTGTTTCCTTCGGGATCTAGAATCATACTTCTATTTATGCTTCACATAATACAGTCACAAGAAAAAAATGACTGAGCAGCACAATGTTTGTCAATGGATGATGATGAAGAATCCTGAAATTGGACTTTGATTCTTAAATCTATCATAAAGAAATGGTTATCTAACATCTAGAAAAAGAAAGCCATTATCCCAAAGAGCTGGAATGGTTTTATCAAGGACAGTTCATGTTGGTCTATCCTAATTTCCTTTTTTCATAGAGTAAATAGGCTGGCAATTCAAGAGAATGGTGATTTTTATTTTTAACCGAGATTTCTGCAAAGCATTTGTCAGAGTATCACAGACTATTCATATAGATAAAACAAAGTGATGTGGACTTCTGGTTGCATATCTAGACCCAAAAAGTAGTTATTAATGGATTTATATCAACATGGAAGGACATCTCCAGTACAGTGTCCCAGAGATCTGTCCTTGGTTCTTTGAAGTTTCATAAATCTGTATCTATATAATGTATGTATGCATGTGTGTATATATGTATACACTTATGCATTCATATACACATACATGTATACATATATAAACACATGTATATATACATACATATATATAGTATGAGGAAGCTAGAATATTGGACTAAATCAAATAAGATAAAATTTAATAGACATAAATGGTAAGGTCTAAGGTGTGAGCTCAAAATAATAACCTCAAAAGTACAGGATGCAGGTGGCCTGATAACAGTTTCTGCAAAAAAGATCCAGTGGACTGGAAAACTTAGACGTGAGTCAGTAGTGGGAGATGGAACTTCCGCTCTTCATGCTTAAGAGAAGCATATGTTGCAGAACATGAGAAATGACAGCCCTTGTGCACTCTGATCTGTGACACTGCATTCAGCTTGCAGTCTTATATTTTAGGGAAGACATTAGCAATCTGGAAAGTGTGAACGGCTATCATATTACTTATGACAAATGGGATCAATACAGAGAAGTATGGAAAGAGCTACATGAACTGATGCGGAGTTAAGTCAGCAGAGCCAAGAAAATAACATATGCTGTGAAGTTTTTGTTCAGTCATTTCAATCATGTCCGACTCTTCATGACCCCATCTGAGGTTTCCTTGGCAAAGATACAAAGATACTGGTTTGTCATTTCCTTCTCCAGCTCATTTTACAGATGAGGAAACTGAGTTGTGGCTTTCCCAAGGTCATAGATAGTAAATGTCTGAGGCCGAATTTTACCTCAGGTCTTCCTGACTCTAGGCTTGGTGCTTGATCTACTGTGCCACCTAGCCATCTACACCATGACTATACCAATGAAAATGCAAATGAAGAGAACCAGCACCACAAAACGAGCAAATGGAAATGTTGCACAATTACACAGCTTGGGCCCAGAGAAAAAATCTAAGAAGACAACTCCCCTCAAATCTTTGCAGAGATGAGGTATCCATGGGTAAGGAACATTGCATATCATGTAAAAAAAAAAAACTGCTGAAGGTACTATTGACTAAAATGATTTCTTCTCTTCTTCCTGTTTTTCTTTAAAAAAAAATTATAAGAGGTGGCTCTCTGGTAGCGGAAAATGGAAATGTGATACAAAAACAAAAGATGTCAAAATCTACTTTTTAAAAAAAGAAACATTATTGTGTCAAAGATGAATAAGATGTCTGACTAGTCCAAGGGAGAAGAAGTAAGAGTGGGATGTGGAATTTGCAGGGGGGAAGATTGAGGCTAAATGAAAGGAGAAATTTCCTAATAATTGAGCTATCAAAAAAGTCAAAATCATCTTCATTTGCAAATGATGTGATTCTTTACTTAGGAAGCCCTAGAAAATCAAGAATAACAAAAGTAAAGACAAAGATGATACTTTGGCAAAGTAGCAGGATACAGGCTAACTCTGCAAATAGCACTAGCAGGGGGCGGAGAGCTATGATAAATGAGAGCTTTCTAGGCATGAGGAATGCCAGTGAGAAGGCATGGAGCTGAAGGATAGAGTGTTGGGGGCAAAGAAGCACAAGAAGGCTGGTGGTGCTGGATTGTACAGTACTTGGAGAGGAGAAAGGTGTGAGAAGAGTGGAGGTTATGAGGACCTTAAACACTAAACAGAGGGTTTCATATTTTATCCTGTAGGTAATTGGAGCAACTCAATTTTATGGATCGGGGATAGGGCACAGGAGCAAAAAGGACCCAAAAAGCTAAAGATTTAAAGGGACCTTAAAGAATCAGTAAAAGTTGACTTAATACTCTATGAAATTAAAGCCCCTGAATACAAAGAAATTCATCAATCTCTTGTGGAAGGGATTACCTGAGAGGCAGCTGCAAGCGGAGAGGAGATAAATGACCTAGGGGATGGACCCCTACCAAGGTCACAGGTGAACAAGGAGGACTTAACATCTCACTTTCTCAACAACAGTTGGAGCTTTGGAAGATTGTATCTCTCTTGACAGCCTCCTACTCCATTGAAAGGAGTATATGAGTCCCCAAGAATGGTCAGAACTCACAGTGGAGGTGGTAGGGGACAGAGAACCAGGGACTGAATAATTCAGTTTTAGGACTGGAGAATGAACATAGTATTAAGTAAGGCCTCATGACTTGGGATACAAAATGACTCTCATCATGCAACACTGCTTCCATCCCACATTGCTTCCTTAATGAATTAATATTTCTAAGAGCAAGACACAGCAAGAAAAAGAATCGGGGATCGGGTAATAACCAAAAATTTAAAAAAAAATGGAATAGGAAGATTTCCCCGCATGAGGGCCACAAAAAGGAATAAAGAAGCAGCTAGAAAGAATACAGCCCATGAGTCAGAAAATAAAATTCAGAATAGTTTGAAAGGAATGAGAAGATCAAGCAATGGGTGCCCTCCTGGAAAAAAAGCATAACAAAAGAAAGTTACTTATGATAACAGGTGGGGAGGCAGATAGGAAAGGGAGATTCTGAACTACTCACATAAAAAGTAAAGAGAACCAGAAAAACCATAGACACAATAATTACAACAATATAAATGGGGGGAAACAATTAAAAACAAACAAACCCTGAACTCTATGTAATTCAAATGACCAACCTTGGCTCCAAAGAATAATTAAGAAAATATACCTCCCTCCCTTTTTTGCAGAGGTGGTAGACTTTTGGTAAGGAAATACTGCATATAATGTTAAACACATTTAATGTATTGTTAATTTTCTTCTCCCTCTAAACCCATTGTCCTTTTATTTTAGTCTTTACTATGAACTTAAACATCAATAAATATTACTATTTTAATATTAAAAAAAAAGAACTGTACATGAAACTGTGAGTTTCTATCACATGCATATCATATCAAATGCATATTATCTTTGTCTCTAGAACTTTTTTATGCTCTCTTCCGTGAATTTTTAAATTAGTTTTTTTTTTTTAATCATTATCACTGCCCACCCTTCACCTCTCCACAACTCTCCCTACTACACTCCAAACAGAAGCCCTCCTTTGTAGCAAATAGAGTCAAGAGAAACAAATTCACATACTGGCCACATTGTGCGCTAAAGAAGCATGTTACATTATGTCTCCCAGAGTTATTATGGGTTACTGTATTGATGAGTCTTGTTAAGTCTTTCAGGGTCGGTTTCCTTTACATCATTGTAATCATTGTAAAAGTCTCTCTCCTGGTTCTGTCTACTTCATCTGTATCAATTCCTACAAGGCTTCTCAGGTTTTCTGGAATCTAAATTCAGTCCCTTTTTGCTGCAAAATAATATTCCACAGCATTCATATACAATAATTTGTTCAGTCATTCCACTAGCTTATGGGCAAACAGCTATTTTGTTTCTAATTCTTTGCTACAATAAAAAGTGCTGATACAAGTATTTTTGTACTTACAGGCCCTTTCCCTCTGCCTTTGACCTCTTTCAGGTTATGTGTATGTAGATTTGTACGTATGTATGTATGCATATATACATGGAACCTCAAAGTTGCTTTAATTTGCATTTCTCTTATTATACATCTATCTATATATGGAACCTTAGAGTTATTTTAATTTCTATTTGTCTTATTACTAATTTGGAAGTTTTTTCGTTAGATTGTTGATGGCTTGCCTTTCCTCTTTTGAAAACTACCTGTTCATACACTTTAGTTATTTATCTATTGGGGAATGGCTCTTGGTTTTAAGTATTCATACTAGTTCCCTAATATCTTAGATATTAGGCATTTAACAGTAAAATACGCTGCAAAATTTTTCCCAGTTATTTTTTTGTTATGTATTTCCTTCTAATACTAGTTTGTTCGTGCAAAAGCTTTTCAATTCTATGTAATCGTGTCTTTTTTTCTATAATCTTTTTTTCTACAAACATCTCTATCTCTTGTTTAATCCAAAACAGCATTCTTAGTATTCATTCTTATCTAGTTAGATTCTCAGAGCAAGTTTCAGTTCTGATTATCACTTTCTTTCTTTCCTCCAGTGCCTAGGCAATGGAGATCGACTTCTGTTTGTGGCAAATTTTCAGTTTCTAATTTAGCTACAGTTTGAGACTTTAATTCCTTTTCATTTGCAATGTCCTTTGGCCACTTATTTATTGAAGAACGATATATGAATATATGCTGCTGGGTATATATTTAAGAATTCTACCCCAGACAAAAATTGTAATAGTTAAGGAATCTCATTCTCTAAGGGTTTTTTTTTTTAAATAGTGTGCCCTTTAATATTCAGGTTGTATATACATGTTAAACTATGACTGATTCCATTTTGGACAATTAACTTACTGAAGTTCAGTCTGTCTTGGCTTCTCTGCAGTTCCCACCCAGGGTTCCTAGATCTGCCCTCTTAGTCAAATTCCTTTCCAACAAGAGACTCCTTTAAATGTAAAAGACAACAATACTAAGCTTAAATCAAAGTACTACTTGGCTGCCCAGATGAGACTGTTGTGAAGAAAGCACTTTGTAAACCTTAAAGCTCTACAGTTGTATGTCCACATCAGGACCAATCCCTCAGTCCCCTCAGTGCTCTCCCAAGCCCCCACTAGCCACGCCCTCCTCCTTTTGCCATCACGACTCTTTGGTGAACCAGTTCAACTCCACCCTGTCCTCCTGAGTCCCTAGCTTCCTCATTTTCACATCACCAATGGCATCCTGCCAACCCTCAGGCTCTTTATCTGCTCCCTCTACTCCTACACACAGCCTGCTAGGGTGGTGGAAATTGCACAGATCTTCAGTCTCTCCCAATTAGCTGCTTCTCTACTGCCTATATACATGTCCATGTCACCCCATCTGTCTGTGTGGCTAAACTCCTGGAGGTCATTCACAGCGGGTGCTTCCACACCCTCTCCTCACTCTCTTCTAAACTCTCTACCTGGCTTCCAACCTCACATTTAACCGAAACTACTCTCTCTGAAATCACTAGTGATCTCTTGCTTGCCAAATCCATTGTTCTTTTCTCAATTCTCATCCATCTTGACCTTTCTGCAGGCTCTGATACTGTCAATCACCATTTCACCTCTGATCCTCTCATCTTTAGGTTTTCCAGACACCGCTGGTCCAACTGCTCTTTCTCCGTTTCCTTGGCTGGATCTTCATCCAGGTCACGGCCCTGGGCCCTCTTTTCTTCTCCCTCTATACTACTTCACTTGGTGCATGGCCATCCCCAGTTGTCCTGATCTATATCTTGCCATTGGACCAAGAAGGCTCCTGAGGAGAGCGAGGCTGGTGACTGTGCACAGGCCTCCCTCACTTAAATCCAATTCACTTGCAGGTCATGGCATCACCTCCCTGAAGTCAGGCTCCTCTTTGAGAAGAAAGGCTCCCATGGATTTAATCAACATCTCTTACCCTGATGATTCTCAGATCTACTTATCCAGCCCTAACCTTCAGACTTGCACCTCTATACCGCCAATGAGACAAATTGAGCTGGAGATATCCCAAACTCAACATGTCCAAAATTAAACTCATTTTTCCCCCCAAACGCTCCTCACTTCTGAACTTTCAATCAATAAATATTCATTAAGTACCTCTTTGGCATCAGGCATATATTACTGCTGAGGGCACCACCATCCTTCCAGTCCCCCAGGCTTGTAACCTAGTGGTCGTCCTTGAGTTCTCACTATCTCTCACCCCTCCTATCCAAGCTGTTGCCAAAGCCAGGTGATGGCACATTTGCAGCATCTCTTGAATATACCCCCTTCTCTCCTCTGACACTGTCACCAGCCTGCTGGAGGTGTTTATCATCCCAAACCTGGTCTACTGCTGTAGCTGCTGGCACGTCTGCCTGCCTCAAGCCTCTCCCCACTCCAATTCATCCTCCATTCAGCCCCCAAAATGATCCTCCTAAAGTACCGGTCGGACACCTTCTTACTCTAGTGGCTTCCTGTCGCTCTCGGATTAAATATGGAATTCCCTGGTATTCAAAGCCCTTCATAACTTAACCCTCCCTCCTTCCTTACTCCTTCCCACTTGATTCAGTGGCACTGGCCTCCAGACTGTTCCATGAACACGACACCATCTCTTGGCTCCAGTCATCTTCTCTGTCTGTCCTGTGCCTGGAATGCTCTCCTCTCTGCCTCTTGGCTTCCTTCAAGTCCCAGCTAAAATCCTACCTTCCTCATGAAGCCTTTCCCAATCCCTCTTACCTCTCATTCCTTTTATTCTGTTGATCATTTCCCATTTATCCTGTATATAGCTTAATTATACAAAGTGTTTGCATATTGTCTCCCCCATCAGTCTGTGCACTCCTAGAAGGTAGGAGCTGTCTTTGGCCTTTCTTCATATCTCCAGGGCTTAGCACAGTGACTGGAACATAGGAGCTTAATAAGTGCTTACTGGCTAATTTTATTAAATGCTGAATTATGGTAAGGAGGAAAGGGGATGATCCAAGACTGGAGGAAAAAAGGTAAGGCTCTTTAGGAATGTGTCTAGAACTAAACTGAAGTGTAGGTGGGGTTTGTATAGGTAGGTGTAGGTAAAAGAGAAGACATTCCATGGAACAGGAGTAAAAATGAGAATGGCTTATCTATAATGCCAAGAGATTGCTCTGACTAGAGGAAAGAGTGGGAAACGTTAGCAATAAAGTTAAGCTGAGGCCAAGAGCACAGCAAATAATGTAACTTGACAAGTGTAAGAATTAATCAAACTCATTTACCCCCTTTTATGCAAAAAAAAAAAACCAAAACCTCACATCAAAGTAGATATTTACTTTCTAGTAAACTCATTGTTCATAGGATCATAGATTTAAAGTTCAAAGGGCCATCAAACTAATTTAACTCTCTCATTTTACAAATGAGAAACTAAGGCCCAGAGAAGTTATGTTACTTGTTCACAGTCACACAAGTAGTAAACGTAACAGCACTTGAATCCAGGACCTCTGACTTCAGAGCTGCCACCTACTGGTTAAAAGACAAGAAAAGAATACTAATCAAAGGAGACAAAGAAAAAGTATCCAAATTGACCTTAATGTGGCCAACCACAAAACCTGCAGAGTTTAAAGCTAGAAGGCACCTTTGCAATTATCTAATTCAGCCCTTACCCAGGCCCTTAAAATGGGGAAAATGAGATGCAGGGGATTTATGTGAGATGACCAAGTAGTAAGTGGCAGAAACATCATTTTCTGACTCCAAATCCAATGTTCTGTCTACTACTTCAGTCTTGGGATACCTGGTCAAGTCTAAGAGCTTACGTATTTCGGATATAAAATGTAGCTATCAGTAATAACTGACACAAACTTAAGCCACACAATTAACTTTATTTCACCATTTACAGTCATTTAAGGCTTGATTATCACAAAACATATAAAAAGACATTTTTAAAAATCAGAGTTTTGTTCTCTGGAGTAGAAGAGTAGAGAAATCTAGAGCATTGTCAGCACAACTTATACAAATATTGATAATAAAAGTATTTCAAACTCTGGAAGGTTTTCAAAGAAGTGAGTGATATTCTGGGACAAAATGAATTAGTCATTGTCATAACTGATGGATTCATATTATCGATATCTTTTTAGCTACTCCCGGGAACAAAATAAAAATCTAAAAACAAAGAATTCTAATATTTAGACCTCTTTTTGGTACACTCATCACCTCTTTACTAAAAATTTTATTCAAGTTATGAATAAAACATTTGATTTTAAGCAAGTGTCACCTTTAGACTAAAGATTGAAAATAGTGCATACTACTTACAGAGGCTGAACACTAAATATGTATTAGCACCCACCACTGAATATCTTCTGTCTACTGAGCAATGTTGCACCGTGTTTCTGTTCTGATCTATTTTAGCCAAAAACACAATAAAATTAGGGGAAAGCACTAAAATCCTCTCTAATCCATGATGTCAGCCCTCGGGTAGGTCAAGTATGTACAGACAGTGGAATAACTGCGCCCCGTACAACAGAGTATTAGTTTTCCCATTTAAAGTTTAACCAATGAAATAAAATGCATCAACTCTATTTAAATTATCTTAAGGGAAATCTGATTTGAGAATCACAGGAACATTATTTTCCTCCCTTTGCCCCTCATTCGTTGACAGGAATTTTGTAGGCCACCATGCTATTTACTTTGTGGATAGTGGTTGTAAAGGAACGAAGGCGGACCTCTTCCGAATTGGCAATAAACTGTGGCCCAGACTCTTCCCATTTTTCAGGGACTACAAGTTCTTTGTCCGTGTAAATGAGCAGATCGAATGCACCTGAATCAGGGGGAAAATAACGGAATTTGTGCTAAGTTACTTCCCGTGGACACCAGGCTTTCATTCTTTTGGCTAATTATTAAGGAAGCAGTGGGTTTTGCACGACATGTTTCAGCAAGATTTAGACAGAGCAATGCACGTTCTCTTCCAACACTGATATTAGGTATGGTATTAAAAACTGCTGGTCACCAAAACACTATTGAGAAACTCAAATTTCCTATCATCAAAGTTCATAGAGCAAGCCAAGTTTGAAAACAGGCAAATACTTCTACCCTTGATTGTGGACCTGGAACAAGAAACTAGAGAGACTGCAGAAAACACAACCCCCCAGCTAGGTCTTACAGGGCTTAGCAGTACAAACAGATTAAAACAGAAAACACAAATTGTTGTTTTAATAATAATGCAAGATCTAGAAAAACTTCTAAAAAGAGGTATTTTCTGTGTTTCGGTACAAATGAAGAAACTTTTCCATTTGTAAACAGATCAGTAAACTTTAAACTGGCCAGCAGAGAACAATGATATATAATGAAATTTCTTCAAAACAAAAAACACAACCCTAAATCAATAGACCACGAGATAGACAATTTAGGTTACTGGGACCATAGCATTTAAAGCTATAAAGACACTTGAAAAAAAAAATCTATTCTAATCCGCTAACTTTAAGAAACTTGAGGCCTTGAGAGGTTGAGTGATTTGACCAAGGATCTTATAGGTCGAGGCAGGATCTGAACCCAGACCCAGGAGTTTTGGTTCCCAATCTTATACTTGTTTTACTTGAGTATATCTTAAAATTTGTTTCTCTTTAGTCCCTTTGCTCCCATTCTTTCATCCTTGATCTGTGACAAAATCACAGCCACACCTTTAGTTCAATAAATGTGTCAACTAAAATACTTTCACTGATGGGGGGGAAAAAGTGATTTGAACGTTTGTGGAACTCAGTACCTGTTTAATTAACAAAGCCCTTTTCTTGTTCGAGAATTGGGAGGCCTTGGTTTCAATACCTGGTCTCATCACTAACTAGCTCTAAGACTCATCCAAGTCCTCTCATAAGCGGGAATCCATCCGCCATGCTAACAGGCTTCATGTCACTGGTCAAATAATTACATGACCACAAAGCTGTAAAATTCCCCAAATCACATTCAAGGGATTATTCAAGTCCAGCAGAAGGTTCCAAAGGGTGGGAACCAATCCTAGAATTATTCAAATGGGGTCAGAGTCAACAAAGTTCATATCAAATACTTACAAGCTGCTTCTAACAATGGCAGAAATGTCACGGTGGCTGTAATTTGTCGGATCACTGAACGGATTTCATCTTGGATGGATTTCACAGATTTCTCTCGTGGTGCACTACAAAGGAAGCAAAATATATTAGTTCATGATGCTGATTGAATGCAACCTAGAAAAGACTTTCTAAGTTCATTATAAAATCAAGCAAACATCTGGTAGGAATAAAAGGGTATGCTGGAAAAAAAAGAACAAAGAGGCTAAGTCTAACAGTTGATCCTGACAAAAACCCAGCACATTTCCAAAAAAAAGCCATGAGATCACACCCCCACTAGTTCAAGCTGTACAGTTAAGAGATTCTTAACGTCCCATATCGGAGTAATTTCTAAAAGTTCAACATTACAATTCTAGTTTGTGAATAATATCTTGTATAAAACCCAACCAATGACTATTATGTACAAGTTAATGTGCTGGGTTCTTGGGACACAAGAATGAAAAATGAAGGAAGTAATAACTTGACTTTGATTTTATTAAAAGCAATGGAGTAGTGGATAGAGCTCCAGACCTGGAGGCAGGAAGACTTATCTTCCTCAGTTCAAATCAAGCCTCACATACTTCCGAGCTGTGTAACTCTGGGCATGTCATTTCACCCTGTTTGCCTCAGATTGCTTATCTGTAAAATGAGCTGGAGAAGGAAGCAGCAAACCACCCCAAATGGAGTCATGAAGAGCTGGACACAACTGAAAAAACTACACAAAAAGCAAAGTTGTTACCTCCTGAAATGTAAGGAGGCAGCAGTCCTCATGACCGTCTCCCAAAATCCAGTACCTTTATTCACTTCTATTTTTCACACTTGGCCACACACCTCCATTTCTGCTTGTGGTATGAGCCTGATTTCTGTTTTTAGATTTGCATTTATGATATCATCAGGTGAGGAAACTGGCAGCTGTCCTTGGAATTCTGTCTTAAACAGCAAGTGGCCTGAGGTACTCAGTGGGTTAAGTGCTGGGTCCAGAGTCACCTACCCAGAGGCTAGGGCCCCTACCCATTATCCTATCTCATTTCTATTTGCAAAAAATATGTTCAGATTTTATTTCCTCAAAATGATGAGTGCAGTTGCCTACATAACAATAACTATTAAAATTAAGAAATTAAGCTTAATACTTTTCAGAAAGTACAACTAAATTAAAAAGTCATTAAAGGAGTATCTGTCATTTAGCTGCAAGACTAGCATAATGAATGGATTGAATCCCTGCTACTTGGGGAGACTGAGGCTGCTGGATTGCTTGAGTCTGGGAGTTCTGTGCTGCAGGAAGGCTAAAGCCCACTGAGTCTCCACACTAAGTATGGCACAGGTATGGGGAGCCCCTGGCAGCTGGGAGTCAACAGTCTCCTCCAACCTAAGGAGGAGCAAATAGGCCCAGGGATAACCTTCTGTACTGAGCAGTATTGGGATCTACTGTACTTCTAGCTTGGGCAAAAGAAAGACAGCGAGTCTCAAAAAAAGTGTTTAGCACAAAAGTAATTAATAAGTACTGTTACTGCCTGTGTAGGTTTTCCATTACAGAATTGGTATTGAAAATATTTATTGGGAAAAAATGAATTTAAATAAAAATAACTAAGTGGATACTCACCTGTCTTCTTTTGCAGTCTTGTCACACTCAATATCAAACTGCCATCGTTCAAGGACTTCGCCACTTTCAATATTCGAAATCACCACCACCAATTTCTGAACCGAACAATTGTACAGCCAGTCTGCAACATGAGAAACCAATTTTGTCTGCTGCCAACAGAAGTGATGGCGGTATTTTAAGGCAATCAAACCTTAACCGATTTTTATCACCCAGGGGAGTGGGAGGGCATGGGGAAAAAATGACCAAAGGGAGGGCAAAGGTTAATACTGAAATACACAATCAATGATGTGGGAGAATTCCTATTATAGGGGAATATTTTCTCAATCACCTGCAGGAATTGGTATTTCTAGAGTGAGATACAACTGGAAAAAAGGGGCCGGGGCCAAATCTACAAGGTAGTAACAAAAACTGAAAAGGGATCTGAAAACAGGTACCTCAAAAGTTGTAATTCCAAGAGGAAAACAGATTAAAGAAGGACTAAGTACAGAGGCCCTGAATCAAAGAATAAAAGTCAAAAATAATTAGAAAGGGAAGGTAAGGAAGGAAAAGTATTTTATACAGCTAAGAAGTACTATGGAAAAGGGAGGAGTGGTTATTAATCTGTATGCCACCATTAACCCCTGGTCATCCAAAGTCACAAAGGTGTAAACAGCACAGGCAGGATTCCAAACCAGGTCTTCAGATTTTAAATCCAAAGTCTTCCTTTGCTCTCTTCTTGACTCTATGGTCTGGCTTCCAACTTTATCTCTCAATGGAAATCTCTCTCTCCAAAGTGGTAACGATCTTCTATTTGCCAAATCCACTGGTCTGTTCTCAATCCTCAGCCTTCTCGACCTCATTCTCTCTGATCAGTGACACTGGTGATCACCCTCTTCTCTCTACGATTTTGGGATCCTGCTTCTTAACTGTCTGACCGCTCCTCCGCAGTCTGCTCTCCTGGATCTTCTTCTAGGTTACCCTTGATAACTGTGCATCTCCCTGGGCCCCGGTCCCACCTCCTCTCTTCTCACTCTATTTCTCACAACTATTTTACCTGGTGATCTCATCAAATCCCAGGGATTCAATTATCAAACTATGCAGATGATTCTCAAATCTCTTTATCCAACCCCAAATTTCTCTCATGACCTCCAGTCTCACATCCAGACTCAGTTGTCTCTAGACATCTTAAACTCAATCTGTTCAAAATTGAACTCGTTCTCTTCCCCCTCAAAGCCCCACCTCTCTCCTCCTATGTGCTTGATACTCTGAATGGTACCCCCTCATCACAGTCACCCAGGCTCAAAACCAAGGTGTCACCCCAATTTCTTATTCTCTCATCCCCATATCCATTCAGTTGCCATGTCCTGCGGATTCTACCTTCATAATATTTCTTGTGCACATGCCCCTTTCTCCTCTAACCCTGCCCCTGCCTGGGTGCAGGCCCTCATCATCTCATACCTGGATTATCGTGACAGTCTTCCTGCCTTAAGCCTTTCCCTGGTCCAGCCTGTCCTCCAGAGCTCTCAAAACTGAATAAACTCTAGTGGCTCCCTATTAATAACAGGATCAAAAGAAAAATCCTCTGTATGCTGGTTAAAGCCCTTTACGACCTGGCTGGCCCCTCCTACAACGTTCAATGTTCTTCCATTAGACTACTCTCTGACACAGTGCCCCTGGCCTCCTGCTGGTCACCCACGAGTCCCTCCATCGCTTGGCTCCTGTCATTCTCTCTGGCAGGCCCAATGCCTGGAACAGTCTCCCTCCTCATCTCTGCTTCCTGGCTTCTCTGAAGTCTCAGTTAAAATGCCCACCTCCCCCCCTTTAAAGACGGTGCCTTCCTCTGTTAATGATCTGCAGCTTATCCTGAACAGATCTTGCTTGTGAGTTGCTGTCCCCCCATCAGACTGTGAGCTCCTCGAGAGCAGGGACCTTTGCCTTTCCATGTATCCCTAGGGCTTGGCAGAGTGCCTGGCACAGAAAGCAGATGCTCAGTCAATGCTTGTGGACTTGACTTTTCCAACTACTTCCTTTTAAAAAAAGGAGAGAGGAAAAATGCAGGGGAATGGGCTAACCTTCTTCAGGCTTACGGAAAAAATTCCTATTTCTGAAACACTAATAGGCACGTTTAAAGAAAAGCATTGTCCCCAAGTTTCTTCCATCGATCTGGTCACCTATCTACAGCTCCCTCACCAAAATGCTCAATGCTCCTCTCCAAAAATGGGGTCCTGGTAGAATACACACTCTGGGGCCCTGCTCCCGACAGGGATGGCCTCTCCCAAACACTCCCCAGATCCCCAGGGCTGGAAGCAAGATCTAATCTCCTCTGCCGCTGCTTGAGAAGGGGGCATATCCATCCACTCTAGGATGACCCCCATAATCCCTGTAGCTTCCATTCTATCACAGTACCCCACGTCAATCTGGGGACTTGAGGGGTTTTCCCTGACCCCTCAGTGATCACGGCTACAAAATCCCAAAGACAGAAAATGAAGCTATATCCCAATGACCACATTTAATGGTGCTAACAGCTGGCGTTTATGTAGTGCTTTCACAAGTTCACCAATTAGATCTCTGTGAAAGGATTGCTATTTTATTATCTTTGCTTTACAGATGAAGAAACCTGGGCTGACAAAAATTAAATGACACGCCCAGGGTCACTTGTCTGAGGAGCTATTCAAACACAGGTCTTCTTGTCTCCAGGTCCAACGCTATTTACTGTGCTGCCTAACAACCCCAACGCTCATTACAGTCATGTCAGCTTTAAACATGTTCCCTCTGGCCAACTTCCTTATGACTGTCGAAGGCACCCCCATCCTCCCAGTGCCTCGAGCTCACAACCCAGGGGTCACCCTGGATCCTCACTCTCTCTCAAACCCCTCCAAACTCCCCCATCTAAGTTGATGCCAAGGCCTGTCTAGCCCCGCTACAACACCTCTCAAATGCATCCCCTTTTTCTCCTCTCACTGCACACCTGTATCATTGCAACAGTTGTTGGAGAAGCGGGGCGGGAGTGTCTGCCTGCCTCAAGTCAACTTCCACTCCAATCCATAAATCCATATCCATAGGTCTTCCTAAAGCACAGCTCTAACCAAGACACCCCACTACCCTTGCTCAGTATACTCCAGCGGCTCCCTAGCACTTCTAGGATCAAAAATAAAATCTTGTTTCTGCTCTTGTCCTCCTTCTTCCAGTCTTGTTATACCTGATACCTCCCTCCCCCTAGCATGTACCCTACTATCCAGTGACAATGGTCTCCTCCCTATTCCCCAAGACACTCCCATACCTCCAGACTCCAGGACTGTCAGTGGCCATCTGCCATGCATAGAATCCTTTCCCTCCTCCTTGCCACTCTCTGGCTTCCTTTGAGTCCCAGTTAAAAATCCCACTTTCTACAGAAAGCCTTTCCCAATTCCCCTTAATTCTAATAAATTCTCTCTGTTGCTTATTTCCAATTCACTCTGCCTATTGAAAAGAAATCAGCTCTTCTTGATTACTTTGATTTATTTTTAGTTTGATTATAGGATTAGATCTGAGCTAGCCTTAAGCTAAGCCAGACCAACATAGATAGTCTCTTAAGTCTAGGTTACTTAGAGATTTAGTGAACAGTTGACTGAGAAGATGTTATCATTTAGTAGCAGATAATTTAGAAGAACAAAATAATCATAAGATTATAAGGTTTTTCAAAAAGCTAAGTCCTAGCAGAAGTGGGGGGCGGTTGACCAGAGGCCAAGCTCCCCTTTCTGGTAGCTGGAGAAAGGTTAGCCAGAGGTCAGGTGAAGCTCCCTTTTCTTTTTCGTAGTTGAGTAGTGAACTGAGAGACAGAGAGAGAGAGAGTTGTGTGTGTGTGTGTGTCTGTGTGTTTGTGTGTCTGTGTGTGACTGCTAACCACCGAACACAAGTTCCTCTTTCCTAATACACTTTCTGGTTACAAAAGGTACCACCTGAAGGAAAAGACATCTGGCATAGGATTAAGAAAGTTTGGGAGAAGCTAACTAGTCAGGTGACTTGCCTTGTCCAAATGAATTATGTTCAAAACTAGTTTCTGTAATTTTTCAAATTCCTCTTTTTTTGTTAACATCTCTGTTAATCACTCCTTGTCTCTGACCTCTGAGGAGTCAGGTGACCTGGTTTAATACACAAATGCTAGCTTTGCAGATTAAATCATAGATGGCTCAGTAACTTTGTCCTCAGTTTCCTTTTTATTTCAATAATCAATTTTAACGCTATAGCTTGTTTCTACATAGTTGTTGAGCTACACACTATGAGCCCTTTGAGAACAGAGATTGTCTTATTTTTATTTGGCTCCCCAGTGCTTAGCACAGTGTAGCCCTGGCATGTAGTAGACACTTAATAAATATTTCTTGACTGACTAGACACATGATTTCTTTTTGACATCACAATCTATTTCAAATGGTAAAGACTTGCAGTAAAGAATCTTGATTTTTGGACTAAGAACCTAGATTCTCCTACATTTGGTTCGGCAAGGACTGGAAAATAGTCAAAATTATTTATTTCAGTTCAAATACCTTTAAGTTGGTCCACCACATTATTCAAATATTTTATGAGATCGGGATCCGTTGTCACAAGCAAAGTCAGTCCATATTTTTGCACTCGAGTAAAGGTTTCAGATGGGTATATACCACGCTGATATAAGATACTGTTGATGCCAAATGCTAAAAGCAAAAAGAATAAGAATGTATTTTCTTTTAAAGGTCACAAAATGCTTCAACTTAAGTCCAATTTAGTAGGAAAGAAATGAAACCCACAGCTAAGAATAAAGTTTTACACTAAATACAATTATATACCCACCTGTACTACTTTGATTTTTCCTTGTAGAAAATATTCTAGTTTTTATGGTCAGCAAACATCTATGGCAAAAATAATCCTCTTGAGGTATGGCTATAAAAATGTGAATTTTCTCATGGTAATATTTCAGTACAATGCTGAAATAGTCAATGTATGAAAATAGCAGCAGCAAATACTTATTATTACCATTCATATATAAAACCCGGCTTTTACAGATTTTAAGTTCACTAAAGACAAAAGATATTAACCTTCTATGAGAAGACTTTCTAAGCTTAGCCAGGTTGGGCTTTAAAGCTCATCCCTATGCTGGTACCAGGGGCTTCCCAGCCTGGTCAAAAGGGACAGCTTCTGCACCCTGTGGAAAAAGCAGTCCTATGAGAGGGGGTAACTGGATGGGGCTTTGGTGGAGGGTGAAAGGATCAAGTCCCCGGAAGGGATGCTCAGTAGCACTGATGACATCAAAGCTCTCCACTGTGTTTTCAACATCAGCCACAATACAAGCCACTAAGAGCTTATCAGGCTTAGCTCCCCTTTCCTCCAAGTGCTAGCTAAATGAACAGATAGATAGACAGATAGATAGACAGAGAGACAGACAGACAGATGGATAGATAGACAGATAGATGGATACAGATAGATGGCTGGCTGGATAGATAGTTGGATGGATAGACAGATGGATAGATAGATCAACAGATGGGCAGAAAGAGGTATGGCTAGATGGATGGATAGATACAGATATATGGATAGAAAGACATATAGATGGATGGATGGATGGGTGGATAGATAGACAGACAAAAAGACAGATAGATGGATGGATAGATAGATATATGGATAGAAAGACATAGATAGATAGATGGATGGATGGATGGATGGATAGACAGATGGATAGATAGACAGATAGATAGATAGATGGATGGATAGAAAGACATATAGATAGATAGATGGATGGGTGGATGGATAGATAGATGGATAGATGGATGGATGGATAGATGGATAGATGAATGAATAGATAGATGGATGGATAGATACAGATATATGGATAGAAAGACATATAGATGGATGGATGGATGGGTGGATGGATGAATGGATACACAGACAGTCATACAGACAGACAGTCATACAGACATATAGATAGTTAGACAGACAGACAGACGGATAGACAGAGA
>NW_020949971.1:6659261-6697038 GCF_900497805.2 Vombatus ursinus
GGATACACAGACAGTCAGACAGACAGACAGTCAGACAGACAGACATATAGACGGTTACACAGACAGACAGACGGGCAGACGGAGAGATGGACGGATAGACAAAGACCAGCCTAGACCCCGCTGCTGAAGCCTCTTCCTCCAACACCGCTGCAGCCGCAGGGAAGCGCAAACCCTCAGACGGGCCGTTCTCCACAATCAGCCACCACAGCAACCCTCGGCATCCGTCTGTCACCAGAGCTGTCTGGGGGCCCCGGCCGTGCCCACCGCTCTCGGGCCCTAAGTCCCTCTCTGAGCCTCAGTTTCCCCGCGTGTAAGGGGGCGGGCGGCTGACAGGGCGCCGGGCCTGGAGCGAGGAGGAGCCGAGTTAAATCCGGCCTCAGACATTTACCGGCTGTGTGGGCCTGCCTGCCTCAGTTTCCTCATCTCTCCAGCACTCCGCCCGGAGAGCCCCACGCGAGGTCACGAGGGCTCGGACCCGACTGAAATGACCGGACAGCGACGGGAGCGGGGGCCTGCAGGCCTCGGTCCCGGGCTCCCGGCTCAGCAGACGAGCCCCCGCGGCCACTTAACACACGGGGACACTGAGGCAGCGCGGGCTCTGCGCGGGGGGATGGGGGGGAGGCACTCACAGAAGAACTCGGCCACGATGTCGGCGCTGCCGCGCAGGGTGATGCCCTGGTCCCGGGTGAGCTGCCGCTCCATGGTCACGGTCACGGTCACGGCGCAGCGGCGCGAGCGCGAGCTCCCTCACAGCAGCCCCGCCGCCACGTTCAAAAACAACCGCGCCGGGAGCGTCACCGCGCGCGCCTCGCCCGGGGCGGGGCTCGGGCTCGACGCACGCGCACTCCCGTCCGCCGCGAGCGTGCCGCTCCGCGCAAGCGCCTTCCTCCACGGCCCCCACCCTCGCGCAGGCGCGACGAGGCATCGTGCCGCTTCCCGCCGCTCTTTCAACCTCCTGCGTCCTGTTGTGGGCGGAAGGAAGCCTCTGTCCCTCGGCGCAGGCGCGGCCTCTCCCCACGCGCGGCCTCTCCCCACGCGCTCCACCCCGCCCTGCGTAGTGCGTTGCGCAGGCGCAGTCCCTCTGGCACCCCGGGCTCGTAAGTGAGCGGTGGAAGTAGAGTCGTAGAAAGCGAGTGCCCGCCAGTGACCCGCCCATGGCACAGATGAGGAAACTGAGGCCGGGAGCCAGTGAGCGCCTCGGCCCGCACGAAAGCCAGGGGCGCATGTCCTTTAGCAACCACAAAGGCAAAGGGTTGTTGTTTGAAGGGTGGGACCCCTCCCCACCCCCGGAGGATTTACGGAAGGAGCGGACCAGACGCACCCGGGACGAGAAGCGGGAGTGGGCTGCGACCTTCACCGCCTCCGGGCATTTGTTCGTGACCCCGTGTGGGGCTTTCTCGGCGAAGACGCTGGAGCGGCTCGCCATCTCCTTCTGCAGCCCGTTTGGCAGAGGAGGAAGCTGAGGCAGGCAGGGTCGAGCGACTGGCCCAGGGTCACACAGCCGGTCCGCGTCCTGGAGCCGGTGCCGTGCACTCTGGCGCCGCCCAGCGGCTCGCCCTGGACCACGCATGCGCCGTCCGCGGCGTCCCCGCGTTGGCCCGCCCCCCCCCCCCCCCGTGACGGGCCCCCCCCCCTGCCGTCGGGCGCTGCCTTTGTGACCCCTCCCCCCGGGCGGCTGATTCGCTCCATCACGTGACCCGCTGACCAGTTCGTAGCCATGACCTTGACCTTTTCCAGGTCTGGTAAATATCCGGTAGAGGTCAGGGCGAGAAGGACCTCGGAGGTCGTCTTTCCTAAGCCCATACTCGTCTGCGGGAGTTTAAACCGTTTGCCCAGAGACGCTCTTGAGCGAGAATTTGAATTCAGGACCGCTGAGCCCGCATCATTTCCCTTTCAAACGTACCAGCTGATTGTTAAAGCCAAACGAACGCTGTTGTTGTTCATCCTGTGTTCCTGAGAGGACCGGGCACGGGAGGGGGCCGGGAGGGGGCCGGCCCGACTCGCCAGTGAATTGGGTTTAAGTGAGGCAGAGCTGTGCAGAGCCCTCAGCCTCACTCTCTCCTCCAGAGCCATCCGAGTCCAGTGGCCAGAGGAGAGGCCAGATGACCGGTGGTAGCCCCCGTTTAAACAGAATGTTGAAGGTGTGTCCGGACTGGGACGATTGCTCAGGCTTTGCTAATCTCCACGTGTACCAGACATTGTCATTTTAATTTTTACTTCCCACAAAAAGATAGAACGTTGCTCAATATACGGAAAAAAACAACATTTCTCTCGTAGACTGTCTAATATTTTGTGTGCTCACACACCCACACAAAGGCAAATATATGGAGATGTTGTGATTAATGAAATCCACGTTCATTTAAAAGCATTGGACAGCTAGTGTTGGAGTTATGAAGATTTGAGTTAGAATCCTGACTAGAATGTCGGCCAGCTGTGTGACTGGGGACCTCAGTTTCCTCATTTGTAAAACGGGGGGAGGGGGTGTTAATAGCACCTATTTCCCTGCGTTGTTGTGGGGATGTGAAGCTCTCTGCAACCCTTTAGAGCTTTATAAGTGCTGGCTATTTACAAGTACCTCCTCATGCTAAATGTCTCCGCAAGTGACCTCAGCAGCAGGTCAGTCACAAAATTAGAGAACCTGAAAGTTGGACGGCCCATCAGAGGTCATCTGACCCCATTCATAGCTGTATGGGAATGCCCTCTACCAGTCCAAATAATAGCCACCCAGCTTTTGCTTGAAGCCTTCTTTACATGGAAAATCCACCATTTCCTGCAGCATTTCATCTTTGGACAGCTGTGATTTCCAATAATTTTTAAGTCATTTTTCAGTCATGTCTGACTCTTCATGACCCAATTTGGGGTTTTCTTGGCAAAGACACTGGAGTGGTTTGCCATTTCCTTCTCCAGCTCATTTTACAGATTAGGAAGGTGAGGCAAACAGGGTTAAATGACTTGCCTAGGGTCACACAGTCTGTCTGAGGTCAGATTTGAACTTGGGAAGATGAGTCTGACTCTAGACCTGGCTCTGTATCCCATTGAAGCGCCTCGTGCATATTTCAGTGCTGTGTGAAAATATTGAAGGACTCTTTCATTCTTGAAATTTTGGCTTGAAAAAGAACTGATTTTAAATAGGACTTTCCTTCTGTGGACAAAGGGGACCCCAATAAAGGGGTTTAACAGAAATCTTTCTGGAAATTAAACCAATTGGCCAGAAGATGGCAATGTTTAGCTATGAAACAGGCAACTTTAAAAATCCTAAGAATTTGGAAACTAGGTTCTTAGAAGCAGGAAGGACTTTGGAGGTTATCAGTGGTGTGCCTCTGACACTCCTTTCTTCTCTTTCACAATCCTCCCCTCCTCTATATTACAGAAGAGGAAGCAATCAGGAGCTCCTAACAGCCCAGTGTTTGTTCTAGCATTTCCAGTTTTAAAAATATGTTCATTTTAGACAGTTCTGCTAACTTCTGATAGTGATGAAAAAGAGACCTAGGAAATTATGAATTCATATAGATCAAACTTTTTGAGTAGAATGATTTATAATATTCCTCTCCCCCCTCCCACTGGCATCCTCAAACGCCTTGCCTTTTCTAATAAATATAGCTGTGTTCTTCAGTGTTGTGGGTTACTTTTATCGAAAATGTCATTGCCTGGCCCTCCATCTTCTGATCTACTTAACTCACTCTACTTAGTGAGATGGGATTTGATTTGAGTCTTGAAGAGCAGATACTGTCAGTCTTGGCCTGTGTTGATAGAATCATAGATTTAGAGCAAGGGGGCCCTTAATAGCCATCTAATCCAACTGCCTCATCTTACAGATGAGGAATCGAGGCCCAGAGAGGAAGAGGGATTTGTCCAGAGGCACATAGATAGTGTCAGGGATGGACTTCAAACACTCTGCCTCTTGCTACTTTACCCAAAACCTCTGTGGCTTGGTAGAATCGATGAAAGCTTTTGTGCCTCTGGTGATGATGCAGGGTATGCCAATGATGTATCAGAAAAAGGCTTTGGTGGTATAGATAGTATACTAATTGTATCAGGTCATCCCTAGTCATTTGGTTATCCTCACCCAAAAAAGAACGCGGAAGAAAAATACATGTTGCCCAGTATGTGATTGGATGGGCAGTTGTATGAGTTAATCAATCAGAATACATGTGTGTATGTCCCTCCTTGCATGACTGTATTCAGACCCATTGGAAAAGCAAGAGTTTTCCTTACTGGGAAGGATGCAGGTCTTCAGCTCCACTCAGTTTCACCCTAGTGGTGATTTTATGGACCAAGATTGACTTGAGGTGAGTGCCATGGAGTTTAAAGAAGTTTCCTTACCCTGCCTCAGATCAAACAGCAGGCTGAGCTTGGAAGTGGAAACTCACTGACACCATCTAAAGAAATAGAGAGACTAACAGGGTTTGAGGGTATCTCAGGGTGGTTATTGCCTGGTTTGAATAGCAACAGAGCTCACACCTCCTGAGATTAAAATCCTAAAGGAGCTGATAAAATCCTTCCTTGGTTTGGCTTCTCAACTTGTCACCTTCCTCCCTTCACGGCCTTCTTACATTTCAGGCCCTACCAGATGCTTCAGCGACAATCACTTTCCATGAACGTGATGCTTCCTTGAACGGGCTTCTGCTCTGGCTGGCCCCCATGCTCCGTGGTTTCCAGGGCTGTCTTCAAGAGCCAGCTCAAATCTCGCTAGGCCAGGAGGCCTTTTCTGGTCTCAGCAGCTGCTAGTGCCCTCTCCCCTAAGGTTACCTTCGGTCTGATCTGTGTATGTCTCATATGGGCCTAGTTATTTACGTCTTGTCTTCCCCATTAGAATGTGGGCTTCTTGAAGGCAGGGACCATTCTTGTCCTTTGTATCTTTAGAACTTAGTACAGTGCCTAACTCATAGTAAGTGCTTAATGTTGGCTGATTGACTCGATCTTGTTTAAAATCTTGCCTCTGTCAGTTATCATCTGTGTGGCCCTGGACAATTCGTTTAACCTCTCTGGGCCTTAATCTCATATTTCGTACTAGATGGCTTCTGAGGTCTCTTTCTGCTCTAGAAAAGGGTGTACCCTAAGGCTCCGTCATGGACATTCATCTTCTCTTTAGTGATCTCATCACTTCCCATGGATTCAATTATCTTTCCCATGCTGACAATTCCCAGATCTACATATCCAGCCCTCATATCTCTTCTGGGATCGAGTCCAGCATTTCCAGCTGCCTGCATCCATCTCTACCTGGATGGATTGTAGGCATCTCCAATGCAACGTGTCCAGAACAAAATCCATTATCTTTCCTCCCCAAACTACTCCTTTTCCAAACTTCCCTATTTCTGTGAAGAGCACCGCCAGGTTATCAATCCCATGATTCTTCCCATGAGTCATGAGTCATCCCAGATTCTTCATTCTCATTCACCTCTTACCCTCCCATCCTATCAGTTGCCAAGTCTTGATTCCATTTGCTTGACATCTCTCCCATCCATCCTGTTCTCTCTCATTCATACCACAATTACCCTCGTCCAGGCCCTTATCTCCTCTTGTGTTGAGTTAGCCCCCCTAATTGTTCTTCCTGATTCCAGGCTCCTTCCTCTCCAATCTGTCTTCTATAAAGCCACCCAATTCAAATTCCAAGAGTGCAGGTCTGACCACATCACTTTCCTTCATAAGAAGCCTCATTGCCTCCTTGGGGCCTTTAGGACAAACTGTGAACTCCTCTCTTTAGGATTTAAAGGCCTCAGTCTGGCTGCAGTCCCTTTTTCCAGCCTGATCACACATCCCTCCCCTTCACGCGTTCTACACTCAACACTGGCTGGCCCATTCATTCTTCCTTGCAGATGACATTCCATCTTTTCCCTCCTGTGCTATCAACCAGCTGTCTCCCATGCTTAGAACCCTCTCCTTCCTCACCTCTGCCTCGTGCAACAACTAGCTTCTTTCAAGGCTCCCATCAAATGCCTCAATCTCTTACTTGAGGCCTTTCCTGATCCTGCAGTTGCAGCCCACCCCCATCCTCCACAATCACAGCATATTTATTTTGTATATATACTTATATCTGGTGACCTGTATCTCTCACTGAGAGCCTGCAGGAAGTCAGGAGGACATGGTGTGTATAACAGAGGACTGACTAATGAGAGCAATCTTTATAAGCATGCCAGAGTGCCTGACTGATGCAATTCCTCCACATGGAAGAGTCTGGGGAAACCTGATTTTTGATGATGAATTATAGAAATGCTTTACAGAGCTTTAGAGCATGCATAAATAATCTACTGTCCACAGAGACTGAGCTGATAGAGAAAGTGTGTCCCTAAAGTGTTGGAGAAGAAATGTTTGTACTTCTGTGATTGCTGTATCTTCAAAGTTCATATCCTTTGTAAAAATCTAATTATTGTTAATTGGATAAATGGAACTGGCGTGTTATTTACTGATGGCTGATAATAGGAGGAACACACTAGCATGGGGGCTCAAATGGATAGCATGAGAGGAAGACTTCCCTCTGTCCTGACCGGTCTCCTCAGTAGTATTCTTGGAGGCCTGAGAGGGAATGGTAGTTAACAGAGCTTAGGGAGAATGAATCCAGACTACTTGCTGTGTATTATATTTACTTATCTGTGAACATTTATCTCCTCTCGAGTAGAATTCTTAAGGGCAGGAAATGTTTCACCTTTGTCTTTATATCCCCAGCACCTAGTTTAGAGTCTGGCATATAGTAGGTGCTTAATAAATGCTTGCTGATTTTTGTAGGTCTGCATCCTAAATGATTTAGAATGTTTCTTCTCTCCATTGCTATAAACTCATTGGGAATAGGAATTGTTTCATTCTTTGTATCCCCAGAGTCTAGGACTGTGCCTGGAACATTGTAGTTTATTAATAAATGCTGGTTTATTGATTGATTGAATCAACCTTCTTCTGTTACCCTCCCTCTTATCACCATCCCCGTTCTCTTAGCCCATTCCCCTGCTGCTTTCCTGTTGGATAAGTCCCATGTGGTTTTTCACTCATATTTTTCTTTTTATGTTTCTCTTGAGTCTTGTTTTTGAATGTCAGATTTTTTATTCAGCTCTCATTTTTTCATCAGGAATGCTCGAAGGTCTTCTATTTCATTAAATGCTATCCCTCCCCCACCCTCCCCCATAGTATTATTATACTCAGTTTTGCTGGGTAGGTTATTCTTGGTTGTAATCCTAGCTTCTTTCCCTTTTAGGATATCATATTCCAAGCCCTCTGCTCCTTTATATTGGTAGCTGCTAAATCTTGTGTTTTCCTGACTGTGACTCAACTGTATTTTAATAGTTTCTTTCTGGTTGCTTTCAGTATTTTCTCCCTGGCCTGGGAGTTCTAGAATTTGGGAGTTTTTATTTTGGGATCCCTTTCAGGAAGTGACTGTTGGATTCTTTCAATTTCCACTTTGCTCCCTGGTTCTAAGATATCTGGGCAGTTTTCCTTCATAATTTCTTGAATTATGATATCTAGGTTCTTTTTTTATGGCTTTCAGATAGTCTAATCATTCTTAAATTATCTCTCCTCAATCTGTTTTTCAGGTCATTCATTTTTCTGATGAGATATTTCACATTTTCTTCATTTTTTCCAGTCTTTTGACTTTATTTTATTGTTTCTTAGTATTTCATGAAATTATTAGTTTCCATTTTTCTAATTCTGATTTTTAAGGAACTATTTTTTTGACTTTTTTTGTGCCTCTTTTATCAAGCTTTTAATTCTCTTTTCATAATTTTCTTGCATTGCTCATAATTCTTTTCCCAATTTTCCTCTACAGCTCTTAGTTGATTTTTTTTGTTTAAGAATGATTCCATATTCAAACATTTATTATTTAACCCCAATGTTGTTTTGTTGAGTCATGTGCAACTCTTCATGACCTCATTTGGGATTTTCCTGGCAAAGATACTGGAGTGGTTTGCTATTCCTTCTCCACCTCATTTTATGGAGGAGGAAACTGAGACAAACACGGTTTTCTTTGATTTTTAATAACTTTTTTCTTTTTGATCTCTTTCTTTAACTTTTCTAGGAATTTTTGTTGGTTCTTTTCCAATCTGCATTTTACGTTGAAACTTTGCTTGTAGATTTTTCCAAGTAATTTTCTTCTTCCGAGTTTGTGTCTTGAGTTTCCCTATCACCATAGTAGCTTTTTTATACTCAGCTTCTTTTTTCCTCCTTGTTTGCTCATTTTTCCAGCCCATTTCTTGACTTTGGATTTTGTGTTATAATTGGGCTCTGCTCACCTCTGGGGGTTAGGGAATGTCTGGCCTGAGTTTTTGTCTTCTATGAGTTTCTACTGCTTTTATAGCTCAGTGAATACCTGTAAGTTTTCAGTACTCCCAAAGTGTTGGAATCTGGATAGAGATCTGGTCACTACTTTTCTGGTCTATGTTTTGGTCCTTATATGTATAAGGCCCCAGATCCCTCATGATCTCAGTCACTCTTCCCTACACTGGAACTGTGACCCATAACTGGGTAATGGGCATTGCAGTTGCCAAGTGGTGCCTGATCCTGTGCCCGGTGTTAACACAGGTGTCCCCTGGAATCTCTTTCTGACCAAGTGTTCAGCTCCCTTGCCAGCCCTGTGTGCTGGGTGCTCCCAGTGCCACCACAGCTGCTACTGCTGTGACTTACAAGAGCCACAGCTAGTTCAGGACCACTTCTGCCACACTCTACTTTTTTCCACACTCCCAACTAACCTCTATCCCTGTGTCCATAGACATCTCTGCCTTCCTAAGCTGTCCTGGGCTGGAAAAATGACTCATTGTGACATGTTGTTGTTTTTCTTAGTCAGAATTTGGTTTCACAGTCTTTTTAAAGTCATTTAGAGGGGTATTTTGGGAGAGCTGGGCTAAAATCCTCACTTCACTCCTCCATATTGACTTTGCCTCCTGAATCAATCTTTTTTTTTAATTTTTGTAATTTTTTTTAAATTTTAAACTTAAATACAAAATTAGAAAAGAAAAAAGAAACAAACTTAAATACTAAAGCTAAGATAATGTAAAATAAGAAGAGAAAAAAAAAGCATTGCCATGTGTACAGCAGAATGTGAGAGGATTCAAAATATGCAGCAATAAATTTCCATTTCAAGAAAACCTATATAATAAATGCTATACATTGTGTTGCATCAGTCCTCTTCTGCCAGACCATCCATACTATTGAATCAATCTATTTCATACTTAGAGTCAAGTCTAAACTTAGGGTTAAGTATAGGATAGCTCCTAGCTATATTATGCTATTTACCTAGGAGAAAAGAGTAATTTTGTTTTCAGTAAATCAGGAAGGAAGGGGGGTGGGTGTGATACATACTTGTTAAGTCCTTTCTTTGCTGCTGCTTTTGAGTCTTCTAAGTAATACTAAGGAAGAGCCTTTACTGAGTCTTACTCTTTGCTCTCTGTGCCCCCTCTCTTTGTCAGCAGGAAGTGGGATGTGGAAAAGGAGAAAGAGACATCCTAGTCTGTCATTCAGGGGTCAAAAGTCTCCTGACCCAAATGTGAGACGCCATGTATTAGAAACACTACAAAGGTGATTGATCTTCCAAATAGGATTGGCATCAGGCTAGCAGTATTAAATATAAATGCACAATATTTAAATACACAACGCTTCCACAGCTGTCAAAACAACCTTCCTATGACCGAGTCTGAGCACATGATTTGTTAATAACAATAGCTAACATTTATATAGCACTTCAGGGTTTGCCAAGTGCTATAGATATATTATTTCATTTGGTCCTTTCACCAGCTCTGTGAAGTCAGTGCTATATTATCCTCATTGTATAGATAAAGAAACTGCAGCTTAGAGAGATTAAGTGTCCCTGGGGGCAGGGTCACACAGCTAGTGAGTGTGTATGTGAGGTAATTGGAACACGGCTGTTTCTGGTCTCAGGTCTAGGGTTCTAGCTATCACATAAGCATATTATACTCCCCTTCAGGAACACTTTCTTGCCTCCAATAAAATGGAGATTCCTTCTCTTGGCCTTTTAGACCCTCCCTCCACAAGCTGGTTCCAAACTCCCTTTCCACCTTTACTTCCCAGAATTTCCCTTTGTATAGTCTATGCCTTGTCAAAATGGGGCTTCTAGCTTTTCCAGATCTTCCCATGCCCTTTTTCTCCTTTATGTATTTGCATAAAGTGTCCTTGTGTGGACGTCTTTCTCATCCTAGGATTAGAATTTTTAGAATCTTTCTCAGGGTTTTCCTCCTTGATGCCTTTCCTGGTCCCCATGGTTGCTGGTGGTCTCTTTTGCCCCATCGCTACCTACCCTTTCCGGTAAGGGATTGTCATGTTTTGTTTCTGTAAATACCGACTCGAACAGTACCTTGATATTGCAGGCCCTTAATAGATATTTGTTGACTGATTGGTTGATTGACTCATTCGTTCATTCTTCCCTTTGTTTGTTTATGGTCTAGAACTGTGATTTCACTGGACTAGGGGACTCTTTGGTGAGGAAATTCTCTCTCTGCCTAGGCAGATGGGTGACTTTCTTCAGCTTGCTAGTTGTAGAGCTGCCTGGAGCACTGAGAAGTTAGGTGCTTTTCCCAGGGTCACACAGCCAGTTTGTGGCAGAGACTGGATTCCAGAGTCTTCTAGACTCGACTCGACCACCAGTTCACCATCCACTGTGTCTCATAGATGGGGGGTGTTTGTGTGTGTGTGTGTGTGTGTGTGTGTGTGTGTGTGTGTGTGTTACATTCAATTCGGTTCAATATCTGATCAGAAGGGTTTAAAGTAGAGAGGAATCCAGTAATTGCATGAGGGGCAAGTGGAGGAAGGGGACCAGAGGGCAAGAGAATCGGGGAGTTACTGAAGGTGGCTGAAGCTGATGGCATAGATCTCTCTCACTTGAATAATAAATAGGACATCAGAGCTCAGGTTGAGAGCCAGGATTTCTATGAATGACCATCTTGTGTGTATTCAGTGTACATCTGTGCTTCCTTTTGATCTGCAGGGAAACTTAATGTGGCAGATGGAGTGTTGCCTTTGGGACTCAGGAGACCTGGGTTTGAATTCTGCCTCTGACACTTTCATGTGTGTGTACCTCTGAGTGAGTCATTTAACCAGAGACTCAATTTCCCCTTCTGTAAAATGATGTGATGATATTTGGACTAGGGCTGTGTAAAGAATATTGGAAGTTTCTATAATTTCATCGGTTTGGGGGCGATTCAAGTGAGGGAACTCCACTGACTCAGCTAGTAAGGGAGGCCTAGAGAGTCGTCTGAGGCTCATGAAGGTTAAATGACTTTCCCAGAGTCACACAGCTAGTAAATAGAAGGTAAGAGGCACCAGAACCTTCATCGAGCTCATCCCCAGATCTCCTCCACCCTCTACAGCATTCACTCACTGAAGAAGCATTTATTAAATATTTACTATGTCCTGGGCATTGCCAGATGCTTGGAACCAAAAGACAAAAACCAAAATGTGTCCCTACTTCCAGAACTTCTATTCTCCCTGAAAGCTGTTGGAAAGAAAGGGCTCTTCTTTAGTAGTATAGGCAATTTTAATAGGTCAGATAAGAATTAATATTTAAATGAGAGTTAGTATACTTAAATTTTTATCTACTTAAGTATGTCAACAAGGCATGAGTGTCCTCATGGCCACTTTAAATTGTGTGGCATCAAAACTGAGTGTAGTGAAGAGGGAACCAGACTCAGGCTCAAGTCTGACACATGTGGGCTTCCCCTTGTCCCCCTCCCCCTCCTTCCCCTACTCCTCCTTCTCCTCCTCCTCCTCCTCCTCTTCCTCCTCCTTCTTTCCCCCTTCCCCTCCCATCTCATGAGAGTCAAGCCATAGGTGGCTGCCTGTTGATCACTTCTGGTTCATCATGGAATTGGCTTCCTCCAAGGACTAGTGCCTATCAGTGCTCATAAAAATGGTAAGAGTAGGGATAAAAGAAATTTTGCAGTAGATAAATCTTTAAAGATCACACTTCCTTGTCCACTAATGTTTGGCCTTCTTTCTCCTCTGGGTTCATATAGCATATATAGAAGCTAATTTAATATGTATTAATATATTAATAAATAATGTTTGCTAATTTAATTTGAGAATCAGATGATCTGAATTTTGATTCCGAATCTGCCACTACCTACCCCTGTGTAATCAGGGCAAGTCTTTTAACCACTTTTGCTCTCTGCTTCCCCAATTGCAAATTAAAAAGCTTAAACTCTATTATTTCTAATGTCCTTTTCAGCTATAGGAAAAAAAAAAAACTGATTCATTTTATAGCTCCTTATTGGCAAGGAGACAAGTGAAGGATCATGGGAGGCAAAAAATGAGTGGGACAAAGGATGCTTGAGAACCTAAAGAAAAGAGGGGTTGTGGACATGCAGCTTACTGATTGCAAGTGAAGGGTGCTGTTGCCCTTGCTGCTAGCTAGCATTTTTACTAGTTAGCATGAATAGCACTTTAAGGTTTTGCAAAGCGCTCTCTAAATATTATCTCTCCCTGACCAGGATGGAACCCTAAGCCATTAGAGCCTTCTCTGAATCACAGACCAGCTTAAGGAGTGATTTGCTTAATCACAATTAATGCCTGTGCTTGCCTCCCCACTATAGGGCCCTGGTAAATAATCTACTTTCCGTTTCATCTCTGCCTGGAGAACTGGCCTCCTTACCCTTGGGAGTTTCCTGCTCCCTTTAAACCTTGTTTATTTGTTATCTGTGCTTTTATAGTGGAGTTCATCTTCAGATAAAGAAAAGATGATTTTGATGTATATCCTGAAGGAATGTTATCATAAAAATGTGAACCTTGCAGTGAGGTGGGAGGGTGGGGAGGCCAAGAACGGAGGACTAAAGGGAACTTGAGAGGCCAGTGACCCTAGGGTAAGTCTTTATTAAGCTTTCTCTCCAGGAACACATAAAAGGACTTTCATTAGAAAGCATGGTGAAGTGGAATACTTATTGCCTCAGTGGTCCAAGGACCACTGAGTTCAAATGCTACTTCTTTTGCTTACTACCTATGTGACCTTGAGCAAGCTGATTTTGTTTCTTCATCTCTAAAGTAGTTGGCCTCCGGGGTCCCTTCCAGCTCCGTATGGGATTCTCCAATTCAGTGCAATTCACGAGCAAGTCAAGCCATCACCAGTGGTGTCACCGGTCCTCTTCCCAAGCGAAGGAGGAACAACAGGCAGTGGGAAGGGTGTAATGAACCAGCATGTAACGTTTCTTTTGGCTTTTCAAAATGATTTTTTTGGGGGAACTATCTCTTTTCTGGCAGAGTACCAACGACACACTATTCTCGTTTTCTTCTTTCTACCAGCTCTGAGGCCTCTTTGTTGTGTTAACAGCAAGAAAGAGATGACTAGACCCATTGGTCAGAGAGCCAGAGGTGATAAAACTTAAAAGACTGCCCCCCACACACACATTTAAAAGGTGAGTAATTGTGCATCTCATCTTTGCCACCTCAGTTTCCTTCTTACATTCTGGCCTTTTTCCTCTGCCTGGTCTCTGACGAGAGGGGAGCTTTCACTTTATATTTTCCAGAATCAGTTCACAACAATCACTTGTCTGCCATTTCCAAACTGCTTCAGTCCTATGGCCCTGCTTTCCAACTCTATACATTTTATGTGTTATCTTTTTCAGTTAGAGCATAAGCTTGTTGAGGGCAGTCACTGTCTCACATGTTTCTATATTCCCAGTACTAAGAACAGCATGAAGCATTAAATAAACGTTTAATAAATGCTTCATTCATTCATCCATTCACTCACTCTCTGTTTTCATGCTGGAAATGAAACTTATCATTCCACCCCTCACACTTGGCTTGGAGCTGGTAGGTCAAGTGACATCTTTCCAATAAGCAAGCCAGGTTGGCCACCAGGAGAGAGCTTCTGATTTTATCCTATGGACTGGAATCCTTTTCTTATCAGATTCAGACTTAGGATTTCATTGGAATAGGGAACTCTAGGGAGAAAATTCCATTGACCAATGTTGGGGGGTGACTGGTGGTCTACAACTTATAGTGTCAGAGATCTGTTCAGGGCAAACATACTGCCCAGGGACACACAGCCAATATGTGCCAGAGGGAGGGCTTGACCAGAAGACCAAGGAAGCCCAGGTCTTCCTGACTCAAGGACCAGCTATCAGTCTATTACTCTGAGTTGCTTTTCCATCCCTAGGGTGACTATTAAGCTTTATAATCTTAACTTGTGTAACTCATTTGAAAAATAGATGCACATGTTTGTGCTGAGCAAAAAATTTTACTGAAAGTCCATGAGCTTTCAAATACTCATTAAATCTCCCTCATGCCCTGGTCTCCAATTCACTTTTATCTCATTGAAAGTTGTGGCTGTAATATTAGGTGAGATTCACCCACTCCAGTGCCTTAATCTACACTTGTTAAGAGATCTCTAGGACTTTTGATTTTGAAGGGGAATGAGTTGGAACCCCAAATGACTTCATGAAGAAGTGTACCTAATACTGTGGCCCCATTTTTCTAAAATGGTGCTTCCAGAAATCTAAGCATTCTGTTTGATCTGTTGTACATACAAATCTACTTTATTGTGAAAGAGATAAAATTAAAACTCTACAACCCATTCCCTGGATTATAATTATTTCAAGATTATCTTGTGGACATGGGATTTTTTTTTTTTTTTGTAGAAATTGCTTATTTATAATTTATGGTTCTCAATTCTAAGGGCTTAAGAATTAAGTGTAAAAGATTCCTTTTTTAAAAAACCAGTCTCTAATGTGGAAATATATTTCCGTGATTGCACATGAGTAACCTATATCAGATTGCTTACCATCTTGGGGAGGAGGGAGGGAAGGGAAGGAGGCAGAAAAATTTGGAACTCAAAATCTTATAATAATTAATGTTGAAAACTATCACTACATGTAATTGGAAAAAAATAAAATACTACTTACAAAAAAAAACCCAGTTTCTGTAGTTCTTAAGAGCTTCTTAATCCTTACTTATCAAACCCTGCACATAATGATAATGTTAGAGGAATTCAAACTATAACTTTTTGTTAATCAATTGTGGCCTACAAAGGTCAGCAGAAATGCCCAATTGAACTGGTAATGGTCCAGTTACATAAGAATGGTCCACTTTTAACTGGAATATATTAAATGTTAAAATAAAGGTTGCTATGTCCTAAGTTAATGTGGCAACTTCTAGAGGGAAAAATTTCCCTCTGGCTCTTTCACACGTGAAAATACTTACCTTATATAGTGAATTCCATTGGTTAATAGTGAAAATATATTTTTTGTCATCTTTCTAGAATTTTCATTTTTAGGGATTCGCAAAAAGGTTATTAAGTAGGTAGTTTTGAATCTTATGCATGTATTCATGTTAGACATGTTTAATATATTACATATATTCCCCAAGAAAGTCCTCAGTTTCTAGGCTGTGCATATATAGATATGGATGTATGTGAATACATGAACATACCCTAACAAGCCCAGAAGGGATGGTTCCCCTGCCTATGTATCCTGACAACTCAGTAGATTTCAAATTAGCATAAAATCTAAAACAGCCCAGGGCTTTTCCAGAGTGTGCCAGAAATGGAACGAGCCCAGCTCCTGTTAAGTTTTAGTAAACCGTGGTTGCTATTAAAAACAGAAACAAGTAAATTAAACATGTTAAACACTTTTATAACCTTATATTAACTGTAATCAATCTAGTTTACATCTACCATATTTCATTATTTGCATGATTTTAGTGAGTTATTTCTGGATGCATTACTAGAGGAGATCACATTTTCCTCTCTACTATTTGAATAGAGATGGGGAAGTCAGTCCTTTGCAATCCTTATAAAAATAAGAACACTCCAGCAATTTGGGCAGATGGAAAAATAAATCTTCAAAATTATAGGATGCAAAAAACTATCAGTAAAAGCCATAATTTGGGGATTTTCCACAGATACTTGACACTGTTTACAATACTGTATAGCACGATTTCCCAACAGTTGAGTAGAGACTCTGGATAGTGCCTTGAGGGAGGATAGAGACTTGACACGTGACCTCACTGATAAAGAGCTCCCAAACGAAGAGATCCCCATACCAATTCCGGTTAAAACTTCTCTGAAACTCACCGAGTTGACTAGACCGTTGAGAGGTTGTTGTTGTTTTTGTTGTTTGTCCTGTTTTGAGGAAGACCCAAAGACGTCACAATGGTGACGTCCTGATGTGTGTGTGTGTGTGTGTGTGTGTGTGTGTGTGTGTGTGTGTGTATGTAAATTGGATTTAAGTGAGGCAGAGCTACACTCATTTAGCCTCGCTCCCTCTTCCAGAGCCATCAAAGTCCAGTGGCAAGACAAAAGGCAAGATGACTGGCAATGACCCAGGATGCCATCGATGACCTTGGCCTTTCTAAATTAAGGTCCTTTCTCAGGCCTCAGTTTGTCTGAGGCAATGTCCATTCAGTGACCAAGAGTTAGGTAAGAACTGAGGTAGAAAATGATCTCTACGAAGAGGTTAAATGACTGCCCAAGTTAACAGAGCCTGTTTGTGTCAAAAGTGAGGCTTGAACCCGTGGCTTCCTGACTCCAAGGATGGCCCACACACCCAGCTGTGTTTCCCCTGCACAAAAGGAGACGTACCGTGTTTATATTAGGTTGTGTAGTGGGTAGAGTGCTGGAACAGGAGTCAGAAATTCGATCTTGCGTTTGAAATCTGTCTCAGATGACTGAAGTGATGTTTTATTTAGGAGATTTAAACTAAAATTGGTGGGCAGAATGGAATACAGGGTGTGGAAGACCAAAGGTCAGAAGTCAAGACATTGTGAGGCTCAGTTAGGGGAAAATCTTCATCTGTGAAGGTGAGAGTGCGTGTGGGGTGGGACGTTCCCTGTCCCACGAGGAGCGGGTCCTGGCTGAAGAATCAGTGAGGATACTCAAACAGGTAGGCTAAAGAAGGGAACCACCTGCCCTAGGCCCTAGGCTTCTACACCCGTTGGGAGTTTGGGAAGTAAATTTCACAAGACTGAGACAAGCCACAACCTCGCTATAATAAGAGAAGTAGAAAATGAGCTGACTGGCATCAAGGACGAGACTTTGAAGGAATGGGGGAGGGTTCAAGGGAGTAAGAAAAGTGAGTTCTCTGCAGTCGGGTCTAAGAACTACATGCTGAACTCATTTAAATATTCATCACTTGTTAATTTTATCTTTTTTTTATCTGTCGTTTCCTTTCCCTGACATTTCCTGTCCCCCACCTATCATGTTTTTCCTAGTGCAATAAATAATGGTAGTGGCTAGATCTGTGATCTCCTGGGTGTAAGGAACTTGTGGGTGAGGAAATTTCATCTGCTAAAGCTGGTTGTCACCTCCTTTGTGACTTATGTTCATAGTTGAATATGGTTCAGTGCAATTTCCATGAGAATCCAGGTCCTTTGTCACATTTTGTACAGATGACCTGAAACTTAGGTATTGGTGGTGAAGGTCTAGTATCTGGGGCAGAGAACCTGTATCCTCGTGGCCACATGTGGCCTTCTAGGTCCTTGGGTTCAGCCTTTTGATTGAGTCCAAATTTTATAGAACAAATCCCTTCATTTGTTCTATGGGGATTTGTTCTGTGAAGTTTGGATTCATAAAAAGAAATTTAAAAGGGGGGCCGGTTACCCTGTCTTTTCCCTCTTTTTGTATCCCCAGGCTTAGCACAGTGCCTGGCTGTGCTTGTCTCCCCCATTTGATTGTAAACCCCTTGAGAGCAGCTTTATGTAACCCCAGCACTTTACACAGTGTCTGGCAAATGGTAGGTGTTTAACAAAATTAATAAGTTTCAAATAAATGTGAATGAATAATTATAAAAAATTAATAAAACATTGATTCTGACAAAAGACACATACACCCAATAGTGATAATAGTAAGTAATTCACAACATGTATTGAAGAGGCAGAAAACAAATGATAAAATTGGATTGAGGGGATGAGTTATGGCTTCGGAGTTCAGAGAAAGCTTCCTGGAGGAAGTAACATTTGAATCAGGAAGTGCGCCGGGTAAAGAGTGGGAAGGAGGTTATTCCAGGCCAAAACCGTGAGAATATATTTGGACACTGGAGAGTTTTTGCTTCTCTGGTCTATCCTTGGCTAATCTAATGTCACTGAGGTTATCAGTAAGAAGCAAGTGGTTTTGGCTGGTTCTAAAAGGCGCCATTTTATTCCACAATCCAAAGGAACTATCCCTACTTTTGATGCATGATGTCTCAGGGCAACCCCACTGTTCTTTGGAATTTTCTTGCCATTGAGATAAATAATTGCTTTACACCATACACTTAAATGGATTTTTAATTGAGTTACTTTTTGTACTCATTAAAATGAAGGTTTGATGATAAAATCTGCTCTGTGATTAACTATCCTCTCTGGAAAATGCCAACACACTTTTATTTTAGCATCACATTCATTCAGATCAAATGATCTCCTGTGGGAGGCACCTTAGATGCTTATCTGGTCCAACCCCCTTCTTTGGCAGATGAAGAAACTGGGCTCAGTGAGGTTAAGGGATTTGGCCAAGGTCACATTGGTAAGAAAGTCAACATTCTGACTCCAGTATCCTGCACCTTTAATCATTCCTCACTGCCGGAACGGATCGGTAAATCCCAGCTACAGGGGAGGCCGACACTGGCAGATCTCTTGAGCTCTGTTATTTAAGTAAGCCAATTAGGCTGCTTAAGGAAGAGCAAGCTGGCCCAAAGCTCTTGTGTAGAATCAGACTATGGACTAGCGCCTGTACTTCTGGCCTGGGCCAGATAGGAAGTTGTTCAGTCATTTCAGTTGTGTCTGGCTCTCCATGACCCCATGTGGGGTTTTCTTGGCAAAGATACTGGTTTGCCATTTCTTTCTCCAGCTCATTTTACAGATGAGGAAACTGAGGCAAGCAGGGTTAAATGACTTGCCCAAGGTCACACAGCCAGTAAGTATCTGAGGCCCAGTTTGAGCTCACTCTATCCACTACTATGATTTCTAGATAGGGAGACCTAGTCTTAAAACAAAAAAAAATCTGTCTTTATCTTCCATGACTGTGGAACCTTGATTTTCTGGAGCAATCAGAACAACCTGGTATTTCTCTGAAAAGGGCCTTTAAAAGGATGGAAGGATGGACATTGAAGGGAAAAAGCACATTAAGTTCATAGCATTCATACCCTCTATCGTTTGGCTCTGCTAACATGTCCTTCAAAAATTCATAATAAAGCGCTTTCAAAATAACTTAAGATGTTCTAGACTCATTTAAAAAAGTGAGATTTAGCATTTTCCGTATTCATGGGACAGTCACAGGGATGTGCTGTTGTTATCGTTGTTTTGTTGTTTGTCCTTGGTTCTTGAAGAGGACCATGAATCAGGAGGGAAATGTCATGACTTGCAAGTGAATTGGATTTAAGTGAGGCAGGGCGGTGCAAAGTCACTGGCCTCACTTTCTCCTCCGGAGCTGCCTGGGTCCAGTGGCCTGATATAGATATAGATAGGACTACTTGAGACGGCCCAGGATGCAGTGGGAGGCCTTGGTCTTTTTAGGCTGAGGTCTTTCCCAGGTCTCAGTTTGTCTGAGGCAATGCCCATTCAGTGATTAAGGCTAGGTAAAAATGAGGCAAAGAATGGCCTCTCTTTTACCAAGTGAAAAAAAAAAAAAGAAAATCCACCTGGGAGGGCAAAAGCCTCAGGATTCCTGGGACAAACAACGACGTGTGCGTAGCAGTGGCAGCCGCTCCGCTGGCAACTCAGCTGGCCAGTTCCCGTTGGGCTACACGACTTCTTCCTTCCTTCCAGGGGGGTGCTAGCAAATGTTTAATGACTGACTTTCTAAAGAAAAAAGTGGCTGCTTTAAAGCGCATTCTATTTTTTTTAAACATTTTCTCCACCTTTTTCTTAAGTCTAGGTTGTCAACAATGCAGTAAATCAAGTCCTGTTCTGTAGCATTTGCTAATTACTAAGGTGTTAAATGCTCACAACTGAAAATTTAACGATAGACTCTCGTGAGGTCTGTCTCATCTGGTTCCAACATGCCTCTGGTTATCAAAGGTTATGCACATTTATTTAACAGGGAAAAATTCAAAGGATTCTGGAGTCTCATATCTTTGCAGAGTGTCCAAATGAAGAACCTCCCCTGCCGCATTTGGCCACCACAACCCCGCTTCCACGTGGACCGATTTTCGGAACTTTCGAGGGCTTTGCATCCCTGCCAGGTCTTTTTCAAGATCTGACTCAGTGTGATGAGAAATCCTTAGCTACACCCTTTCTTCTCCCGTGCTTCTGCTCAGAGGCTGCTTTCTCTTTCCTCCAATGAAAGAGGACAACCCCAAAACTGGTTTCTCAGAGATGTTCAAGAAAGGGTGAAAAATAAGCAGAGAGAAGCAACTCTTCTTTTGGAAAATAGAATCCGGATGCTTTGCTAAAATCACCTTTTTTTCTCTGGGTTAAAAACGTCACCATTTGTTACCTTGTTTGTGATCCCTGACTGCCCAGGGAGGTTGCTGTTCCTATGATTTATGGTCTATATAAAAGCATAAAGTTTTGCTTAAGCCTGTGAGTGAACTTTTTTTTTCCCTGAGCATGACAGATTAGGTGAAAACAAAAGATGGGAACACAAATAACAGGGGTAGGTCATGAATCTGTGTCTGTGTGGACGGAGGGGGCAGTTCTTTTGGGCGGTGCAATTTCCATGAGAATCTGGGGCCTTTGTCACGTTTTTGGATGGATGACCTGAGTCTGAGATATTGGTGAATAGCATTAACAAAGGTCTGGTTAGCCCCAGCCATGAGGTGATGTCTGTGAAAACACTGCCACCTCAAAGGCAGGAGCTACATTGAAATGGATACAACCTCGAGATGGGCCAGGAAGCTTTCTTTGTGTGAAACAAGTGGGTTTCTTTCCCCCCATCTCCCTTCCCCATCAGAGGGAGGCATGCATATTAACACACCTAAAGGAAAGAAAGCAGCTCCATGGTTGTGGGGACTTGCTTAATCTCTATGTCTCCTCTTTCTTGTCTCTAAAATAGGAGTATTGGCTCAGTTGCATATTATGGGGTGATGTTTGGCTGGTGCAAAGCATGGAAATGCTCACTACCTCGTTACAGAGTAGAATGTGGGTTGGTGCTTTCACTAAATTTGGGTCTTTTAATATTGTTCCCTTTGCCACCATTAGAAACAGAATTTATCACCGTTTTGGTTTGTTTGCTTTAGTTAAAATTTTGTAAAAACCAGTGAGAGTCCAGGAAAAGTCCTTCCCCTCTTTTTTTCTGCCCCATTTTTCTATAAACCATGCTGTCCAGAGCAGAGAACCATATCTAATCTCCCAAATAGGTCAGGCCCTGGAATAATCAATCTCCCTAACAGCAGATGCCTTGTTTTAAGCCAATGAATGCTTGGTTTCCAAAGCAGTTTTGTACTGAAGGCAAAGTGCAGTGGGCATATGGGGTGAGAACACTTTCAAACCAGAGAAAATGCTTCTGGAGACTGTCTTTTGCCTGGACTGGATAAACTAAAACAAATGAAAGAACTAGCCATGTCAAAGTGAAAATTGTGATCGGTTTGTCTAGCCTGTCAGAACATCTAAATCAACCCACATAAAGATTTTAAGTCCCAGACCTTTTTGGAACATGAGTTAAAGTGTGATTTTAAGACAGACAAGGAATAGTGTCTAATTTTCCTTTTCAATAAATGTTGTGCATCTTTAGCTTGTATAATGTGCTTTTTAAAATTTGTTAACATTGAATTTTAGTGGTAACGGTACCACAAAAATATTAAGCTGTTTTAAAAAAAATTGTTTTTGCTCTTTTGACATCATCATGGGATCCATAGATCCCTCTTTTGACTCAGTGGAAATACTTTAACTGATGATATTTAGTAAGGAAATGATTGAATATCATAGCCTGTAAGACAACCTTTTATATTCTAATAATAAAAACCTAAACTTAGAAATTGGGTTTATTTAATTACAACAATAGGTAGATATTTTCTTTCCTTATGAATCAAAGATTTCAAAAGGGAGCCATGTTAAACCATAAAACTCTCCTTAGGAATTTATTCCCTGGCTCCCTACAGTGCCCCTTGAGCATATAAAATAAATAAAGAATCCAGGAGGACACAGAAGAATGGGTTTATTTCCTTTCTGGATTCCCGAAACAATGAAAAGCAGTCCATTGGAACCTTTGCAAGGTAGCCAAGAAAAACAAGAGAAGAAAAGACTTGCTAGGGTCATTTGAATGTCATTCCTTTATTTTCTGGGTCATGCCTAGACCCAGGAGAGAAGTGTCCCAACAGCTTTCTGTGTAAAAGTCAGATCTGCCAGGATTTTTGTGATGGAAATTACTTTGATCTCATCAAATCTATTGAAGGTTCATTCTGGGCCCTATCTTCTTCTCTCTGCAGTGATGGTATCATCCATTCCATTTGATTAGACCTTGGAGAAAACATTAAAAACAGACAGCTTGTAATGTGAGAAGCTTGGCACTAATCATTTGCCAACTTTTCACAGACCCCTGAAATCCAATTACATTAAATTTATGGGGTTATTTTATTTTTCTAGGTAACTTTCTAAAACTCAAGCAGGTGAACAAAGGGAAGCAATGTGATGTCAAGTCTAGAAATCTTTCTGGCAATTTTTTAAGGCCACAGACTCTTATTTATTTATTTATTTATTTTTAGGCAATCGGGTTAAGTGACTTGCCCAGAGTCACACAGATAGCAAATGTCAACTTTTTGGTCTAAGGCTGGATTTGAGCTCAGGTCCTCCTGACTTCAGGGCCAGTGCTGTATCCACTGGGCCACCTAGCTGCCCCCACAGACTTTTCTTAATAATAAAATCCAAAACTATGTTAAGGAAATGACTAAAATGACCATAGACTGACTCAGAGATCCCACTGCTAGGCACCTATCCCACAGAGGTCAGTGATAAAAAGAAAGAACTCATATCCACCCCAGTATTCATAATAGCCTCCTTTTTGTAGTAATAGAGAACTGGAAACTAAATAGAGAGCTATCAAGTGGGGGCTGGTTAAAGAAATTATGGCACATGAATATAATAGAATATTATTTACTGTAAAAGGCAATGAGTGAGTACAGAGAAGCACAAGAAAACTTATATGAACTGATAGAAAGTGGACTAAACAGAACCAGGGAAATAATATATGTAATGACTTCAATGATGTACAAATGATGAACAAGAAAAAGGTCCCAAACTGAATGTTGTGAAATTCCAATGACCAAGCTGAAGCCCACAGAAGGAAGATGAGAAGGTACTGCCTTCCCTTCTTTGCAGAGTTGAGAGATTGGGGTGGGGAATACTATAAATAATGTTAGACTTTTATGATGTTTTGGTTGATTCTACCGAGCTATTCCACCCTCCCCCTGCCTTATTCATTCATTCATTCATTCTTTTATTTACATATTTATTTATTTATTTGGTAGGGGTTAGCTCTCTGGCAGTGGGTTGAGGGAAAGCTATATTGGGAAATGAAGGTGATATAGAGACTAAAGGAATCAATACAATTTTAAAAGGAAAAAGATAGAATAAAAGATGACAGAAAACTATAGTTTTCTTAGCTGCTGGAGGCGGCTAAGTAGCACAGTCACTCAGCCTGGAGTCTCGAAGACCCTAGTCCTGCCTCAGATACTTATTAAATGTGTGACCCTGGGCAAGTTAATCTTTGTCTGACTTAGTTTCCCAACTGCAAAATGGGGATAATAATAGCACCTACTTCCCAGAGCTGCTGTAAGGGTCAAATAAAATACTATTTGTAAAGTTCTTAGCACGGTACCTGGTACAAAGTAAGTGCTTAATAAATACTTCGTTTCTTCTACTTGGGTTTATCCTGACTGATTTGTAATAGTATTTTAGTTAAGACTAGTGGAGTGCCTTAAGTCTGTTAAGGTCATCGTCAGATTGAGGGGTGGGGGTAGAAAGCCCCCCAGTTTGAGGTCCAGATAGATCTACTTCTTGGCTATGCTTTGGATCACTTTAATAAAAGGACATCCTTTTCATTTTAATAAGAGAATGTCCTTTATCTTGGGGGAGAATTAATCAGTCCACAAAGATCTGTTGTCTACTGTGTGTCAGGCACAAGGCTAGGTACAGAAGATACAGAGATACAAAATGAAATAGTCCCTTCCCTTAAGAAGATTTCCTTTAAAGAGATGGAGACTCCCTAGGTTCTTTTCCTTTCTTATCATACAACAGTCATTGAAATTCCCATGTCTATTATACTTTAGGGTTAAAAAGAACTTTGAGTGTCCTGTAAAAATTCTGGGAGTAGAGAGTAGACATATTAATATTTCCATTTTACAGATGGAGAAACTGAAGCTCAGAGAGATTAAATGACTTTGGAAGGGTCACATAATGAAGAGATAGCAGAGTGTGGACTTGGATCTGGGTATTCTGAGTCTGAATTCAGTTTTCTGCCCTGGGAAGAATTAGAGTTAAGATTTTTCGTATTGTTCCTTAATAGGTTGTCTCCTATTTTGAAGTCTTTTAGCGTAGAAACTCAACTGCCACTTTGAGTCTGCCTCCCCGTAGCCATTTTGAACACTTACAGATTTGGGCAGGGTTCTTCGTCTCAGCAAAATGGTGCCGGGTTCAGTGTGCTGTTCGTGTCTTGGCAGTCACTCCAGACCTCAAGTCCAAAAGAAACACCCACAAATCTCATCACCACATTTTTTGGAAGTCCTTTCATAATTGTAAATGGTAAAGTGCATATTTCACTAAGAGCATTCCAGGAATGTTCCCAAATCACCAATCAGTGGACTCCATCAGTACAGCGATAAATTACAAAGAAACCACGTCCTATGTCAGATATAAGGTGGCGACTAAATAACCACCAGCTCTTTACTACAGGAGGACCAGAGCCTGTTTCCCTTACTGATGAACATACATCTGTAGAACTGTTCACATGATAATGCATTCAAAAGCAGACCACTGAAGTTTAGCCAGTTCAATGAGAGCCTCTGAGGTATTCAGAAAAAGATGAAGTATTAATGGGTAATTGGTTATCAAAATTATGCAGCCAAGCAAACAGAAGCCTTTTCCTGCACTGTTTAGAGGTGATGGGTTCTCCAGTTCCTCAGGCTATGATGACCAAGCTCCTCAGAACTACTTGAACTATTGCTAAGTTTCTAGAAGCACAACAGCAAAATAATGGGCCTAGAATATGGTTGACTTTGTCTCTTAATCTCATAATCTGTTCTTTCTGTTCCAAATATAACCCGGGTGCCTCAAGGACATTGGAGAAATCTATGGTGGGATTTGATGTTCTGAAGGCAGAAAAGAACCTCTTGGGTTACAATCCCGAGAACGAATATGGGGATTGGTGTGGGGGATGGGGAGAGGTGCTGAGCAAGATGGCAACAGTGTGAGTGATAAGAATTCTGGGGCTTTTGATTTTGATTTAGGAGAGGGGTGGAGGGAATTCTGGAGAAAGGGTCAACATGGGCATTAAAACTTGGATGTTAAAATGGTGGCAGAAGAAGGAAGGCTTATTTGCAGTCGACGTCCCCAACCCCCTGACAGTTGTGGCTAAGCTGTATCCAATAGACTGAGAAAAAAACAGTGAAGTGCTTCAGTCTCCTCCTGCTCTCCGCCTCTATGTCTACCTGAAATGGCACACATTTACTCCAGAGTTCCTCTGCCCTTAAGCCTGTTTATAATTCCTGATTTAATTCATGTCTTTGAAAGCATCTTACCTTTGACATAAAACTATGATCTATCATAACTGGCTTGTGATGCCTGTCTATATGATAGTTGTGCATAGTGGGAATTGCAATGGAGCAAGCTGGTATACAAAGCTTGATATGCAGAAGACTAATTGAGATCAGACTTTGCCTGTCCTCCTTGCCCCCGACCTGTTTTCTGGCCCAGGTGAAAACACTTCTAGCTGTTTTTGGTGTTCAGCCTCCCATTTGTTTCCTTATTTGTTGCTTTTGGAACGTCTGGCCAATCATTGAAAAAGTTTCTGAGTAACCTAAGGCAAATTTGTGTGTGTGTGTGTACACACACACACACACACATTATATATGTGTATATATATATGTGTGTGTATATATAGTTAGCTAGCTATAGCTATTTATATCTTGGATACTAAACCCTTCTAAAAATTTTTTTCCCCCTCAATTCCTTTCCTTCTTATCCTAGGTGTATTAATTTTGTTTGTGCAGAGGCATTTCAAATGTAATCAAAGGGATGTCTTTGATTTGGGGGAGTAGTAGGTAAAATTGTGGAGCAGCGGTAGATAATTAGTGATACTGATTAAAAAAGGGGAAAAAACATGAAAAACACACAGAAGGGAGCAGAAGGAAGTTCATAAAGATTTTCAGAAGGATAAGAAGGGAAGTGTTGGTATTACTGAATTACATTTACTTCAAAAAATTCCTAGGCAAGCAAAGTTGAGTTTCTTATCTTTTCAGTTTTTTTGTTTGTTGAACTTTTTGTACTTGTTCATTTTTGCTTGAGGACAGCTAGGTGATTCAGTAGACAGAGCTCTGGGCCTAGAGTCAAGAAGACCTGAGTTCAAATCTGGCCTCAGATACTCACTAGCTGTGTGACCCTGGGCAAGTCACTTAACCATGTTTCCCTCAGTTTCCTCATCTGTAAAATGAGCTGGGGAAGGAAATGGCAAAACACTTCAATATCTTTGCCAAGAAAACCCCACATGGGTTCACGAAGAGTCAGGACAAAAATGACTGAATGACGACAACAATTTTTGCTAAGTTTTTGAAGAAAAATCAAAAATAAAAACAATTAGACCTTTTCAGAGATTGAATGGCCTCCTTTATAGGTTGTGGACTCCCTCTCCCTAGATGTCTTTGATCAGGATTTAGGTGACCTTTGGCCACATATGTTGTAGTGTGCATTCTTTTTATAGGTTCAGGATGAACTAAATGGCTTCCAAGGCCCCTTTCAACTTTGAAATTCTCTTAGTCTGGTACCTTCCTTGATATCATTGAAACATATTGTTCAGTTGTCTTGTGGGATTCTTTGTGAAAGATTTCAAAATGGAGAGTATTTAGATAAATCCAACTCATCACAAAAGTTGAATCAAATTTCCTGTCCATATGACTCTAATTATCTCTTTTCTCAATAGTTTTTTTAAAGCCAGAGAACCAGATAAAGACTTAACTTTCCCAATGTTCCTGAAAATGACTCCTGGCAGATTATATCTGGGAGCCCGAGTTAGCTGGAAGTAGATGTTTCCCCTTTTGTTATACGATTGCTTAAATGTACTTGATTTTTTGTTTTCATCTTCTGTACACATAATGATTCAAATATTACGGCATATGCCACAGAGAAGAGAATGGGTTTAAGCTTCTAGGAGAAGATTTGAATTTAAATACAATTTAACTCACGAGAAAATTGGGTTGATTTGCATTTCTTTCCAACTGACTGTGACATTTACAATGATTTTTAGTGTAGGATTCATGGGGAAAGAAGATGCATTAACATTAGTGCGTGTCAGAACATTAAGAGCAGGAAATCACTATTGTGAATTTGGCTTCGTTGTGCATACATAAGATTCTTTGGAACTATGAATGCATTCTGCATGGATGTGTGACTGCCCTGCTGTGAGATACTTACAAAAACATTTACATTATGTCTCAGTTTTAAAGATGCTACTGTAATTATTCTGCCTTTCTCTGTCATGTGGGGGACTCCTGGTGCTGTTGCTGTCTTCATTAGTTTCCAGGAAAACCTAGGGACAGCAGGCTGATTGCATCAGTCAGCTGGAGCACTCTCTGAAGGTTCATACCTTCATTAACCTTCAGGGAATTTACAGAGGTGGGAACCACTCTGAGCTTGAGTTCCTGCTCAGACAAAATTTGATTAAAATATTTTCCTCACCCCCACTTCATGTCATCTTTTTTTTTGGGGGGGGCCAGGATGGAATGGAGTGGAAGGGATATCCACACATGTGATTTCATTAGGAACTCTCCCAAGAAAGGAGTGATCTGTTTTCTGCTGAAAATGAGTTAGTAGACAGGCTGAGCATCTTATACTAAATCCCAGGCTAATGGACTTTCAACACTTGCATTTTAATTTTGACTCAATTCTTAAATAGCTCTGTGACCTTGGGCAAGTGGTATCACCTCTCTGGGCTTTATTTTCCTCATGAATGTTTGGTTAAATGATGATGATGATGGTAATCACCTTTATAATGACTGACATTCATAGAGCATTCCAAAGTTTATAAGGAGTGTTTATACACATTATTTCATTTGAGCCTTACAACAGTCCTGATACTACAGATATCATTCCTATTTTACAGATGAGGAAACTGAGGCTCAGAGAGTCTAAGTACCTTTGCCTATGATGTTAGTGTCTGAGGTAGGACTTAATCTAATTCCAGTCTTCTATTGACAAAGTCAGGTCCCTCCTGCCAGCTTCTTATTCTGTGGCAATATAGATGTGCAGACAGAAGCTCCAGGAAATCATTGGGACAGGATCATTATGTCTGAACCTCAGCAAGTCATAACTTGCAATAAAGTCCCCCTTTCATGTCTCCATACTGCTTCTGCATAGGAGATACACAGGAAGCGTCCCAAGCAGTCTCCTCAGGCCAAGGAAAGCAGAAGCATCATTCATGGCTTAAGTGTTGGGGGTGGGAGGAATACAGCCTAGAGAGGAAGCAAATAGCCTGAGGGTATTGCAAAAAAAATGGGGGGGGGGTGGTAGGGATTTTGACAGTCTGTGGCTAATTGATTCTCCCCCTCCCTCATTTATTATTTGTTTTTAACATTCTTTTCCTTTTAAATTTTGAGTTCCAGACTCTCTCCCTCCATCCCCTCCCACCGAGAAGGCAAACAAGATATTAATTATACATATGAAATCATGCAAAAGATATTTCCATATTAGCCATATAGTAAAACAAAGTAAATATATGTATATATGTGTGTGTGTGTGTATATATATATATATATATATATATATATATATATATATATATATATGTACTTCAATTTGCACTCAGGGTTCATCAGTTCTCACTCTGGAGGTGGATGACATTTTTTCATCTTGAGTCCTTTGGAATTTTCTGGGATCATTGTATTAATCAGAGTAGCCAAGTCTTTCAGAGTTGATCAGCAGGCCATTCTAGAACATTGTGGGACAGGCTGTTGGTTCAGATTTGCCAGAGCCTAGCTTCACCTCTGCATCAAGGAAAGTAGGTCATTCACTAGCTATAGTATTATACTTTTATCTATGCAAGGATTCTTAACTTGGATTCTATAAATGCCCTTTGGGGCTGGGGGACAGATACTAGTGAGTCTGTGAACTCTGATGGGAAAAGATACATCTTTATTGACCTTTTTTTTTGTAATAAATCCTCCATCTTATATTTTAAACATTTAAACAGACTATTTTGGAAAGGGGCCCATAGACTTTTATATACAGCCAAAGGGTGCCTTGCCAGAACACCTTGAACTATGTACTGCTAGCTACTACAGCTCATCACAGTAGGTGCTATTACTAATGATGAAGAAAATGGGATGGAAGGAGATCATAACTGAATGTGAACTCACTCATGAAACAGAAGTGGATGGCAGAATGTATTAGAAACAAGGATTCAACAATATGTTGTTTATAAGAGACACACTTGAAACAGAAAGACACACACAGTGATAAAATAAAGGACTGGAGCAGAATCTATTATGCCCTAGCTGAACTAAAGAAAGGCAAAGGTAGCAATCATGGTCTCAGACAAAGCAAAATTAAAAAAAAAGACATAATTAAAAAAGATAATCAGGGAAACTAAATTTCTCTAAAAAGGTACTATAGATAATGAAGTAATATCAAAAGTTTGTACAGCAAATTTCTTTGATAAATGCCTCATTTCTCAACCATATACTGAGTCATTATAAAAATAAGTCATTTCCCAATTAATAAATGGTCAAAGGATCTGAATACACAGTTTTCAAAAGAAAGATCTTAACGTCACGATAACCATGATGATCTAGTTGAACTAAACTACTGAGCCAGACATCCTGGAGAATGAAGTCAAGTGAGCCTTAGAAAGCATTGCTAAGAACAATGCTAGTAGAGGTGATAGAATTCCAGTTGAGCTATTTAAAATCCTAAAAGATGATGCAGTTAAAGTGCTTCACTCAGTATGCCAGCAAATTTGGAAAACTCCACAGTGGCAACTAGATTGGAAAAGATCAGTTTATGTCCCATTTCTAAAGAAGGACAATTCCAAAGAGTGTTCAAATTACCAAACAACTGTGCTCATTTCACATGCTAGCAAGATTGTGCTCAAGATTCTGCTAGCCAGGCTTCAGCAATATGTGAACTGAGAATTACCAGAAGAACGGACTGGTTTTTGAAGAGGGAGAGGAACTAGAGACCAAATTGCCAACATTTGCTGAATTGTGGAGAAAGCAAAAAAGTACCAGAAAAACATCTACTTTGCTTTGTTGACTCCACTAAAGCCTTTTGTGGATCACAACAAAATGTTGCAAGTCCACAAAGAGACAGGAATACAAGATCATCTTACTTATCTCCTGAGGGACCTGTATGAGGGCCAAGAAGCAACAGTTGGAACCAAACAGCTGATTGGTTTAAGACTGGAAGAGGAGTACAATAAAATTGTATATTGTTACTTTTTAAAAAATTTAACTTACATGTAGAGGATACCATGTGAAATGCCAGGCTAGATGAGTCCAAAGCTAGAATTAAAGTTGTCAGGAGAAATATCATCAACCTCAGATATGCAGATGATACCCCTCCTATGGTAGAAAGTAAAGATGAAATAAGAAACCTCTTGAGGAGGGGGAAAGAAGGGAATATAAAAGCTGGTTTGAAGCTTAACCTCAAAATAACTAAGATCTTGGCAATTTGTCCCATCTCTTTCTGTCAAATAGAGGAAGAAGAGGGGAGGCTGTGTCAGATTTGAGAGGGTTCAATGATCACTGCAGATGATGACTGAAGCCAAGAAATTAAAAGATGCTTCCTTTTTGGAAGGAAAGCTATGGTGAATCTGGACAGTATACTAAAAAACAGAGACATCACCCTGCTCATAAAGGTCTATATAGTCAAAGCTGTGGTTTTTCCAGGAGCAACGTATGTCTGTGAGAGTTGGACTAGGAAAGCTGAGTGCCACAGAATCAACACTTTTGAATTTTGGAGCTGAAGAAGACTTTTGAAAGTCCCTTGGATGTTAAGGAGATCCAATTAGTCAATACTTAAAGAAATCAATTCAGACTATTCACTGGAACCTGAAGCTTAAATATTTTGGTCACATGATGAGAAGATAGGATTCATTGAAAAAGACCTTGGTGATGGGAAAGATTGAAGGCAAAAGTGGTGGAGGAGGATGAGATGGATTGATAGTGTCATGGAAGCAATGAACATGAGCTTGGGCAGATTTCAGGAGATTTTTGAAGGGCCTGGCATGCTATGTCTGTAGGGTCATGAAGAGTCTGACACGACTGAATAACTAAACAACAACAGTATGGCTTTTTTAGACAGAGCTCTAATTCTTAAACATTAGGTCAGAGAAGCTACCACATTTACTCATATATGTTCTTCTGGTTTTTCTTCTTCTACATTTTAAAATTACCAAACGGAGAAGAAAATTAAGCAGATGATCATCACTAAAAAGTGGAAATGGTTAATGCTTTGAGCAAGGAGTGCAAGTCAAAGGACTGGGGTAGTGTACTACTGGTCTTGGGATTGCTGAGAGGGCTGTAAGAATTGGAAACTTGCATTGGAAAACCAGGGATAATTTCCTGGGAATTGGCCTTTTAAATAAACTGTCATTCAGTTAGATCCCTGACCAAATGGCTTCAGAAGAATGCCACAAATATAATGAGAGGCATCATTCTGAGAAACCATAAAAACCATAAAAAGTCTCTCATACTTAATAGGAGGAAAAACCCTCTAAAATTTCTGAATCTCTGTCTCTTATTATGATACATGTAGTTATTCAGAAATTTAATGACAATTGCCTACTGTATGTTTATCTAAAATTCAGGGTTCTATAGGAGCTAAGACAATTCTTATAGTAGCAACTTAGTGTTGTATGACTCCAACTCCAGCACTTTTTTTCACTAGGGATAAATTGAGTCATTTAAAATGAACTAGAGTTAGTTCTTTGGAAAAAGGATTAGTGACTCTGTATGATGATGTAGTGCTAATATTGTCATATAAGTAGAAGAAACAGGTCTCCCTTCAGAACCCCAATATTTTCAAAGGGTATTAAGGAAGTTAAATAAGAAAAACAGAAGTCTGAAGAGTGGATTATTTCTTTTCTGAGGGCTTTAAGAGGAAAAAGAAAGTAAAGTGAAAGAAGGAATACATTAGTGTAGAAAGGAGGAAGAAGGTGAGGAAACTTAGTGTTTCTCATAATTGAGATGCATGAAAAGAAGACTATAGGAACATGGAGGAAGTGATAAAGGGAGTGGGCATCACATGAGCCTCACTCTTATTTGAAAAGATCAAAGAAAATTGAACACACCCACAAAATTTGGTGTAGAAATATATCAATCTCAATAGGAAAACCAGTGGGCATGGGTGGGAGGATTTAAATGGAAGGTTAACACTGGAGAGAGAATATACACAAGCAAAATAAACGTATTGATCCTGAAGAGGAGATTAAAAGTGAAATGGCAAAGAAAAAGCAAAGAGCTATATAGAATCCAAGGTGTGTGAGGGGGTAACCTTGGATTGATTCAGTGTGGGAATGACTGAACAAATTGTGGCACATGAATGTAATGGTATATTATAGGCAGCTAGGTGGCTCAGTGGAGAGAGAATTGGACCTAAAGAAAAGATAACCTGAATTCAAATACAGTCTCAGGCACTTCCTAGCTGTGTGACCCTGGGTAAGTCACTTGATCTCTGACTGCCTCAGTTTCTCCATCTGTAAAATGGGGATAATAATGATATCTATCTTCTAGGCTTATTATGAGGGTCAAATTGAAATAATATTTGTCAAGTGCTTTGCAAAGCTTAAAATGTTGTATTAATGGTATGATTATGATGATGGTGGTGGTGGTGATGATGACAGTGGTAATGATGATGATGATGATGGCACCATAAGAAATGAAGAAAGAGACAATTGCAGAGAATTCTGGATAGCACAAACTGATGAAGAGTGAAGTGAGTAGGACCAGGAAAACAATTTCTACAAGGGCAGAAATATTGTAACAAAAAATAACTTTGAAAGACTTGAGAATTTGATCAATACAATGACCAACCACATCTCCAGAGGATCTATGATGAAACATATTATCTACCTCCTGGTAGGGAGATGGTGTACAGAGACGCAGAAATATTTGTGCATATGGCCATTGTGTGGAATAGTTCCACTTAGATATGTTTATTTGTTAAAAGTTTTTTTTTTCTTTCTCTCAGTTTTTAATTGGGGGAGTATAAGGGAGGAGGGGAAAAAGCAGTAATGATGCAATAAAGGGCCATTGAAACATTTAAAAAAAAAGAGTAGAAAAGAACAGAAGGAAGTTCAGAAGGAAATACAAACAGGACAGTTTTGAGAGTAATGTGGAAATGGTATGTGTGATTTATGAAATGGTGATTTACATTTTCACATAAAATTATCCTTTTGTGTTCTGCTGTGTGTCTGGAAATGCTCCTTCTTGATGTTTAAGTTCAGAATCAAAAAAAAATTAGAGACTGCTGGGGAGGGGATAGGAAGGGGGCTGCTGAAATTACAGTTCAACCAGGTGACAGATAGTGTTGACTGAGGACCAGACTGGCTTAGCATCAGACTTAGACTCATCACACAGGATTGTCTACTAGGGTTCTAATCTTAAGGATTTAGAGTTGGAATCAAACCTTGAGTTCATCGAGCCCAACTCCTTTATTTCACAATTGATGCCCAGAGAGATGATGGAATGTACCCAAGGTCACACTGGTAGGAAAAGGGCCAAGTCAGAGTCTTAAGCTAGCTACTCTGACTCCAAAGGCACCCCTCCTTTTGGGTGATGACTTCTTGGACGCTTATTCATTTAAAGACAAACTGGCATAAATGCAAATCCCTGCTTAAAGCAAGTAATCATTTATAGTAAAGAAAATAATACAATTGGTCACTTTTGGTGCACAGATAGCTTAAAATTAGGGTTTTCTTAAAATGATACATACTTTCATCCCTCCCTATTGCTCCACTCCCCCTACCCCAGGTGGGTACTTATATAACTGTTAAATAAAAAAAAAATTATGAAACCAATTTTTTTTGAAACCCAATCTTAATATAGGAATACCTATTGGCAACTAGGTGGTCCAGTGGATAAAGAGCTAGACCTGGAGTCAGGAGTACCTGAGTTCAAATCTTGTTTCACACAGGTACTAGCTGTGTTACCCTTGGCAAGTCACTTAACCTCTGTTTGCCTCAGTTTCCTCATCTGTAAAATGGGGATAATAGAACTTACTTCCTGGGTTGTGAGGCTCAAATGAGATAACAACTGTAAAGTGCATAACATAGTGCCTGGCACATAATAAGTACATCATCATCATCCTCATCATCATCATCATCATTATTATCATTAATCTTCCCATTTGGAGAGCCCCAGGCTTTCTTACAGCTAATGCTAAACTAGAATTTATGGAGGATAAACTTGGTGTAACAAATGCGCTTTAAACACAGTTACCAGTATGTTTGAACAGAGTATAATGCTTATGAATTAAGAAGTTTATTGTAGAGGCTGTCCAAGATCACAGGATCATAGGTTTGCAACTGGAAGGGAGTCATCTCATTCAACTCCATTTTACAGATGAAGAAAGTGAGACCTAGATAGTTAAGTGAAGTGTTCAGTGTAATGCAGGAAATATGTGGAAGAACGGGGATTTAAACCCAATGTGTGTGTTTAATCGAACTCAATATCATTTCTCACTTTTAGATGCTGGGGCAGCTAGGTGGCGAAATGGATAGAGTTCCCAGCCTGAAGTCAGGAAGATTCATCTTCCTGAATTCAAATCTGGCCTCAGACACTTACTAGCTATATGATCCTGGGCAAGTCACTTCACCATGTTTGCCTCAGTTTCTTCATCTGTAAAATGAGCTGGAGAAGGAAATGGCAAACCACTGCAGTGTCTTTGCCAAGAAAAGCCCAAATGGGGTCACGAAGAGTTGGAGAAGACTGAAACAACTGAATAATAAAAACAACAAATTTTAAAATTAAAAACTAAATTTATTTAAAAAAAAAACTAAAATAAGGCATTAAGCCAAAGACAAATATCTTCTATTTGGAGATGGGTTTATCACATCTGAGTTAGGAGGTAGTAGGAATATGTTCAAGACTCTCATTATAGAAATTCCTTCAGAGAAATGGCTTATGCATTACTAACATTGATGAGGCATGGTTAGGTCCCCCCCCGCCCCCCCTGGCCCCCCCATACCCCTCCCCCCCCGCCCAAGACAGACACATTTATTTCTCTTTGGGATCCTGACACAGAGAAATAATTCTTGTTTTAGGCGAATGGGGCTCCCTTTCAAATCTGTGATTCTTCACTTCTTTGACCTGACTTGTTTCTGTTGAGACTTAGAATGAGGAAAGTCTAGGGGAATGGGAAGAAGCATAGATTTGGGTGTGCCTGGGGTTACAAATGAGGTGATAGAGCTGCCAGGTGATCAGTGCCCCAACAGCGCCAGTCCCAGGCCTGATGAGCTTCTTGCTACTTTTTCCATATGTAAAATCCTTCCTGTGGCTGATTTCAATTAAATGTACTTTACAAAGTCTTCATTAGCATAAAATTAACACTTTTCCCTGTAGAGGTGACAGTTTTATGGAGACATTTCCTTGTCTGTTCTCACACAATTAAAAAAAAAATCCACTGGGCATTCATTTACACCTCTGGAAGCAGCAATAGTCTGGGCTGTGATTCCGGTTTCATTTGCACACCTACTGATCTTGCCATCACTAATTAAAGATTGAATTTAAGGTAATATAAACATTGCTCTTTAGCTGTACTTAAAAGCAATTGTGTGGGGTTTTTTTTAAAAGGAGGAACATTAATTAACTCCATAGGTTCCTGAAGAAAGACAAGCTTCTTGGTATTCTTTGTTTTAGGCTCTAGAGAGGGGTCTCTGTATTTTTTGCATTGTAATAATCAAGTATTAGCTGGGAGTGTATAGGGAAAAAAGCCAGTTCTCAAATATCCAGAGATGGAAACTATATTGAAAGGCAGTGTTGTTTAGTGGAAAACCTGGGCATGAATCCTTTCTCAGACACTGACTAGCTTTGTGATCCTGAGCAACCCATTTAAAGTCTCTAATCCTTGGTTTCCCCATGTGTAAAATGGGGATAATAGCAACAGTGCTGTGCCCCACAGGGTTTTGTGAAGCTCAAATGAGATAATGTATATAAAGTGCTCTGTAAATTTTTAAAGCATTATATAAATTTCAGCGATCAGCGTTACTTTGTTAATGATTCAATTCAGCAAGAAAGATCCTCCCCTATATGTTGTAGAGGCATTTCTTTATTATTCGCTAGAGTACACTCATTTATTTAACAAGGATTTCTTGATTATAAATGCACACTGGCGTCAGCCATTGTAAGGGGGAGTATTTAGGAGACGGTAAGCACCATGATAAGGGATAGAAAAGCACTGGGCTGAGTCATTGTTGTCAGCACTCTGGACAGGGGTGATGGGGGAGGCTGTGATCTGTGGGCTGTATCATCTTTGAAAGGGCCAGTTGAATAATACCTCACCCTGGCTATAGGCATGCAAGACTATCCATGCCCTGGGGGATTTAAAGAGGAGGAAGAGGGATTGTTGTGGGCTGGCCATTATTAGGGAAGTGAGTAGCCATACCAGTTCTCTTCCAAACTAGTTTCACTTAACATACTTGAGCCTCGGTTTCCTCATCTGTAAAATAAAGGGATCAAGCTACTATTTTCTACATCTGGCTTTTGTGGGAGAAGGTTGTGGGAAAAGAGGTGGGGAAAAATTGTTTAGTGACTTGGATGGAGTCTATGATGTTTGTTTGTTTGTTTTTCTGTCACCATTGAATGGCCATGACCTGTGTTTCAAGGGAAGGCTGATTTCCCTCCTGGAGAACATACTGTCCACACTCCAGGTTGTTAGAGAGAATGATGACCCCTAAGGGAATCAGAAGTGAAGCTTCAGTGGAGGAAAAATGGGATCTGAGGTGTAGGGAAGATAACCCTTGTCAGGATGATGGCAAACAAAAGAGTATATTGATTTTAAAATCAGATTTGAGACTCTGGCTGAAAAGAAGGTAGCTGGATGCTATGAGGAGGCTGGCCACTGAAGTCCCTTTCACATCTCAAAGTTTGTGATTCTGTGATCTTGTGGCTTGATAACCTCTGAAATTTCTGAAGTCCAAGATTTTAGGTGAGATATTTTTCAGTGGGAAGAACATTACATTTAGTCACAGGTATGAGTTGTCAACCAGAATTTTCAATCTTTAGCTATGTTACTTCTGGTATGAATATGGGCAGGTCACTTCACCTCTTTGTGCCTCAGTTTCTTCATCTGTAAAAGGTTGGAGTTGTACTAGATGATTTCTGATATCCTTTCCAACCCTAGATCTTTTATTCCCACCCCCTCACACACACAAACACACAAATACACACACACACACACACATACACATACACATAGATTAGGAAGACTTCAAAACTAAACTCAAGTGAAAGTGGTAAATAAAGGAGGATTCAATGTTTGCATGCTGTAATGGGGTGATAATATAGCTTTTAACTCACACCTACTGTAAAGGTTATTGAAAACAGAGGCTGGAATTTGAGGAGAGAGGCCATTGAACATGGAACAGACAGAATCGTATCATTTGGAGAACTAAAGGGAAGGTGAAATATGGAGAGGAAGAGTGGAAATCATCCATCCATCCATCCATCTATCTATCTATCTATCTATCTATCATCTATCTATCTATCTATCTATCTATCTATCTATCTATCTATCTATC
>NW_020949971.1:6697048-6749473 GCF_900497805.2 Vombatus ursinus
ATCTATCTATCTATCTATCTATCTATCTATCTATCTATCTATCTATCTATGTCTATGTCAAGACATCAGTATTGAAGGTTATTCAATCAAAGAGGTTGGGGATGGGGTAGAGAGAGAGTTTTTTTTTAAATTTTTATTCTAAGCCAAATTTTTATCTTATCTATAATGGGTTGTTAACAACAAAAACAAAAGGAAGACATCAATAAAAGAAGAATCCCAGATTTGTCCTTGGGTTGGGCAGGAGAAGGCAGGGTATATGTATACAGGATATAAGATTGGATTGCTATAAACTAAGACAAGATTTTTTAGGTTTGGAGTAGGCAGGATAATGGGGGCTGTGATCCTGTGACCTTCCAAAATAATATTCTGTTATTATAACCAAAACAACAGAGGGAGAAAAGACTGTAACAAAAAGATGGAGAAGAAGCCCAGCTTAAGAAATATAAATTTGAATGCTGATGAAAAGAATTCACTAACAAAAAAGAAGTAAATCAGAGTGGATTATATTTGTTGATGTAAAATATGTATATATATATATGTTTTATAATAATTATGTAAAATATAGGAACTCACACTCATTCAGAGTCTACCACTAGATATTGGGGGGTCTTCTCCAATGCCACCCAAATGTAATGAAACAAGTGTGTTACTATGGAGCCAACACTGAAATGGGATGTTAATACTCATATTCTTTCTCTATGTCTTGCTGATTACAGTCTGTTCTCACTTTAAATGGTCTTTGTTCTTAGAGATGGACTACTGCCACCTGGTTATATTTAAACTCTCTCAAGGTCCTAGCAGTAAACTTTGAGAAGAAATGTACTTCTTCTACTTAACACTTTTGCTCTTGAGACCCCATCCCATGTGTTTTCTATCCATACAACCAGACACTCACAAAGTAACTCATCCACACAATTCTTGATATTTACACAGGCAGTCATCACAATAATGACATTTTTTGGATCATAAACATAACCATTTACTTAATAATAAGGCAATATGTTATGATAGATACTATGTTAAAGCAAATGCATAAATAGTAACCTACATGACATCCTCTCCCACTACTATACGCAAAAGCTGAAGTGAAGAGAGGGGACCTCCTTATAGGAACCTGGCAGAGAAACGCATGAGGGAGTTGAAAAGTAACGTGCTTAGGATAACTCACAGCTCTGGACTGCAGGTTTCAATGTTATTGGTCCACTCAGGAACATCTGCACCACATGAAATTGCATATCTAGTCATTGCTTGACTATTAATCTTCACTAGTCCTTAGCTGGGGGAAATCTCTTCTGAAACATAAATCTTCAGGAGCTCTTTCAATTACCTATCACCCTTTAAAGGGTGTTTAGAAAGTGTTAGCTTTTAATGTGAATAGTCATTCTCTTTAATCCATAGCTTATCAGACTGGCTATCTTTGGTCCAGCTAATTATTCAATCACCTGGACACCACACTGTCCAATCAAAATGGAATTCACACCAACCCAATTCAGATTCACTCTTTAAGCCAGTTTATCCTGGTGAACAGGGCAAAGTCTCCCTTTTCCTTCTCAAGCCAGAGGGGGCAGCAGAGAGCAACAAGCCCTTAAGAAAGGCTTCACCTTTCTTCAACTCTAGTTGGCATTGAAGGGCAACAGCTGTCATTGAAGCTCTTGACCAATGAAATTAGTTTTCTCCAACCAATCAGGAATTACTCAGCTGAAGCCTTCTCTTAGCTGACTGCTTCTCACTGCCACAGCTCAGAAAGCTCATATTTTCAATCCCACTAGTAGTGTCTACAACTCCTCTCCCCAGGTTCCTCTTATCCAGCTGCTACTGCTGTACCTCTTACCCTTTCAATACCTTAAATGAGAACTTCCTGACTCTCAGTGGCTTATCTTTACTTAAAAAGTCACAACTCTCCAATACTCAGTATCATTTCTCTTCTTGCACAAAGAGAATCAATCAATCAATAAGCATTAATTAAGTACCTACTATGTGCCTGGTACTGTGCTAAGCACTGGGGAGACAAAAAGAGGCAAAATCCCTGCCTTCAAGGAGTTTTCAATCTAATGGCGGAGATAACATGCAAACAAATACCTATAAAGCAAGCTATGTACGGGGAAATAGGAAATAATTAACAGAGGGAAGGCACTAGAATTAAGAAAGGTTGGAACAAACAAAAGCATAGTCTATCAATCACAAAACAAAATTCAGAATGGTTTGAAAGAGAAATACTGAGGAGGACAAAGCAAATTAACCTTCTTGGGAAAGGGAATGATAGCAAAAGGAAGTCACTTAAAATCATAGATTGAGAGGTAGGCGGGGAGGGAGTGAAGACGTGGAATGATTGAATTAACCCTGTGGGGAAAGAAAAGCTTCAAAAGAAAGAGAGAAATAGATAAATGAATTAAAAAAGATAAGTTTGTAATAAGTAAATCAAAATCGAAATAGGAAAAGTAAACCGAAGTAAGGGAGAGAAGAGTATTGTAACAGACTAGCTTTGAAGAAGGGTAAGCAAAACTAGTTTTAGGGTCAAATTACTGCCTAAAAAGAGTAAAAACTGAAAATCATTGAAAGAAATGAGTGGAGGAAAACAAGAGCTGAGAAATCATAACCTAGTCCGTCCACTAACAAGACACTCCATCTCTCTGTTCTGGTCATCCTCTCTGGTTGTCCCCCGTTCTTGAAATACTCTACTCTGCTCTGCTTACTTACCTTTTTGTCTTCTTTTAAGTCTCAAGTAAAATCCCACATTCTGAAAGAAGCCTTCCCCATCCCATTTTAATTCTAGTACTTTCCTTCTTTAATAATTTTCTTTTTATACAGTTTATAGCTTTCTATGTATATATTTATTTGATGTCTCCCTAGTAGATTGTAAGCTCCTTGAAGCAAGGACTGTCTTTTGCCTCTTTTTATAGCCCCAGTGCTTGGCACATAGTAGGTGCTTAATAAATTTTTATTTATTGATTGATTAACTCAGACATCTACTGGCTATGTGACCCTGGGCAAGCCATTTAACTTCTCTCTTCCTCATTTTGTCAGCTGCAAAATGAGAATTATAATGGAACCTACTGCACACAGTGGTTGTTAGGATCAAATGAAATAGCATGTGTAAAGTGCTTAGCACAGTGCCAGACAGACAGTGGGTACTTAATAAACCCTTGTTTTCTTCATTCTTTGGTCCCTCTTCCAGACTGATAATAAATAAACAAGCAAATGAACCAAGGAGTGAATGCATAAATAAATAAATAAACAAAATGTAAACAAACAAATAAATAAAGGGTGACAGTGAAGTTTTTCATTGGCTTAAATACCAATTGGGTACCAAAGCTACTTGTAGATGGTTTTTGCTAGTGACAGGTATACCTAATAAATGCAGAAATGTGGGCTTTGTGATTTGGCAACAATGATTTTGCCTCTTTCACTCATCTTTGTTCTGGTTAGAATTTAATCGTATTCTAAGCAAAAGAAGATATTGGGAACTTCTAATCCTAAATTGGATAGTTCTCTGGAACAAAGGACTATAATGTTAGCTCCAAACAGAGGAGTTAAAAAAAAAAAAAACACCTTCATCTTAATTAGGTGAACTCTGACTGGCTTTTGTTAACCACTAACTGTCAGTCTAGGATTAAAGAGCTGTGAGCTTTCCATTATCCAGGATGGGCTTCTAGTCATCACGCCCTAGTAGTCTGGAGCTCAGATGGCTGGTGTGTATGTGTCTTGAAGAGATGTAGCCCCAAACCTGGAAGCAGGAAGTGCTATCCAGCGGAGACCATGAGAGCAGCAGTCACATCCCCTTCAGAGAGCAAAGAAGACCTGGAGACAGCAAGAAGCAGGGGACATCCAAAGGACAACATACAATGAAGGAGTAGCAGAGATACAGTGTGATTGATGCTTAGATATCAGAAAGCAGTGTCCAGCAGAGAACACATACAGAAAGAGGAGCATGATGACATCGATGAAAAAAAAATGGCATCCCTGAAGCATTAGAAGTTCAAGTAGCCTCACCAGGCATGTGTCCCAGCCACACATGTGTTCCCAATACATGTCCCTCTGTGTGTGCTTTGGAAACACATTTTTCCTGTATTTATTTTTCAAAATTTTTTTTGAGGGGGGGAGGGAAATAGGGAGAGGAGAAGAATATCCTACTGCAGTTTTCCTTGTTATGTTATTTCATTCCATAGTTTGAACCACTTGTGTCCTTTGATTGACTAGTGAAAATTTATCCCTTGGTGGGGTTCAGGTCTTATGGCTATGAGTGTATGATGTGGGAGAAAGTACCTTGAATCTGGGGTAACTTTTTGGAGGCCCCACAATTAAGGAGGGGGGTGACTGAATTACTGCATATAATAGTACTATATTAGTATACAATGGTAAAAAAAAGGTCTTTTAAAGTAAGAGTGTAGAATTAGAGCTAAATAGAATCATGGAGTCCATTGCATCCAGTCTCTTCATTTTACAGAGAGGAAATGGAGGCCCATTTACATAACCATTATGTGTTATATAATGCCACACATTGGTAGTAAGTACACCCAAAACACATTATATGCATTATAATAATTAGGTGTCATTTGGGTATATGAATAACTACTTCTCCCATTTCTCGTAAAACATCATATATAGAGTTGGCTTCTCCTGCAATTATGTTTGGAGACAGCTGACTCTCATGGTTCCCAGGTTCCATGGGAGCCCTCACCTACCAGGTGTTTCCACTTTGGGAATATCAGGCAAGCAAATCTTTGTCTCAGGGTGCCAGTTCCTATCCTTAGGCCTCCTGAGTCAAACCCGGATCTTTTCATTCCTAACACAATTCTCTTTCTATACCACTGTGCTGCCTCAGGGACAAGTTACTCGGTTTATTTAATTCCTTCTGCCTTCTTTCCAAAGATATGTCTTTCTTAAAATTTTAATACAAAAAATAAATTTCATGTGATGAAATATTTTCATATATTTACATATTTAATGCAAAATTATATTTTCTAGAGATAACCTAGAGATACATGGATATATAGATTCATTTTCAATTAAATGATTCACTCTTATGCCTAGGAGGCTAACCATGACCATGATGTGTTGTATAAGGATTGTTGAGATTTTACAACATAGAGAACACATACAAAAAAGTCATAATTATTTAAAATTAGATTTTAAACTAACACTTCAAGAGACCATTAAATAACATTTATTTTAATAGAACACCTATGAACCTACCTGTGAAACTAATACTCATCCATCATGAATTTATTAGTATCAGCTCAATTTCAATGAATTCCAGATGGGTCCATTCAAATGCTACCAGATTTATTTCAGATGCTTTCCCATATGGAATTGTTATCAGGGCCCAAAACCTGAATGGGATTTTTTGTTTGTTTGTTTGTCTTCTGTTAATCATGAGAAAATTATAAATGAGTGCTCATTTCAACTCTGAAAAGTTAAAATTCAAACATTGGGTATCTGAGAGGAATATGTGTTCCAAATGGAGCTGGTTTTCTTTCAAGGATGAACCTTAAAAACTGCACCCACTTTAATGAATGACAACCTGTCTGATTATAATGAAGTTTACTTGAAGAACTTTGGATGGATTCAGTGTTTTGAAGAGGAGATTAGCTGGAACTAGGTTCCAAGACCAAGACCATAGGATGAGGGCAGTGGGCAATTCCAGATGTCATCTAAACACACCTCTAAAGTCGTCATTTTACAGATGAAGAAACTGAGGCCCAAAGAAGAGAAGGTCCTAGCCCAAATTGCCCAAAGTCACATAGGTGGTAGAGTTGATTTTGGCTCAGGATTTCTTACAACAAGTCTTGGCTTCACTAACCTACCTCCAAAACAATCACTTATACAGTCTTTCAGAATTATTCATGATGCCCTGAAGCACCTTGTAGGATTAATATGTTCACTCTCTATTTACATTGACCTCGTAGAATCCCTGGGTACCTTTAAGGCTTTAGACCATTTTCACTTTCGCTGTCTTGAAATTATTTTGTGTCATTTTGTAGATAGTCTGTATTATGTATCTGTGTAAACATGTCACATCATCTCCACTTAGAGGGCAAGGATTGTCTTATTTTTGTCTTAAAAAACTTTTTTTTTATTTTATGTTTAATTTATGGAAAAAAATAAGCATTTCCATAATGTAGTATAATAAAAAAGAAGATTACAAAGAAACTACAACTGTATTACATACAACTTATTATTCCTTTTAAATATATAATAAAATTATCATGTAAATTTCTTTTTTTCCCCTTTATTCCTTCCCTCCCACCTTAGAAATGGCTACCCTTCGACACAAATGTGTGTGTGTGTGTGTGTGTGTGTGTGTGTGTGTGTGTGTGTATGTAAAATCATTCTATACATACTTCATTTTATCAGTTCTTTCTCTGGATGCAGATAGTTTTCCTTCATATGTCCTTTATTGTTAATTTGGTATTTATAATAGTTAAAATGACCTAGTTGCTCAAAGTTATTCTTAAAACAATATTGCTGTTACTGTATACAACATTCTTTTGGCTCTGCTCATTTCTCTCTTTATTATTTTGTGCAAGTCTATCCATGTTTTTCTAAGATTACAGAGCTCATTACTTCTTATAGCTCAGTAGTATTCTATCATAATCATATACCATAACTTGTTCAGCCATTCCCCAATTGTTGGGCATCCCCATAATTTCCAATTCTTTGCCACCACAAAGAAAGCTGCAATAAACATTTTAAAACATATAGGTTCTTTTCCTTTTTTTCTCTAATGATCTTTGGAAATAGACCAAGTAGTAATATTGCTGAGTCAAAAGGTATATGTGTTTTAATAACTCTTTGGGCATAATTCTCATTTTTGTCTTTGAAGCCTCAGTGTCTAACTCACAAAAGTAGGTGATTACTTGAATTGAATTGAGTAGATTTTTTTTTTAATCCTGAGAATTTGGGGATTGGTTGTTCAGAAAAGGTAGACTTACCTGATTGTCCTCACACCCCTAAGGCCTCTAATACTGTAGACTGTGAAGGGCTTCCATTAACTTGAAAACTATGCAGTCGTATAAATGCTTTGTTTGTGATTTAACATAGACATCCCATAGGGTTTTGAGGAGGACAGTTCCATGGGGCAGCCACTGGGGAATTGTGCATAGGCTGAAGCTGGTAGATTCTGTGCAAATTTTGGATGGTGACGGTTGCACATTGTAGGCCACATGAAAGGGGTGAGCATCTTTGGGTCTCTTCCTTTATACTCTCTCCACCCTTTTACAAGCTACTCTGATTCTGAGAGGGAAGGGCAGGACGGGCTCTTTGAACAGTCATTTGAAGGCATGAAACCTCTGGGACAGACTTTCACTTTAGGGATTTTGTTATTGGTGGTGTTAAAGGGGTAATATGAGTCCTAGTCAGAAGAGGACTCCTTGGGATCAGAATAAGAAGATGGAGAACTGTTTTCCAAGGAGACTTTTTATAGCACACTTAAAAGTCTCACACTTTGCCAAAAGCGCACTACTATTTCTTCATATTAAAGAAAGACAAGTACCTTTGAGAAGATGGAAGCTTACGCAGATGGAGGATTTAGCACTCCCCAAATCTGTACTCAGGATGATAGCACTAATGGATTTTCTCCCTTAAAAACATAACAGACATCACCAACGTGACTGAACACTCAATATTTTTCAGTGTTATGCCATTACTGTATTTAGAAGTTATTATTATTTTAAAAGTCTCCTTTCATCTTCGTTTCAGAAATGGAAACTAGAGAGCTTGGCCCAGATGAATTGTAAACTACTTCAGCACAGCATCATGTATATTTCATTTATCTGGTGTTGTCAAGGAGAGCACTATTCCTCACAACTGGATTTTTTCTCATAAGCTGATGCTTGCCCCTTTATGCACCCAAACTTTCTTTATAATTTTCCTGTTTTTGATGGATCTGCTTATAAAATGTAGGATGTTCTCCCACATCTTATTCTACAAAGCCATTGAACTGTCATGATCTTTTTAGCTGGTGTGTGGTGACTAGAAGCCTCTTCCTGGTTAGGGCAGGCTTTGAGCTCTTCAGTCATAACCAAGGGCAGCTGAGTGCCCCTAGTCTTAGATAAACGTTTTCCTTCTTTGCCCTATATTTGGAGCTTTATCTTGTATTTATTTGAATGAATGGGGAAAAATAATTAAGTGCTCACTACATTCCAAGTGCTATGCTAAGTGCTGGGGATACAAATAAATAATTCAGACAGTCCCTGCTCTCCCAAGAAATTTCCATTCTAATGGAGGGGACAGTGCATCTAGGAAGGTACAGCTTGAGAACTGATAACAAGGTCAAGTCTCGGGGTGCCACTGCAGGGCAGATAGTGAAGCTAGGTGGACTGCCATCTTATAGGAAGGATTGTAGTAGGTGTAGGGATGGAGATGGGGAAGGGTTCCCATGCTTCAATTTCATATCCCATGCAGCCATCCTTCTCCTCTGCCAGCTATCACCGACCTTCTCTTCACTTGGATCAGCACCGTCCACACTTTACTTGAGATATGGACCTCCACATCTGGGTCTTTGAGAATTCAAATCCCGGTCCCAGAGGAAGTCTGTACTCGTCTTTAGAGCTTCTGCCCTAGGTGCCGACTCAGTTGATTTGTTGACTGTGTACATGAATTAATTCACTCAGCCCACTAAATCTCTTGGCTGGCCCTAGACCCCAGACCTGCTTTGACTGATCCATCTCCCACTTTGTTCATGGCCTCTCCATTCTCTATATTTCTGAAGCACTTTGATTTCTCCTCTCAAATCCATGTTCGCTCTTTCTATCCAACATGAGGCCACATGTTCTTCCCAGATAGATGTTCTCTCTGTCCTTGGCTGGCTCAGGTACTTTGTATATATCCACATCACATCCAACCTGTGTTACAGTTCTTTCTGTGTTCTGTCTTCATCTTATTTTCTCCTATTGGGATTTAAACTCCTTGAGAACAAGGGCTAAGTCTTATTCAATTATGATTATCTTGGCTCCCGGCTGTGTAATGAACTCCAGTGCCATATGTATGAAAGGTTTCAACAGTATGTCCTATAGATGAGAGATGGGGTTGAATTCCAGCTACAATAGATTCTCATAAGGAAGTAAAAGAGGGGGGTGCTTCATTTGTAGCTTGACCATGCCTTGCAAAACATGGCATGCCCCACTAGTAGGTGGTATGAGAGGTAGCCCTAGGTTCTTGTAGCACTATCACCTGTGAGGTATTCATATTATTATTTCTATATTACAGAAGAAGAAACTGAAGTGGGAGAAGTTAAGTCACTTGCCCAGGGTCACATAGTTAGGAAGTATCTGAGGAAAGATTTGAACTCAGATCTTCCTGACCCCAAATCTAACACTCTCATCTCTACCTCCTGGCTTCCCTGAAATTTCAGCTAAAATCTTACTTTGTTCAAGAAGCTTTTCTTGGTCTTCCTTAATGTTATTTAGAAAACAATAGGAATCTATTTTCTATCCCTCCAATACCCCACCCCATTGAGGGAAAAAACAAATGAAAAAGAAAAAAAATAAAAACAAATATACCAAATATTCCTAGTTAAGGAATACAAATTTGCTCATTGACCAAGTTAAAAAAATATGTCTTGTCATACCCCCAAAATCCATCTGTCACAAGGTAGGTAGCATATTTTATTATTAGTCCTTGGGAATCATAGATAGTTGCTGTTTTTCTCATAGTGCTTATAGGTTTCAAATTTGTTTTTACAGTGTTGTTGATACTGGATAAATCGTTTTCCTGGTTCTGCTCATTTAGTTATTTGTTAGCTTATAAAAGTCTTCAAAATTATTCATTTTTATGATGTTGATGTAGTATAAATGGTTGTGATTATTTTGGTTCTTTCTGCATCAGTTCATGTGAAATTCCATGTCTCTATGAAATCATCTACTTCCTCTTTTCTTATAGCACAATAGTATTCCATCCCATTCATATTACACAACTTGTTCAGTCCTTCCTCAATTGATTCTTCCTTAATAATGTTAGTGCCTTCCCTCTGAGGTTATCCCCAATTGTTTGAGCATAGTTGTTTGCCTGCTGTCTCTCCCATTAGAACGTCAGCTTTGGGAGAGTAGGGACTGTTTTTGCCTTCCTTTTTATCCCTCAGTGCTTAGCCTAGTGCCTGGCATGTCATAGGTACTTATTGAATTAAATTGGGTTTTCATTACTTGACCAGCCCATCTGTTTTCTTATTATATATGTCTTCCCTATTGTATTTTATGCCCCTTATCATGTGAGAATCCTTGTTTGTGGCAGTTTATGTGGCACTTATATCTATGAACATCTTTCTATTGTCCTTTGGGTAAGCCTTAATTTTGAGTCTTCCAAGATCATGGATGCCATGGTCAAATGAGATATTTGTAAAACACACAGCACAGTGCTTGTCACATAGTAGGTGCTATATAAATACTTATTCTATTCTCTTCACTGCATACTTCTGAGCCCTATAGCACCACTGGGAGAATAATGGCATCAAAGAAAGGGGCTCTGAAAGCAAAGAGCAATTATGGATTGATGAAAACGTAGTACAGCTTTCCCAATGTAATGTAACCTAATCTTCCTCTTCCCTTGGGGGCCAATGCTGTAGAGTTTGTGGTATGACTGAGAGTTAGGGAACTGTACAATCTCTGAAGAATTGAAATTGAAGATCCCTCCAAAGGTAGGCTACATGGAGGAAATAAAGGAGGAAAACCGAAGATGGGATGGCCATATAGAAGGATAACTGATAGACGAACCACACATTCCAGTGGTATCATCATGGGGCCGAGATCAAATTCACTGAAGACCCCAGCATGTAGGGTGACCTCCCTGTCCCTACCCTATGCATGCTAACAAGCAGCCGTGGGCAAATCACACAGAATGGGTAGGTATAGATGAGTTGTAGAAGGATTACCCAGACCGATGAGATCATCCAGTTATGGGAGTATTAGGAGGCAGAGATTGAACAGACCTTTGAGATAATATATAACTCTCTTATTTAACAGATAAAGAAGTGAGATTAGGAAAGATAAGGTGAGGTGTCCAAAGTCACATGGATAGCCAAGATTCAAACTAAGATCCTCTGGTGGGCTCTGACTTCTAGACTTTTTCTCCTATACCACATTGACTATCTATTTACTCATTTTTCTACCCTTATTTCCTAATAAGCTAAGTGGTACAGTGGATAGAGAGCTGGGCCTGGATTCAGGAACTCCTTGAGTTCAAAACTGGCCTCAGACACTTAATAGCTGGCTGACTTTAGGCAAGTCACTAAACCCTGTTTGCCTCAGTTTCCTCATTTGTAAAATGAGCTAGAGAAAAAAAAATGGCAAACCACTCCAGAATCTTTGCCAAGAAAATCCCAAAAGGGGTCATGAAGTGTTGGACGTGACTGAAAAATGACTAAATAACAAAACATTTCTTAAACTGGGGCTTTGGGTTAGGGCTAGGCTCTGCCCATTCCTGGAGGGAATGTAGGGTCTGTGCTTGGTCCTGATTTGTCTTCTCTGGGGTTTTGCTGCTGCTTCATTTGGGTACTAAGAGGTCTGTTCCTCACATATCTCAGGGGCTGTTCAGGAGAAGACCTGTGAATTTTCAGCACTTCTTAATGGCAAAGTCTGACCCTGGTCTAAGCAAACTCCTGATTCTGGTTTGATCTGGGTGACAAAGCTGAATGCTTGTCCCTGGTTGGACGTTAAGTCCAACCTATGCTGTACCCCATCAGCTAGCTGGAAGGCTCTTCATGTTTAGCGGGAGGGAACTGTAGGCTCCCCTTGCTCTGAGCTCTTTGCCCTGGTCACTTACCTGCAAGGATGAGTAGTGTTATTGGTTGATATAAAGCTGACTGTCATTGGGGAGAATGGTTAGCAGTAGATAGAGAACCTGACCTACTTTGGTGCCTGGGGAAAGGCAAAGAGCTGGAATTTAGCATGAACTGGAGAAGACCTTCACCTGGGCTTTGTTTCCAGCTTGGACGCAGCTCAGACCAGTGCTGCGCAAGGACAGAGAACACAAGCAAGCAGCAGGTAATGGCAGGGGAATGGGGTCATGATTTCAGCCCATTGATTCAGAATTGTTTCTCATTTATCCTGTGAATAGCTTCTTTGTACATAGTTGTTCACATTCTGTCTTGCCCATTAGACAATGAACTCCCTTGAGAGCAGGGGCTGGCTTTTTGTCTTTCCTTCCATCCCCATTACATAGCACAATACCTGGCACATAGTAGGTGCTTAATAAATGTTTATTAGTATTTACTGAATGTATGAATGAATGATTTTTATTCCCAAACTCTGGGTCATCAGCCTCTTAATTTTATTTTTTGGTGATACAGTTGGGGTTAAGTAGCTTTCCCAGAATCACACAGCTAGTGAGTGTTATGTGTTTGAGGCTGGATTTCAACTCAGGTCCTCCTGACTCCAGGACTGGTCCTCTATCCACTGTGCCACCTAGCTGCCCCAGCCTATTAATTTTAGCTCAAGCTATCATTTGTGATTATCCTTGCCTTTTTAGTCACCCTAAGAGGAATTTTATGGAAACCAGGGCCCTTGTAGGTGTTTGAAGTAGAAAGAAAGAAAAAAAAGGGGGGGTGAGAATTACTCTTTGTTCTTTTAGAGACATCCTTCTGCCTGAATAATCACCTTATCCATTTAAAGACATCTTTTACCCCTTATAAATCTGACTGTGGTTTTGTTCCAAGATTAGATAAAATCATGGTACTGGGCCCCATTGGTGAGAAATATTTCCTGATGAAGGTGAGAAAGTTGATGCCCAGGATTTATAGGTCCTGTCCTATTTTAAAAGTTGTCCTTTTTCTCCTGAAAGTTCTGCTCCTGGATTTCTAAGATATTACTCAGTTGGATTACCCATCCAACTTTGACTCTTCACGTATCTCTTGTTTACTGATGTGGGTGCTCCCTTAATTGAAGCAGCAGAAGGTAGCTTCCTAGAGGTGCCAGGCTCCAAACAGGCCGTGCCCTCGTGGACAATCTGGTGCTGAGCCTTGAGATGCCAGCTAGCCTGATCCTTGGACAGCAATCGTGAAACCTCCTCTCCCACGTCCTAATAGGATCCTGGCCTAATTTAGAAAATGAGATTTTTCAAACCCTCTTCCCTTTGAGGTATTACCTGATCAGCATATAAACCTGTGTAGTGAGTAATGTACACCAACGTTAATGAGATTTCTGATATCATAATGAGAAAAAGAAACCTGTCTGACCTTTGAAATGCACAGTCCTATCAGATGAGAAGACCTACAATTTAGGAAAACTGATTTAATTGCATTAAACAAATCTGCCCTTCAATTGTTGAATTCATGGTCCCAAAAAACCTTGACTGGGCACAGATTCTTCTTGCCGCTTAAGCCTTGTACTATTTATTTCCAGGACACCTTTTAGAAATAAAGAAAGGCCCAGCACTGAAACATTTCAAAGTATAAGCCTTTTATGACCTACAAAAATTGAACCACTCTCTCAAATTTTGTGAACCCTGTAAAAAACAACTCCCCAGAATCTTCTCATCGACATTTTATGCAGCCAGAATAAACAGCCTTGAGAATTACAGCCAACAGCTGCTCCACTTCTTCACCCGTCCCCCACTTCTCAGGCTGCCTGTTGTGCCTAGCATAGTGCCTGTTAACATGGCATGTACAGAGTTGATTTGATTTGACCATAGCACTCATGGGAAATGTACCCCGCAATTGAATCAGGGCAATCTCAGTTACTTGTTTGATGAAGCTGGAACCAAAATATGTTAAACAAATGAAACAGCTTGGTGACCTACACGGAATAACATCCACGTCCTTGTAGATGCAAAATATTTCAGTCATAGAAGATCATGATTTCTAAAAAAATCATCACAACTCACCTCACAGATTCAGATCCATCTCACAGAGGAGTTTGAAATGTACATCTGGGGACACCCACCTTTCAGGGATGCTGTAAATAGAACAGATCCCTTCCCTGGCTGAACCCCAAAGGTCCTTTGGAACACCTATCCAAGTGCATATTTTAGAAGTGGGAAGAGAGAAAAGTTGGGTTGGTTTGCTATATAGGACTAATACTGATCTGATTAAACTGTTAAGTACGAGGAGCCTAAATACAGCATCACTTAACATGGTCCCTCAGTTCTCTAGAGCAGTGGTGTCAAACTCAGAAGGGGCCACCGACCCACACATAAATAAATCCTTGAATCCCTGTGGGCTGCATATTGACTTAGAAAGCCACATGTAAACGTTATCTATGTTTTATTGTATTTTTATTGATTTATTAACTATTTGTAAATTACATTTTAAAAATTGATATTGAAAAATGACACTTTAACCTGGTTCAGGCCATGCTTGGGGGTGCTGAAAGCCTGTGGGCTGTGTATTGACACCTCTGTTGTAGATGAAAGTATGATGGGAAAGGAAATTATCATTTCATATTGCTAACTTTGGTACACCAAAAATCTCTGAATCTTATTGATTTGAGGGTCCCACTTTCCCTCCTAAAGCAGATTGTAAAATAAGGGGGGGGCAAGGGGAGAGAGACAGAGACAGAGACAGAGAGAGAGACAGAGAGACAGAGAGAGGCAGAGACAAAGAGACACACACACACACAGAGAAAATGAATAATGTGTGCTTTAGTCTACTTAGTCTTGTGAACAGGTGTCTAGTAATCTGGAAGGAGGATTGCTTTGTAAAATAACTGCTCTACTTAAAACTGGAGTAGACGGAAAGATTCCTTTATAAAATGTGAAATTTGGGTCTGTAAACATTTATGCAGCCCATTTCCCATCTCACTTCCAATTTCATGAAGTAAATGTAGGGTGCCTCCACATGTTATGGCTCTCATGCATAATACAGCCTGCATGTGATGTGGGATTCAGGTGTAACAGCTTGTCTTGTAGGGTGTGTGTGTATGGGGAAAGTGGGTGGTATTTGGTGCTGGAAATCCCCCTAACACTAGGTAAGTTAGCAGTAAAGCTAGTCCTCAGCCCAAATTGGCCTCATTCTCTCTCCCTCTGTCTGTGTCTGTGTCTGTGTCTCTGTCTCTCTGTCTTTCTCTGTTTTTCTTTCTCTGTCTCTCTCTCTGTCTCTGTTTCTGTCTCTATCTATCTCTGTCTGCCCTGTCTGTGTGAATGCCTTGCATCTCCCATTTCCTGCAGAGCATAGCATGTTTTTCAAGAGAAGGCTGCAAGAGACAAGGCCTGGTGTCTTCCCTCTACCTCAAAGCACTTTGCTCTGCGCAGGGAGTCTGTTGCTTTCTGCTGCTGCCTCATAGCCAGCCTCCTTGGGTGAGAAGGCCTCCAACCCCACAAAAGCATTCTACCTGCCATCTCATGCAGGGTGCAGTGTGTACCCTGAAGGAAGATAGCCAGGGGCTGGGCCAGGTGTTTTCCATCTGTCCTAATGGCAATGGTTTCCACCTGTGGCAGCCCAAGGCACCTCCCACCTCCTGCTTCCAGCTCAATCTTGCAATGGGGATGTGGAGAAACTCCAGTATAAGTAGGAGCAGACCATTGACTTCATGCATTCCATCTATCATTGTGCCTGTCCTTTATGAGGAAAGTCGGTGGGGAATGAGATGTCTTTCTCCTCTTCACAGGCTTGACTTCCATCTCCAGCTGTGTCCTTTTCCTGCCTTTCCCTGCAGCCTTTGGAGGGAAGAGGAGTTGTGAAGTGGGGCCTCCCATCTGATCACGTTGTATTCTTCTTATCTCCTACTGTTCTTGCCTCCATCTCAATCTCCAAGTTCAGTTGGGAAGAGGAGTGGCCCTCTCCATTCAATGATGAACATTCTCATACTTGGTCATACCTTCATATTCCGGTGATTTTGAACTCCTATAGATCTTCTTCCAAACCTTATTCCCCACCCCTAACACCTGATTCCTCATTTCTAGCCCTCTCAACTCTCTTACCTCATTGTTTCAGCCAAATACCACCCAGCTCTTCCACTGTGCCCTCTGGAATGCCTGTTCCATAGACAAATTGTCCCTTCATCTTAAATCTTTTCCTCTCCTACTTCTTTCATCAACTAGTTACTACTAAAACCTGGCTTCTCTCTGATGACATAACCTTCCTGACCACCCTTTACAGTACCAGCTGCACTTTACTCATTCTCCACAGTTCACCAGTTGTGGTGGGGGAGTTGGAATACTCCTTTCTCTCCATTGCCACTTCTGGGTCCTTCCCTTACCTCCATCATTCAGTAACCTCTCTTTCTCTGAGGTTCATGCTATTTATCTACCACCCAAAATGCTGGTGAATATTGTCTACAGACCTCCAGATTGCTCCCTTTCTTTCCTCAATGAGTTCAGTATTTGGATTATAATTTTTCTCCCCTCCTCAACCTCTGCCTTCATAGTAGAGGAATGAAAACATCCATTTTGACTCTCCCTCATTGAACACTCATTTCCTTAGCTTACTCACTTTTCATGGTCTCTTCCTCCACCCTGCCTCAGCCACATACAAAAATGATCACACCTTTGGTCTTTCCATCACCCATATATGTGCTGCTTCTATGTTCAAGAATTCTGAAGCCATCTTACCCAACCTCTCACTCTGCCTTCCCTTACCAAACCCTACTCTTTGTCCACACCTTGACCTCCAACCCCTTGACCCCTCAATTGTCTCCCAGGCCATCTCCTCTACACTAACCCCTTCCTCCTCTTTTCTTCATCTTGATCTGTTGGTGAACCAATTCAACTCTACATTGTCCTCCTCTCTTCAATCTGCAGCCCCTTTATCATATCACTGATGATCTCCAGCCAAACTTCAGCATTGGATCATTCCTACCTGCTACCTTCACTCCTAAACATGTGCTACTGAATGAAGATTGAGAAAATCACACAGCCATCCTAGCTAGGTAGCATAACTTCAACTGGGCCCTGACTGCTGCTACTATACCTCCTTTATCAATCCACTCTCCCACACTCCTCAGCCACTATTCTGAACCTTTTCATCCCTCCTGAAACCTTCTGTGACTCTCCCTACCCCTACCCTCTCAGTTGAGAACCTTCTCTCATATTTTACAGAAAAAATTGAGTCCATTTTCCATGAACTCCCTCTTCTCTCTTCCTCATCTCCCTCATTCAAATGCCTTCTTCCACTATATTCCTTCATCTTTGTTTCCCATGACAAAGTGAGGTGTATGGGGTGTTCCAATGGCCATGAAAGTGGCTGAACCTGGCACTCTGGAGCACTTAGAGCTTGGTCGGGAATGAAAGAAGCCAAGGTCATCCACTATATCCCATCATCAGTTGTTCTGACTGTTATCTTTTCACTGGAATTCAATGACTCAGGAAGAGAGAGTTAAGCTGCAACTCTGCCTTACTTAAATCCAACTCACAGGCAAGTCAAAACATCCCATGACATCATTGGTCCTCTTCTAAAATGAAGGTTGAACAACACATGATAGAGTGGCCACAGTTCTGACTAAGGCTAACTCTTCTCCCTGAACAATCAGTCCTGTTCTGTCCCATGTCCTCCAACAGATTGCTCCCTCTGTTATCCTTACTCATTTATCTTCAGTTTCTCCCTCTCTCCTGGCTTCTTCCCTGCTACCTACAAACATGCTCACATCTCCCTCATGCTGAAAACCCCTCACTTAATCCTTCCATCCTCACAATAATCCTATATCTCTTCTGCATTTTGTAGGTAAACTTTTCAAAAAAAAAATAATCTACAGTAAATGCCTCTGCATCCACCCTGGTGCAGACTCTCATCACCTCACCCCTGGAACCCTTAGCTTGCTAGTGGGTTTGCCTGCCTCAGCTCTCTCTCCTCTCCAGTCTATCCTCTATTCATCAATGAAAGTGCTTTTCCTAAAGCACAGGTCTGATTATGTCACACCAAGCATTGCTGCACCCCTCCCCCTCCCACCTTGATAAACTCCATTGACTCCCTATTGCTTCAAGAGTCAAATACAGAATGTTGTGTTTGCCATTCAAAGCTCTTCATAACTTAATTTTCTTCTACCTTTCCAGTCTTTTTGCACCTTACTAGATCTAGTGACACTGGCTCATGGTTGTTCCATGAACAAGACTTTCCAACTCTCTGCTCTGGACGTTTACTCTGGCCAGCCCCCATGCCTGGACAGCTCTCCCTCCTCTTCTCCAACTACTGACTTTCCTGGCTTGAATGTACCTCTGTTTGAATACCAGTATGGTAGAAAGATCCCTGGGTTTGGATTAGGTAAAATTGGGGTTCAATACCAAGTCTACTAAGTGGTGGCATTGGGATTGTGCTTTTCCTTTCCAGGTGTCAGTGACTGCCTGGTCCAACCCATATGTGAAAGGATTCCCTCCCCCCACCCCATTCATGACACGGCTCATTTCCTACTACCTACGAATATGCCCATATCTCTCTTATCCTGAAACCCCGCCTTGATCTTTCCATCCTCAATAATTATCATCTCATTTTTCTTCTGTCCTATTGTAGCTAATGTCAAAAAGACCATCTACAATAGGTGCCTCCACTCCATCTACAAAAGGTCCTCTCATTCCCTTCTTAACCCCTTATAATCTGGCTTCTGACATCATTCTAGTGGAACTTCTCTCTCCAAAGTTGCTAACGATCTCTTAGTTGTCAAATCCAATGTCCTTTTCTCAGTCCTTGTCACTCTTGACCGCACTGCAGCCTTTGACGCTGTTGATCACTCTTCCTTAGTACTCTTTTCTCTCTAGGATTTCAGCATACCATTCTTTTCTAGTTTTCCTCTTGCCTATCTGACTGCTTCTTCTCTGTTTCCTTTGCTGGATCCTCTTCCAGATCACATCCTCTGACCACAGGTGTCATTCAGGGTTCTGTCCAGGGTCTTCTTCTCTCCTCCCTCTATACTACTTCACTTGGTGCTCCTGTCAGCTCCCATGGACTTAATTACCATCTTTATGCTGTTGATTTTGAAATCCACCTATCCTATCCCCAGACTCTCTGCTGACCCTCAATCTTGCATTTCCAACTGCCTTTCAGACATCTCAAACTTGATGTCCAGTAGACATTTTAAACTCAATATGTCCAAAATGGAACTCATTATCTTTTCCCCTAAACCCTCTCCCCCTGCTATCTTTTCTCTTACTGCAGAGGGTTAACACCTTCTTCCCATTCCCCCAGGCTCACAACCTAGGAATCATCCTGGGTTCCTCACTGCTTCTTACCCCTCACCCCTCATCTAGTATGTTTCCAAGGTCTATCAATTTTACTTTTATAACCTCTCTTGCATATTCCCCCTTCTCTCCTCTGCCATTGCCTGCCACCACTTTGATGCAGGGCTTCATTATCTCATGCCTGGACTATTGTAATAGCTTGCTGGTGGGTCTGGCTGCCTCAAGTCTCTCCCTACTCCAATTACTCCTTCATTCAGTCACCAAAGTGATTTTTCTAAAACAGAAGTCCAATCACATCACAACCCCTTCACCCCAATAAACTCCAGTGGCTCCCTATTGCCTTTAGGATCAAATACAACATGTTATTTGACATTCAAAGGCCTTTGTAGCCTGGCCCCCTCCTGCCTTTCCAGTCTTCTTACACCTTACTCCCCAAAACATACTCTTTGATCCAGTGATACTGGTCTCCTGGCTGTTCCATAAACAAGACACCTAATCTCTTGGCTCTGGACATTTTTTTCCTAGCTGTCCCCCATGCCTGGAAAACTCTCCCTCCTCTGCTCCAACTCAAGACTTCCCTGGCTTCCTTTAAGTTCCAAATAAAATCCCACAGGAACCTAACCCCTCTTAATTCTAGTACCTTCCCTCTGTTACTTATTTCCCATTTATCCCATGTGTTGTTTGCTTTGTATTTATTTGTATGTTATCTCCCGTTTGGATTGTAATCTCTTTGCGGGGAAGGACTATCTTTTGCCTCTTTTTGTATTCCTAGCGTTTAGCACAATACCTGGCATATAGTAGTCACTTAATAAATGTTTATTGAATGAGCAAATGACTAATTCTCATACAATATAGACTCAAGACCCTTTGCCCCCCCCCATTGTCCTTCTTTGGACACTCTCTATTTATCAGTGTCATTAAACCATGGTGGATATGATATTCCAGGAGAGGTCTGATAAGAACAGAATTCAGTGGAACTATCACCTCCTTAATGCTGGAAGCTAGGCGTCTCTTGATGTACCAAGTTCACATTACACTTTTTGGTTGTCACATCATACTGCTGACTCATACTGAGCTTTCAGTCCACTATGATCCCAAGACCTTTTTCAGAACAACTATCTATCCATTCCTACGCTTACATTTGTGAAATTGATTTTTTGCAGACTGCTCGTTTTGCTTTGAAAATTGGGTTATTTGTTCTTCTCTAATCTTGTGGTTATTTGCTCTTCTTTAATTTTGTGGTGGGCAGGTAGGTGGTGCAGTGAATAGAGTGCCCATCCTGAAGTCAGGAAGACTCATTTTCATGGGTTCAAATCTGGTGTCAGATACTTACTAGCTGTATCATCCTGGGCAAGTCACTTAATCCTGTTTGCCTCAGTTCTTCATCTATAAAGCAAGCTGGAGAAAAAATAGCAAATCATTCTAGTATCTATTCCAAACCCCCCCAAATGAAAGTCACAAAGAGTCAGATGTGACTGAAATGACTGAACAACAACAAATTTTGTGGTACCCACTCCCATTTTTGTGATCTTTCAAATATTACTCACAGTTTTTCAGTCGATTAAACCAACTAGCATTATGCGTAAACACATGTGCTTACTGTGTGCCAGACACTGTTCTGAGTGCTAAAAATACAAAGCATTATAGCTGCCAGTTATTTAAGGACCTCACTCTTTCCTCCCAACTTAGATAAAACAAATGAAGGAAAACCTTTTGTTGTCACTATCCTCAAGTCATTCTGAGATTTAGCATTCTGGACATTCTTTTTGTAGGATCCTGCCTCACTCATATCCATTCTCCATTACTGACTCTTTGTTCTATTTTCAACATATTACCTTTCTGAGATATAATTTGATTGGTGAGCTCCTTCAGTATCCTGAAGAGACATACATCTCTTCAAGCAAATCATATTTTTCCTCCTTATTTGAATTGCTTCCCTTTGGAACTTCAGAATTTTATTTCTCAGCATCTTCCATCCCTCCTGCACTGATTTCACCTGTATCAATTTAATCCATGGGATTCTAACTCTGTTTCTTCTGAACCCTTTAATCTACTTTCCCCCAAAAGTAGGGTACATGGTAGATTGTGCCTAGAGTTTTCTGTCTATGATCAGGTGAATTAAATTTGTCCCATAGCAGAATACTTTGGGTCTTCATATTGTTTCCGTGTACTATAACCTGAGTACCAAGCCCATTGGCATGGGGGTCTTTTCTCAGCACTGGTGAGCAATGCCTCATGTCTGTGTGAGGGGCAGGCAGAGTTGAGGAGAGCTTTAGTCTCTTCGGCACTCTTCACTCTTTGAGTCATTTCAGGCCTTGCAGTTGCTTGGGGCACCTGGCTTCCAGCTTCCAGCTTCAAGAGAGAAGATGGACAATGCCAACCCCACTTAGGTTATTGAAGGAAAGGACTCTGGGAAACAACTGACATGAGAGGAACTGGCAGTCTCCATCATATTTTCATGCCCAGTTTGTTACTCTAGAGATGCTGGGGAACTTCCCCTGGGGTGAGATGTAGGACTCTGTCTTGGGGGAGCTTAGTTACCTTGCTCCCAGTGAGACCTGTATTGTCTGGTATATATTCTCCTATGCACGCCTTCTTGGATTTTGGGTTTTGCTTTTTGTTTTGTTATTTGATTTGCATAGATGGCTTTCTGTGCTACTCACTATGTGGGTTCTTGTAACTGGTATTTGGTGGGAAAGGGGTCAAGCCTTGGATATAAAGTTTGGGCTCCTTCTTCTCCCAATAAGGAATCAGAGATCAGAAGTTAGCTTGAACCTGAAAATCCTATCTCCTAAATTAATAATATTTAAGGGAGCAGATAGAAATAATGCTAGCTCAGTACCCTCTCTCTCTGAGAGTGGAATAGCCAAGATTCTGTTGACCCTGACTTCCTGTTTCCCCTCCTGGCAGGAATTGAAGTGTCTCTTAGAGAAGGATAGGAGGAGAAGAGGCTAGAGATATCTCGTCTGCTTCCCTTTGAGATATACAATGACACCCTTTTGCTACAGGGTGGGGGGTAGCCCTTGCTACATTGCTGAAGCTTCTCACATTCACAATGAATAGTAATAATCAGAATCCCAGCTTCTGTAACTGTTTCCTTTAGAACTCTGTGCCCCCAAACAAGTGAGCCATCAAGGAATACAACTCACCACCCAACTTTTGCCATTTTGTCTTTTCAAAAAGTCCTTTTCCACAAATTCTGTCCTTCTCAGCATATGTGCTGCCTCAGCTCATCTTTGCCACCCAAATTTCTTCAGGCAACAAAGGCTCATTTGAAAACGAATCGATGTTACTCGGGTGTCATCGTTGGGAGGTAAGTAATAGAACACTCTGGTCTCAGAAAAATGGAAGGTGACCATGCCTAAGGGCAGTAGAGAGGCATAGAATGGATGTGAGCTGGCTGAAATGTGATACCATCAAGGAATCATGAAGGAAGAGTGCTGTGAATGATGTCACCAATGAAAGATGATTGAAAAAGAAGCTGGGCTGGTAACAAGGTGAAAGCAAAGCATAACTTGTAGGCAGCCTGAGCATTTAATTCATATGTTTATAATTTCAAGATGAACTAAGAAAGTATCTTTAATACATTGAATACGCCTCACAAAATGAAATCAAGAAGACATGAACAAGAGTCACATTGCCAGGGATGCCTGTAATCCCTGCTACTGGGGATGCTAGTGATAGTGGATCACTTGAGTTTAGGAGTTCTGAATTGGAGTGGGCTAAAGCCAATCAGGTGTCTGAATTTAGTATGGCACCAATATGGTGAGACCCCAGGAGTGGAGAACCACCAGCCCACCCAAGGAGGGGCTCAGGTCAGAAAAAAACAAAATTGGTCAAAGCTTTCACACTGACCAGCAGTGGGATGGGGATTACAAGTGGCTGCTACACTTCCATCTTGGATAAGATAGGGAGATCCAGTCACACATACACACACAGAAAAAGAGCTAGCCACACAAGATTAGCAAGCACAGAGAGCTTGTGTTTTGTACCATTGGAGTCAACATTTGGCATTGATGAGTTCACAGATTATAGTACCTTAGGAATTAGTGACAGTAGAATTGTCCCCATTTTACACATGAGGAAAAGTGAGGCTAAGGGAGGTACCAAAACTGGGACATGAACCCAGATGTCTCCATTCCCAGTCTTACATGCATTGTGCTGCTTCAGCTAAACTACTGACTGACTCACTTCTCCCTTTCATTAATATACTATTTGAAATTCCGTTATTCAGTTTTTATTCAATGCCTTAGGAAAGATGAGATGACTGATAACTTAGCTTGGTTTGTGGATTAATAAGTACTTGCATAACCTTTTGCATTTGGATTTTTAAATCATGTTCTACTTTACTTAGGCAGAAGATGGTAACTGTTTTCTCTAATTCAGCAACACCCAGAGAAATGGTTCCTGTCATTTACTATGGTGTGTTACTGGGACTGTTTAGGCGAGAAATCTGTCAGGCAACTGTTTCCTTTGGAGTGTTTGGAGAGCCCTCAGGTGCTGTTGCAAAGGAAGACAAGATCTGTTCCTATAAAACACATGCTTTATTGCTTTTGCCCAAGTAACAAACACAGAGAGAAATAATAAAGAGAAAACAGTAAAAATCACACCTATGATGTGTAATATACCACCAACAGGAATGGCTTACCAGACAGGAAACTGCCCTAGCAGAGCATCCCCTTTGGCCTACCATCTTGCCTTCTTTTGTTTGGGGACCTGCCATGGGGGAATTAAGCACCACAAGCCTCATAATCAAAATCTATAGTTCGGAAGTTGATGTATTTTTTCTACCATCCATAGAGTACTATACAAATCAACACCATGGACCATAAAACTAGGAAATGAAGGTTAGGATGGCAGCAGGCTAGATCCCAGATGGTAACATAACCTTTCATCATCTCTTACCCAACTTTTGAGTGAAAAATCAATGGAGAAAGAGTCAAAAAGAGAGATTTTTGTAAAGAAAATATGTTCTTTCAAAGACGTTACAAATCATGAAACTAATTCTCTGGATCTGGGGTTCTTCTGGTCTACTTGGTCCACTGGAAAGTGTAAAGCTAGGGTACTCTGTTAGCTAAAAGGGGGGGGAATGAGTTCCTTAATTTGTAGAATAGCTGAACATATTATCAGGGATTCTATGTATACAGGGTATCTATCCCTAAGTGGGAAAAAAAGCGATTTGACCTCAAAACAAAAAGGGAAAGGAGTTACAAGGGAAGGAAGGAAAGAAGAGTGAGAGTGCTGGAAATGAAGGATGAAGGAAAGAAGGAAAGGAAGGAAAGAGAGAAGGAAGGAAGGAACCCCATAAGATGGGAAACCAAGTGTACTGTTGATTGGTTCTCTCAATGTCATGCAATGTAATTGTCACACACGTGGAGAATACTGCATTGCAGTGGAGGTGAGAGACTCAAACAGACTTGATTCTAGACGTCACCAGCTAGTGATGTGCTTGAATGTGGAATTGTGAGACTGTGATTCTGGAAGCTTCTAAGTGAAAGAAGAAGTAAGAAGCTGCATGTGGGCATCACCTTCTCCTTTAAGAATCATCGAAGTCACCCCTTTCTGTTTGTGGTTGTTCTTTTTCTCTTCACTCTACTCTCAGCACAGCATTGGCACCCAGTTGGTATTTAACACACATTTGTTGACCTACCTACTCTAAACAATCCTCTCTGATTTACTGGACCAAGTTCAGGTTCAGTGATGAGCATGAGCCTGATTAAAAGTAGACAGCTGAGTGGCACAGTGGATAGAATGCCAGCCTCTTTAGTCAGGAGGATCTGAGTTCAAATTTGGCCTCAGACATTTACTAGCTGTGTGACCCTGGGCAAGTTACTTCACCCTGTTTGCCTCAGTTTCCTCATCTATAAAATAAGCTGGAGAAGGAAATGGCAAACCACTCCAGTATCTTTACCAAGAAAACCCCAAATGGGGTCACAGAGTATCAGACATGACTGAAACCATTGGACAACAACAACTGGTTAAAGGTAAGAACAGAGCCATTTCCATGCAGTGCACAGAGGGAGATTTTGACTTAACTACAAATGTACTACAGCTAATGAACATCACTTCACTCCTGCTTGGTTTTGATAACTTCTTTTCTCCCCAAAGAAATATTACAATAAACAAGTTTCACCTACAAGATCACATATGCTAAAATAAAAAAAAAATCAACAAGCATTTACTAATCACTTACAATGTGGGAAACACTGGGCTAAGCATTATGGGAAACAAAGGTCAAAAGAAGTAGTTCTTGCCTTCAAGGAGCTTACATTCTATTTGGAGACACAGCATGTGTGTAAATAGGCACATACATATACACAGAGTGAATGGCAAGCAGTTTTAGAGGGGAAGGCTCTGGTACCTTGAGGCACTAGGAAAGGCTTCCTGGAAAAGAGGGTATTGGAGCTTAATCCTTTTTTTCATATTAAACATGTTTCAACATAAATCATATTGTGAAAGAAGAATCAGAACAAAAGGGGAGAACCACAAGAAAGAAGAAACAACAACAACAACAAAAAAAACAAAAACAACAAAAAAGAGAAAACAGTATGCTTCGATCTGCATTCAAACTCCATCGTTCTTTCTCTGGATGTGGGCAGCATTTTCCATCATGAATCTTTTGGAATTGTCTTAGATCCTTGCATTGCTGAGAAGAGCTAAATCTATCAACGTTGGTCATTGCACAATGTTGCTATTACTATGTACAATGTTTTCCTGGTTCTGCTCACTTCACTCAACATCAGTTCATGCAAGTCTTTCCAGGTTTTTCTGAAGTCTGCCTGCTCACCATTTCTTATGGAACAATAGTATTCCATTACATTCATATACCGCAACTTGTTCAGTCATTCCCCAATTGATGGTTATCTCCTCAATGTCCAATTCTTTGCCAAAACAAAAGAGCTGCTATAAATATTTTTTGTACATGTAGGTCCTTTCCCCTTTTTATGATCTCTTTGGGATACAGCCTTACCTTTGCAGAGTTGCACAAAGTCATCAGTCCCACACTCTCTTTCAGAGTCATCAAGTCCAGTGGCAAGACAAAGTCGGGATGACTCTGTGTATGTGTGTGTGTGTGTGTGTGTGTGAGAGAGAGACAGAGAGAGAGAGACAGAGAGAGAGAGAGAGAGAAATGGTCTGACCTATGCTTTAAGAAAATCATTGTCAGTTGTGTTGAGCATGATCGGAGATAGGAGACCAATTAAAAGGCCATTGCAATAGCCTTGGCAAGAAGCAATGAAGGTTTGCACATATACATAGTGACTCTCCCATCATCGTGGGCCATGTGGGCACAGATGGGGCCCCAGAAAACCCAGAGCAAGCCTCAGGGGACTGAATCACAGGCAGCTGTGGTGGTTTCCAGACTTCTCAACCCACAAACACCAAAGATGTTTTAGACCTTAGATGGTCAGTGGGAAAGGTCTGTCGGATCTGGGTGAGAGGAGCATGGTCAAGTCCCGGCCCTAGCACAGTCCCGGGGCAGCAGTTGCTTCCTGAGCCCTTGGCCCACAGACAGTGGGGGGATTGAGTTGCTGATCAGAGGGGGATTGCAGGGATCTCTTTTCTGGCATTGAGGCAGGATTCTGTTGCTTTGCCCATGCTTGGGTCTGGGTCACAGTCCTGGGTGGTAGCCCCAGGGTGAGGAGGAGCACTGGCACAGCAGAACTTGTGGAAGCAGTGGAGAGGGAAACTTCCTCTCATTTCCAGAGCAGAAAAGAGTGCTTGTGGTCCCTGACAGAGCAGAGCACAGGCGAGGAGAGGAGGAAACACCTCTCCTTAGATCATACCACCTTGGGAGAACTGAAAACTTACAGGACCTGAGAAGTATCTCTGAAAATAGCTGCACATATTGACTTTCCCTCGAACACTCTTATCACTCAGTTCCTTAACCCATCCACTTCCCTGCTCCTCCACCCCACTTCAGTCACACACAAAGATGGTCAGATCCCTGAATTTGCCATCACCCACAGGTGCACCATCTTCATGTTAAAGAATTCCCCAAATCCCCTTATTTGGCAATAATCTATTGGCATTCCACTTCTCCCACTGCCTCCCCTTGCCAAACCCTACTCTTTGTCCATATGGTGATCTCTAATCTCTTGACCTACTCAGTTCTCTCTCAGGACATCTCCCCTGTCACTTTGTCCTCTTTTCTCCATCTTGAACTCTTGGTAAATCAATGTACTTTTTCTCTTGAATATTTAGCCTCCTTATCATTTCACTGATTGTGCCCTGCCAAGTCTTAGCCTTGGATAATTCCCACTTTTTACCTTTGCTTCTACATATGTACACTGAACAAAAGTGGAGAAAATCACAAAACTGTGCTGACTAGTTCCGCTACAAATTTACATTACACCATGTCAATTGGGCCCTCACTGCTTCTAGGCGATCCTATTATACCTCCCTTATCAACTCACTCCATAGTGACTCTTCTAAACCATTTCATTCCTACTCAAACCTTCCATGGCCCCATCTCCTCCCACTCTCTCAGATGAGAACTTTTCATCATATTTTACAGAAAAAATTGAGTCTATTTACTGTGAGTTCCCTCTTCTCCCCTCTTCATCATCTCCTATCACTTAGCTACCTTCTGTCCCTATCTCTTCCCTGCCTCACATGATAAAGTGGTCCTACTTCTTCCCAAGGCTAACCCCTCTCCCCGCACAAGCTATCCTATTTCATCCTTTCTCCTTTCACAGATTACCCGCTCTGTCACCTTCATTTGTCTTCAAACTCTCCTTGACTGCTGGCTTTTCCCCTACTGCCCATAAATGTGCCAATGTCTCACTCAGCCTCAAAACCCCCTCACTTATATCTCTGCTATCATCCCATGTCTCTTCCACCCTGGGTGGTTAAACTCCTTGAAAAGGCCATCTACAATAAGTACTTCCACTTTCTCTTCTCTCACTCTTTTCTTAACCCCTTACAATCTGGCTTCCAATTTGATCATTCTATCAATGCCATTCTCTCCAAAGTTACCAATTCCAATATCCATTCTTCATTCTTCTTGGCCTGTCTACAGCCTTTGACACTGTTGGTCACCCTTTTTCCCTTGATACTCTCTTCTTTTTAGGTTTTTGGAACACTCCGTTTGTCCTGGTTCTCATCCTACTTATCGTACCACTCCTCAATCTCCTTTGCTGGATCCTTATCCAGATCATACCCTTTAAGTGTTGGTGTCCTGTAGGGTTCTGTCCTGGGCCCTCTTCTCTTTTATCTCTATACTGATTTGCTTGGCGATCTCATCAGCTCCCATGGATTTGACTACCATCTCTATGCTGATGATTCTTACATCTACCTATTCTCTGTGCTGACCTCTAGTATCTCATTTCCAAATTCCTTTCAGACATCTTGAACTGGATGTCCAGTAGACACCTTAAATTCAACAAATTTAAAACTGAATTCATCTTCCCTCCAAATCCTCTCACTCCCCTAACTTCCCTAATACTATGGAGAGTAACACCATCTTTCCAGTCCCTCTGACTCCCAACTTAGGTATCATGCTTGATTCCTCACTCTCTTACCCCTATACCAATCTTTTGCCAAAGCCTGTTGATTTTACATTTGTAACATTTCTCATATACATCACCTTCTCTCTTTTCATACTGCCACTACCATGTTGCAATCCCTTGTAAAACTGAAAATTGATTTAAATTCTATTCTTAAAGACATAGTCAAGCTGGCATAGATTTAATACTCTCTCAAGCTTTGTAAGTTTAAACTTCTTGCCCCTGTAACTTCAGCCTTCCCCTACATTCTGGAGAAACTTGTCTAAAGGTGAAGCTTTTATAATTACCTCCACCCTTTACTCAGGTGTTGTTTTTCCAGTCATGTCTGATTCTTCATGACCCCATTTGGGGTTTTCTTGGCAGAGATACTAGAGTAGTTTGCCATTTTCTTCCCCAGCTCATTTTACAGATGAGGAGACTGACTGGGACAAACAGGGTTAAATAATTTGTCCAGGGTCACAAGATAAGTCTTCCTGACTCCAGGGCCAGCACTCTATCCACTGCTACCTAGCTGCCCCATACCTTAGGGTCATTTAAGTCTCATTCTATTATTTTAATTTATATCTCCACCCTGGTACTGTCCATCTTTGTAATCTCCCCTTCTATGCATTCAATCCAAATTCTGGTTGATTCAACCAAAGCTGCTACAGGCTACTCCTACTGTCTGTAGCCTAATCACATCATTGCCATTTTCTTAATTGGGAGAAGCTGAGGTGACTCTCATCCCACCTACTCATTAAAATGTCTACTAATCAGGATTCTCTTACCTTTGCCAGAGGAGGCCCAAATGATTTATTGACAGGCCAATCAGAAGGTAGACATGCTTAAGTTTAAAAGACCCTGTCAGACCTCATTCAGAGTCTTTGGTCATTGAGAGAGGTGATTGACCCAATTTATTGGTTACTGACATCCTAGTGAATAAATTGATCATTAGCTGAACCTTGTCTCTCAGCTTACCCTAATTTTCAAATGTAAATCCTCATCATTTTATGCTTGGACTATTGCAATAGCTTGCTGGTAAGGCTGACAATGGAAACTTCTCCTCATACCAGTCCATCCTCCACTGAACCATCAGAGTGATTTTCCTAAAGCATAGCTCTGACCATGTCTTTCCTCTACTCAATAAACTCCAGTGGCTCCCTGTAGCCTTCAAGATCAAATACTAAATCCTCTGGTTGGCATACAAACCCCTTCATAACCCAATCCTCTTTTACCTTCTTTCACCTTATCCTCTTATCACCTTATGTACTCATTGATCTAGTGACATTGACCTCTTTGCTATTTTATGAATCAGACATTCCACTCTCAGATCTAGAATTTTCTCTGGTTGTCCCTCAAGCTCTCTCTCCTCATCTTCCCTTCCTGGGTTCCCTGGCCTCCTAAAGGAAGGCCCAAACAAAATTTTATCTTCTACAAGAAGCCAAATTCTAGTACCATCCTTTTCTTGATTGTTTCCTATCTATCTTACATATGGGTTGTTTGTACACATTTGTTTTCTTGTTATCTCTCCAAATAAATTGTGAACTCCTTGAGGTCAAAGACTATCTTTTGCCTCTCTTTGTATCCTCAGAATTTAGCACAGTTAGACACTTAATAAATATTTATTAACCAACTGACTAACTTGAACTAGGTTGCTGCCTGTATAAGTGGAAAGGAAACATATTTAAGGGAAGTTGTGATGGTTCAGATTTGACATGATTGGATATACCGGGTAAATGAGTGTTGGGTGAGCTGGGTAACTGAGAAGATGTTGGCCCTCTTAACAGCAATTCAGAAATTTGGGAAAGAGGATCCCTTGGGGGAAAAGATATTGAGCTGAATTTTGGGCATGTTGAATTTAAGACAATTACAGTACATCTAGTTCAAAATGTCCAATGGGCAGTTGGTGATGGAGAATTGGAGTTCAGAAGACAGACTAAGACTTGATCTAGGTATTTGGAAATCATCTGCATAGAGATAATAATTGAACCTGTTGAGCTGATGAGATGATGAAGGGATAGAGTCTAGAGAGGAAAGGAGAGGAGCTAGAATAAAAATGCATTTGTGATTATAAAAATAGTCATCTTGCTCATTTTTCTTAGAAATAGAAAAGCAATAAGAAAATATCAAAAATAGAAAATAAAAAAAGAAATAGAAAAGCAAACTTTAAAATTTGAAAATGAATACTGCAGCAAAACTTTGAAATGGAGAATTCAGGGCCTCTAAAGTAGAACTTCAGTTCTAAATTAGAAAAACTTAAGCCACTGAAGACAACCATCAAATGAAACAAGCTACCAAGAGTCTACTTTTTCTTAAAGCCTGTTCAATTTTTGTAATATGGAGGGACAAACAAACAACTGAAACAACAAAAAGACCAAACTCCAGCAACCTCCCAAATGGGGCCCATTTGGGATCAATGAGTTTTTGTCCTCTCTCACCACCATTCTCCTGTAGTGGTGCTTTGTTAAATGAGAACTTGGCTAAAAACTTGTCGGGGTTTATTTGTTTTTTCTCTTGACAAATTGAACTTAAGTTTTAGAGTCCACAGGCCCCTCCCCCCTTTTCTCTTTTGAGATAAATTGGAGAACCAATTAGAGAAATTGTAACAGGACATGCTCCGGCTCCTGCCAAATCATCCCAATTAATTCTTATGAGTTATTTGAGGATTTTTTACTTGATGAATATAATTTCTAAATTGATCTAGTTATTAACAGTATATAAAGAACCGAGGTGAATTTCTTCTTATTGGATCGCTTCAACAATCTGCTGAGCTAGAAAGTACAGGTATTATTCCCATATTACTAATATTGAAGCTATTATATGTTAAGTGATTTGGCCAAGTTCACTCTACTATTAAGAGGCAGAACCAAGGCTCAAATCAAGAGATTTTGACTCTGTCCAGTGCTCTTTCTATGGATAGTACCATGCTGCTCCTGGAGTCTAACAGAATCTCAGAATTGGAAGGAAATGTGATACCCATACCTGAATGAGAATCTTCTCTATGTCACCTATGAAAAATGGCATCCAGCCTTTGTTTAGAGACATCCAGTAATGGGGAAGCCACTAACTCCTGATGGAGCTCTGTTCCATTTTCGATTCTTCTGATTGTCAAGAAATTTTTCTTTCCATGGGATTTCAATCTGCCTCTTGGCTACTTTCACCCTTTGTTTCTAGTTCTGCCCTCTGGGATTAAGCAGGACAAACCTGAAATTTCTTCTCCTGAGTCCTTAAAATACTGGAAAATGGCACACATTATGTCCTTAAATCTACAAGCATTCAGGATAAATATTCCAAGTTCCTTCAATCATTCTTCCCTAAAAGTTACTTATTTAACTGTAAGAAGAGGAAACATATAATTGGGGCATTAGTCAGGAAGATAGTTTGGGAGGAACTAGCTCTGATTTGTCTTCAGGTCTAAATTATTTGGCTTAACTAGCTGTTTGCCAGCTCTGCCTCCTAGGACCCCATGTGAAGTGTCCACTGGGGATTTTCAATGAAAAAAATCTATCTGTTGTTTTCTTATCATCTCAAGTGAAGGAGTCCCTCCCTCCTGGAGAGCAACTGAATGGGCCTCCTATTACAAATGCCTTAGAGCCCTGTTCTGGAGGCAGCTTGATGGTAAAATGGGTAGAGGGCTAGACTTGGAGTCAGTAAGCCCAGAGTTAAAAACCTTTCTCAGACATTTGTCAACTGTACGGCCCTTGGTAAATAACTTAACCTGGGTTGCTTCTCTTCCCTCTGTAAAATAGGAATAATAGTAGCAACCACATCATAAGATTGTTGTAAGGTTCTGAGATGAATTCAAACCGTAAACTCTCTCTCTGTCTCTCTCCCCCCGCCCAGTTATTATTATTATTATTTCACTTGCTGATCAAATCAACTTCTGTGGATTTAATTATGATCTTTATGCTGATGAATTTGGAAATGTAGCAATCCTGCCCCGACCTCTCTGCTGACCTCCAATCTCACTCTCCAGCTGCCTTTCAGACATCTCAGACTGGTTGTCCAGAAGATATCTTCAACTGAACGTGTCCAAAACAGAACTCATCATCTTTCCCAAAAAAAAAGGCCCCTCCTCCGTTCCCTATTCCTGTAGAAGGCAGCACCATCCTCCCGGTCACGTGGGCTTGCAGTCACTCAGTCATCTTGGATTGCTCACTATCTCTTACCTGCCCTCTCTTCTCCTCCTCCATATGTATTCTGTTGCCAGTGTCTGTAGATTTCACCAGTGCAACATCTCCTGAATCCATTCTCTTCTCTTATCACCTCATGCACAGACTATTGCAATATGCTGATGATGAGTCTGCCTGCCTCAAGCCTCTCCCCATTCCAACCCATTCTCCATTCAGCCACTAAAGTTATTTTCCTAAAACATAGGTTTGATCATGTGACACAACTCTCCCCACCCAAAAAACTCCAGTGACTCCCTATTACCTCTAGGATGTTCTGTTTGGAATTCAAAGCCTTTTATAACCTAGACTCTTCCTACCTTTCCAGTCTTCTTATACCTTACTCCTGCAACGCATACTCTTTGATCCAGTGACACCAGCCTCCTGGCTGTTCTACAAACAAGACACTCCATCTCTAGCTCCAGATATTCTCTCTGGCTGTCCCCCACACCTGGAATGCTCTACCTTCTCCACTCAGAATATTTACCTCTCTAACTTCCAGTAAGTCTGACCTAAAATCTCACTTTCTATGGGAAGCCTTCCCTAACCCATCTTAATTCTAGTGCCTTCCCCCTGTTAATTATTTCCTGTTTATCCTGTATATAATTTGCTTTGTATGTATTTGTTTGCATGTTGTCTTCATTAGACTGCAAGCTTCTTGATGGCGGAGACTGTTTTTTGCCTCTTTTTGTATCCCTAACGCTTAGCACAATGCCTGGCACATGATAGACACTTAATGTTTATTAAATGAATGGATGGATGAATGGAATCGAGAGAGATTTAGGATGGCATCTTGACTCTGACCCTGAGCAGATTATTTCACTCTTTAGTGCCTCAGTTTCAGTCCACCCCATACTTCCCTTAAACTCCAGCTCTTCACCCTGCTGTACCTATTCCTTGTTTCAAAATCTCCAACCTCTTCCAATTCACAGAACTTCCCCTCTCAGTGTTCAATTCTTCCATGGCTGAGTCATACCCAGAATTAGGAAGAAAACACTTATAGAGAATCCTTGTGCCCCATAGGTATGCAAGGAATGCCAAAAGATCCAGAGGAGGGACTCTTTACCTTTTGTATGCGAACCAGATGGTGAAGCCTATGGACCCTGTCTTGGACGAATGCTTTTAAATGGATAAAATAAAACACACAGGATTATAAAGAAAACAAATGAGATTGAAATACACTTATCAAAAATATTTTTAAAAAGCACACATTCATGGACCCCAGGTTAAGAAACTTTCACTTAGTAGAAGGCCTCCATCGTATTAGTTATGTCCCTTTATCATGGAGAAGAGCTGTATAGGATTAGAAAAGAGAAATGAATTGTGACCTGAGTCACTGGAAGTGTCCACATTGTAAAGATTATGGATCCATTCAAGAGTCCAAGCTTTGAATTTTGTTTGGAAATGAGAACGGGGGTAGAGTCTGTGTACAGATGCATGATAATCTGGATCCTGTAATTGCCTTAATTTGCACTCAACCAATATTTAACACTTATAGAAACCAAGTCAATCTTCGAGAAGTCACCAAAAAGATAATGACAAGTTATATCTCTGAAATGTGCCTTTTCTTACTTTTCATGAAACACACCTCTAGAATGAAGAAAAAGAACTATTGAAATTCTTATTCATGGAAAATTTTGTGACTAAAAAGCCAAAGTAGACTAACATCAGTAGGACACAAAGAGTCCAATAGCATATTTCTGTTTTGTGCAATGGAATTACATGCCAGAGTGGAATAATGCTTGTCCCTAGAGCATCATTGAGAGGTGCTGTTTGCTACGCCTTCCAGAGATGTGATAGATGTGGAGTCATGAAATGAGAACTGCACCCCATGGTAACCAAGATACAACAAAATAAACTAGCTCTTCTCGTTTTTTGGATTCAGAGCTATCATTTATATTTATCATTGTCTAGGTTTACTCTCTCTATTGACTTGACTGCAAGACTTCAAGTCTTGGCCCATTACATTTATAGACAGAGGGATCACTTTTTAAAAGACAGTATCTCAATTTGCCAGATGGAGTTTTGGAAGTTCTCCCAGTAAGTCTCTCACTGTCATAATCCACTTCACAATTTTATCATGAATGAGGACATTAGGGAATGATATCATTTTCAATACCTCACATATTGTACACTTTGGAATAAGTAACTCTTAGTTTCTCTTTGCTTCTTAGGAGGTACATTCCTAAGAAGCACCATGAAAATTAAAACCTTGTGACTGGAGGGATTAAGTCTATGAAATGATTTGTTCAGAGGTGGTCCCAAATGGATGGAATTTACCCAGAGGGGCACCTGGAGCTGGGAGGGAGATGCAGAAAGGGAGGCCAGAGGCCCCGATGGATGACCTTGCTCTTCCTCCCTCTTTCCAGAAACTAGATAAGGAGCAGCTCCTCCCATTGGAAGAGTGGAAGGAGAGTCCTTCTTTACCCCTATCTTCCCCCCTCGTTGCTCTGTCTTGTGGAGCCTAAATTGGCAGCAGGGAAAGCAAGATTGCTCTGCTCTCTCATGTTCGACCAAGGCATCAGGCTTGGAGTTGGACTAACAGCATGGCATGGATGGCAGTCTTCCATAGTGCCAATTGAGTGTCCTAGTGGGATGTGGTGCCATGTGGGCTGTGACCATTCAGTCCGAAACAGTTAGTTTCATGGAAGGCCAGAACTTAGAAAAAAATCAATTAGCAGGCTACCTGTTATAATATAGGTTGGGGAGGCAGCATCAAGAGGTATGTTTATATATAGGAGGAAAGAGGAATGCAGTAGAGATCTATTCTTGGCTTTGTACTATTTGATTTCTTTTTAAACCAATAAACCATTGGATAAAGGCACAGAGGTCAATTTAATTTGCAGATGATACAGGGCTAGAAAGAGTAGCTGGATGACATGGTTAAGATGCTAATCTCCACACATTAACCCTAGACATTTCTATTTTTTTTTTTGGTTATTACCCTTTCTTCTTCAGGGCTCCCAGAGACTAAGGTAAATTCAATGTAATTAAGCAATCATTTATTACTTGCCTACTATATGTAAAACAGAAATTCAAGATGATATCATGCTTCACTTTGTGTTTTTCAGTCTATGTAGCATAGGTGATCTCTACTTGGGATGAGGGACTGGATTTTTCTTTACTTAAAAAATAATTTTCTATTACAGCTGATGAATTTGTTCTCCCACTGATCAGGGTCTTCTAATTATGAGTCCCAGATCATTTCTTCAGTCTTTGAAGGAAATGTAATTTACATTTTTCTTCTATGTCTTACTCAAGTGATGACAGAGATCAAGTATGAGTGTTTCCAGACCAATCCATCTTTGTTGGTCTTACTTGTCATTCACATGCCTCTTAAGATTGGTTTCTTTCCAAGTTCATTATTTCTTGTTTGTTGTGTCTAATTAGGTAAGCTCAAAGATTTTTGCTTCTGTTTATACTCAACATTTATTACACTTTGTTCTTCAGCATTCCAGGGACTAAAGAATAGAGACACATATGCAAATCTTTCTTTTGATAAACTACAGAATTTTGCAAGTCCGGGGACCTCAGAGACCATCTATTCCAACTCATACCCCTCAAAAGAATCTCTGTTATAATGTGCCCAGGAAGTATTTATCCAGTCTTTACTTGAAGACCTTCATTGAGGAGAAAACCACTTTCTTCTGAGGCAGTCTACATCTGGCAAGCTCTTGTTTTCCCTTCCAGTTTTTCCTTAAATCAAGTCTAACTTTGCTTCATTGCAATTTCCCTTCATTGCTCTCAGTTCATTCCTCTGGGGCAAAAAGAACGATTTTAATCCTTCTTCCTCATAGCAATCTTTCTGATATTTGAAGATGACTTCATGTGCCCCATAAATCATCCCTTTTGTGGGCTAAATGTTTGCAGTTCCTTCAACTGATTTTTATATGACATATATAATCAAATTGAAGAAACCACACATCTGTCTTTTTCTGAAGCAGAGAAGTGGGTTCCATCTCTTGGTTTGGAATGAAGTAGCCATTGGATGACTTGATTATCCAGCTGCCCAGATGAAGCTAGAGAAAGAAAGAGAGCAAAAGAGAGAAAGAGAGAGAGAGGGAGGGAGAGAGAGAGAGGGAGAGAGCGAGAGCAGAAAGCACTTGAACCCCAAGAATCAACAAGAGGTGATGACATGAGGAAATGATGCATTGCTTTCACACAAGAAGAAAACAAAGAGGCAACAATAACTCACTATAAGCCTAGATGAGACTTGATGAAGAGATTCATTGGTTACTCAAAAGTTCACATTGACCTCAAATAAGCCTACCGTATTTTGGGCTGTAAAAAAGTCTGTACAAAAGGAAGCTTAAGAGCAATAGATATTTTTTGTTTGTTTGTTTTTGTTTTGGTTTGTTTTTGAGTTTGGAGATTCATCTCCTGAGGCCTAGCTAGATAGGTCATTTATGAAAAAAAATCCATAGTACAATACTCCTAACAAGTAAATGTTCATTTAGCTTTTGCTTTAAGACCTTCTGTGAGGAGAAAACTAGTAAGAAAAGGGATGAGTGTCACCTGCTAGAGGAGAGGCAACTACAGAAGGCAGCCAGACAGAACTGAATAACAGGAAGCCGGGCATTCTAGTCTTGGAATGGTGGAGAGAGGACCACCACTGGCTGGCAATGGAGGATAATAGCAGAAGGCACTTCGCCATGGCATTTCATTGGGTTAATGATAAATCTTACTCTTGGCTTCCAAAAATATCAGCTTCACAAATATCATATCAGGAAGGTATGGCCAGATAGACCTTTGTCTGAAAAAGATAAGGGGTCTGGAGGGCAGTAAGTTCAATATAAGTCAACCATGTAATATGGTAGCCAAAAAAACCCCCCAAAAAACAAACAACCCAAAAAATGAATGTGACCTTTGGCTTTATTAAGGGAGACATAGAGCCTAGTGCTAGAGGTGTGCTAGCCTTGCTGCATTCTGCCCTGGTCAGATCACATCAAGAATATGTATTTAAATTGAGGTGTCACATTTTGGTGAGGACAGTCATAAATTGGAGAGTGTCCAGAGGAGGACTATGATATGGGAGATGCATTAAACTTGTTCTGGATGGTCCCCAGGGCAGCTTGTTGGTATAGTGGATAGTGTACTAGGTCTGGAGTCAGGAAGACTTGAATTCAAATCAAGCCTCAGACACTTATTAGCTGTGTGACCCTGGGTAAGTCACTTAACTCTGTTTGTCTAAGTTTCCCATCTGTAAAACGAGTGGCAGAGGGAATGGCAAACCACTCAGTACCTTTGCTAAAACCCTACAAAGATTCAAACAAGATTGAACAACAACAACAATATGAGCATTAAAATTTCTGGGCAACTAGATGGCACAGTGGATAGAGTGCTGGACCTAGAGTCAGGAAGACTCATTTTTGTGAGTTCTAATATGACCTCAGAAACTTATTAGCTGTGTGACCCTAGGCAAGTCACTTAACCCAGTTTGTCTCAGTTTCCTCATCTGTAAAATGAGCTGGAGAAGGAAATGACAAACCACTCCAGTATCTCTGCCAAGAAAACCCCAAATAGGGTCATGAAGAGTCAGACATGACTGAAATGACTGAACAGCAACAACAAAGCATAGTCCCATACACCAGGAACAGAAGCAATGGATAGAAATCAGTGATGCAAATTTCAGCTTGATTTAAGGGAAAACTTCAGGACAATTAGATCAAAACAAAAATGAAATGCACTACCTGGTGAGGGAGTGAGTTTACCTTCTCAATGGCAGCCTTGAAGTAAAGTCTGGGTAATCACATATTGGATGTGGAGAGGCTTCTTGCTTAGTCAACTAGATAATGTCTGAAGTTCCCTCCAAAGTGAGATCCTGTGATTCTATGAAGCATGTGTAAAGGGGGTAATCTGGCAGAAAAGATGCTCAGCAGATGAAGCTGCTGGTGAAGGTTATTTGACAGTATTGAAGGAGTAAGGAAATGAGATTGCTTTCATTGTTTACTTCTCTCTTGAGACTTGGTGCCAACCCTTGATGAATCCTGGTTGGGAACTGATTTGGGTATATGCGTGTGCATGTTGGCAGGAGGAAAGGAAGACTGTCAAGGAAGCATGTGGAGTACCTTCAGTCTTGTGCAGTCATGTCTGACTCTTTGTGACCCCATTTGGGGTTTTCTTGGAAGAGATACTGGAGTGGTTTGCCATTTCCTTCTCCAGATCATTTTACTGATGAGGAGACTGGGACAAACAGGGTTAAGTGACTTTCCCAGGACCACACAGCTTCTAAGTGTCTGAGGCTAGATTTAAACTCAGTAGGGTAAGTCTTCCTGACTCCAGGCCCAATACCCTATCCATTATGGCGCCACCTGGCTGCCTCCTTCAGTCTAAGCTGTTCAGTCTTTCTCAGTCCTTACCCTACCTCACCCATGGAAGCCTAAGAATGAGACTTGCATAACAACTGCTCTAAATAACAATAGATAGAGAGAGGTATGAATAATGACAATACTGATGCTGATCATCAGGACAAACAATAGAATTGGTAATGGGGAAAAAACCCAAACAATTGGCCCATTTAATGATAACAGTTGACATTTATGTAGCTTTAAAATTTGCAAAGCACTTTATACATATGAGATGTCCCAAAAGTCTTAGTGCTATTTTAAACTAAACTATTTTAAATCTAAAAATGGCACTAAGACTTTTGGGATACCTCTCACTTGACTTTCCCAATGAGCTGTGAAGAAGGTTCTAAGGAATTAATAATCCTGTCTTATAGGTGAAGAAACCAAGGCTCAGAGAGGTTAAATTACATGTCAATGGGCGTAATAGAAGGATTTGAATCCAGGCTTCTCGCGGTACTCAGTCCAGCATTTGTTCCATTGGATACACTATTACTTTCTCTCCAGAGGAAGCAGTCTCCTAATAACCAGGATGAAGCACTTCAAGTCATGATCTCCCTTAGAAATACACATCTTAAAACATCTCATTCGGGAAATCATATTGTGGTTCTAGGTCTGTGTGTAAGCATGCTTCAGCATCCCAGAATGACTAAGTATGTTTTTTTTTAAATCAATAGAAACCCTCTCCCTCAGATTTTTTCTCTAAACACAATATGAATCATTTGCTTAGTGATTTGAAAGAACAACCATATGTTCTTTAAAGCAGGTGCCTAAAAGAAAAAAAAAGAAAAAAGAAAAAACAAACTATTCTGAGTTTTCAACTCTCATATACCAAACTTTAAGAGGTACTTTCTTCATTTCTTACATCATAATGATTTTCTATTACATTCATAAACTTCAAGACAGGCATTCCCTTAGTTTCCAATATTTTTTTTGACAGTATGGAGTTGCTATAAATATTTTTGCATGCGTTAAGCCTTTTCATCTTTTTTTTTCTATCACTTTGGGGTTTACACCTAGTAGTGGTATTGGTGGGTAAAAAGGCACGCCCAGTTTAGTGACTTTTGGGATAAAATTCCAAATTTCTTTTCAGAATGGCTTGACTAGTTCACATTTCTACCAACAGTGAATTAATAGGCCTGCAACCCTCCAATATCTGTCATTTTTCTCTTTTGTCATCTTTGCCAGTCTGGTTAAAGTAAGGTAGAAACACAGAGTTGCTGTAATTTACATTTCTCTATTTATTAGTGATTTGGAACATTTAAAAAATATGGCTACAAATAACTTTATTACCTTGAGAACTTTTGATCACTTATCCTTATATATTTGAATGAGTTTCTTGTCTGTTTTTGTGGGGGAAATTTGGAGAGGGTAGAATTTTCCAACCAACTACACCATCTTCCCAGAATCCTTTCCTTTTTCATTACTTCTCTTGAGATTCTTGACCTTTTGTTTCTCAAGATGAATGAATGATTGAATAAAGCATTTATTATGAACTTATATGCTTTTCATTGATTTAATTATTATTTTTCTAGTTCTAGAAAGCAAACTCAAGTAAAAAGAAATTCCTGTGAGCTGCATATTGACTTGGAAAACTACACATTAACATTATCTATGTTGCACTTTATTTTTATTTATATTATCAAACATTTCAAAATTAGATTTTAATCTGATTCTGGTCAATGAGGAGATTTTGAAAACCTCAATCAGCTGTGGTACCAAGTTCAACAGCTCTACTATAAAGTAATCTTTTAGTCATTTGATTATTATGGAACTGAAAAAGTAAATTAAGTAATACTGTTATATTTATCACATTGGTTTGGCGTACCATGGGCAACTAATATTTTTCAATTACTTATGTCTGTCTTTCTATAATGAGTGTTTTTTAGTTGTTTTCATATAAGTTGCTGTATGTATCTTGGTAGGTAGACTTCCACAAATTATTATATACATTCTGCAGTTGTTTTAAATGGAATTTCTCTTGCTGGCTTTTCCTGCCTGATTTTATTGGCAATACACCAAAATACTAATGATTTTTATGGATTTATTTTGTGTCTTGCCTTTTTCTGAAGTTATTCATTATTTCAGTTAATTTTTAATTAACTCTAGGATTGTCTAAGTACATTATCATATTATCCACAAAAATAACAATTTTGTATTTTCCTTGCCTATCCTTATTCTAGTAATTTCATTTTCTTATTGTATTTATACAACTAACATTACCTGCACTATGGGAGTGGTGATGATGGATGTCATTTGTCTTCTCTATTTTTTGTCTCATCAGAAAGTATTCTAGTTTATGACATATGATATAAGCTCTTTACACTATTTACCAAGTTAAGGAAAGATCCATTTATTTCTACATTTTTAATGTACTTTTTAAAGAATAAAAACACAAAAATGAGTGCTATATATTGTCGGGAGCTTTGGCTCCATCAGCTTTGGTTGTCCCGCCTCAGCAGTATCCCCAGTTGTTTCTGTCCCTCTGATAGGAGAACTTGAGGGTGGAACAAAAATATCCCTCCATGATCTTCTTTGATACAGGCCTCAGAATCCTGGCTATCTCTTCACTTGCTGGCAGATGTTTTGCTTGGTTTTGACTCTAACATCATAATAATGCCTTTATACCTTGTATCTTCTGGTACCATCCCTCCTCACCTCTTTTTCAGCTTCTTTTTGTGTATCTTCCCCCTTAGATTGTAAGTTTCTTGAAAGCAAGGACTTTTTTTTCTATCCTCAGCACTTAGCACAGTGCCTGGAACATAGGAGGCACTTAATAATTGTTCATTATATTATATTGGATATTGGATTGAATTGGATTAGATTGAATATAATTGTGATGATTTTTGTTCTTGCTATTAATATAGCCAATATTGTTTATAATTTTCCTAATATTGAACAAGCCCTGCACTCTTTGTATAAATTCAGGCTAGTTATAGTGTATAATCTTTGTAATATATAAATACTATAGATTCTTTGCTAACACTTAATTTAAAATTTTTGCATCAACGTCTGTTAGGAAGGTTGGTCCACAGTTTTCTTTCTCTGTTTTCGCTATCTCTGGTTTAGGTATCAAGACCATATTTATATCATAAAAAGAATTTGCTAGTATTCCCCCTTTTTGATATTTTTCCAAACACAGGAATTAATTGTTCTTTAAATGTTTGATAGCATTTACTTGTAAACCCATCTATTCCTGGAGTTTTTCTTTTTTGGGGGGAGATCATCTATAGTTTGCTTAATTTCTTTTTTTTTTTGTTTGAGTTGTTTAAATTATCTGTTTATTATCCTCTTAGAGTATGAAGGACAAACAATGACATTATTATTCAATTACTGGGCTCCTCCTACTGGAAATAGGAGCTTCTTTATAAATGTTTGTCAAATTATTAAATTAGAGTGGTTAAATTCTTACTGTGCTTTCTCCCATCTGCCATTTTATAAATCCTGGTCTGGGTATCTTTGTTTTGTCTCCCCCCTCCCACCAGCCTGACCCATGGCAATCAGTTTCTACTTCCCAGAGACTCTAGTCATAGCCTTCTTGCCCAGCATCCTGTTAATAGAAATCCTTTGTCACTGCATATCTGGGTGATGGAGTGAGGATAAGGGAGATGTGATTGAGGTGGAGAAATAGATAAGACTGTGAAAAGTGGGAACAAAGAGTGTCACCTCTAGGCCATTGGTATTAGGGACACAAGGAGTCTAGGCTGCTGGATCAAGGGCTTTTGTCTTTCTTTATGTATGCGTTCATTCATGCTTGTGATGAGGCTTAAACTGTATGTTATAGCCAGAGGGCTCCTTGTAGTAATACTTAGAGCTAATCAATCATCAGTCTGTATATCAAATGTTCATCCCCAGTTGTGCTCACCATCCAGAGAGCACACAAGGGTAACCACCAAGCTCTCTTTGACTCTCAAAGAGTTGGCTACCTCTCCTCCCATAGTTCTAGGCCTTTTGTGAGAGACAAGACATTTTCACTAATTTAAGGGTTTATGTAGATTTTTGTAATGAGATCACAACTCACAATGTTCCCACTCACTAAAGAAACTCTAACTCATCCTATCCCTGCTACATTTCAATTGAGGTCATTTCCCAAGGCATACCTGCATATAATTCTTTATTTTTAATATTAGAAAGGAATAAAAACAAAAAAATATTAGTGTACCGTATCTATGAATCCTCCTACTATGAGACAGCTACATCCACTCTTAACAGGAAAGCTCCAAACATATCCACTTGACTCCTCTTCCCAGGCAATCCTAGAGGATGCTACCCCAAATCCAACCAATATAGTACCACTTGTGACAGAATCTTCTATAGGATCATTAGCTCTGGCTGGCTGCTGTCTCTCTCTGAAGGGCAGCATAGCTTAAGTAAGCAGAGTAGTAGCAGGCAAAGTGAAATAGGCTCTGAATCTTAGGCTAGGTGACCCCATATCTCTTCCATGATTGTATGATGCTGTCCAGGGTCATGTCTATCTCCATGATATCAGGGGATTGTATTTATGTCAATGTTAGATGCAAAAGGCAGAATACATAGTACCTAGGTGCTAGGCTTGGCTTCAGAAAGATTTAGTTTTAACTCTGGTCTATGATGCTTACTGGAGACATAGGACAAGTCATTTAACCTCCATGGGATCAGTCCCTAGGAGTTGACTACTAAGGCATAGATTTATTGGTGGTGAGATTTCCCTAGCTTAGCTGATAAAATCACAGTCCTTTTGGGTATGTGTATGTGACAAGGAGAAGAAAGGGAATTCAGAATAAGTTTAACTGCATAAATAATAAAAGCTGACACAGTGAGCCCTTTAAGGTTTATAAAGCATTTTTACATAGGTTGTCTCATGGGATCCTCATAACAAATATGTGAAGTAGGCATTATTATTCCCATTTTGTGAATAAAGAAGGTGAAGCCCAGAGAAGGGTCACTGTCTAATATCACATAGATAATAAGGGACCTCAGAACCTGAACTGAGGTCTAGTGTGTGTGTGTGTGTGTGTGTGTGTGTATCATATATATGTTTATGTGAATATACATATGTATATATTTATGTTAGAAAGTTAACTAGGACATTGATGAAGGTTCTTCAGATCAGAGGTCTCAAATATGTGACTCATAGGTGTCCAAAATCACTCAACACTCCCTAATGAAGCCAAAATAGATTGAAATGTAATTGGGAAATATTTGAAAATAACTAAAATTACAATAGGATGTAGATAATGTTAATATGTGTTTTTCTAAGTCAGTATGCAGCTGGAAGGGATCCTTATGGACAGTTTAGTGGCCCTCATTTCTATTTGAATTTGCTCTAGGTTTTGGCATACAAAGTTTTATTGAAGGACTGGGGATATTTATTCTGGAGAAATGGAGGATTGGGAGAGGAAGGTGGTGGGACATAATGGCTATTATGTATTAAAGGGCTTATGATGGGGTGAGCCCCAGGAGCCTGTTAGTTCAGGTTCAATATTTGGATGAAGTGAGGCATTCATAGATCATTGCACAGTTTACAAAAGGAGGTTTACTCAACCTTAATATGGCAAGGATATACAAAAAAGATCCATTTAGGAAAGAAACATTTAGCTTCTACATAAATAGCCCCTTTCCTCTCCATATGAAAATGTTTCTTCAATAGGTTAGGTTGTAGTGACTGGAATTCACTAAATTGGAAGGGTCTGACACCAAGTAGATAGGACCTTTTATGTCCCAGATGACCAGGAAGCCATACCAACACAGATAGAGGCCACTAGGAAGTTGCCAAGTGAGGCCTAGTTTGAGCCTTGCTCTAATCCCCAGGCCAAAAGATTCCTGGCTCTGTCAGCTCTTAGGGCCTAACCTAAATTAGGCCAGGGGAAGAATAGAGAACCCTGGCAGATATTGGTCCTTTGATAGTGTTCACATAGAGGCATCAGACTTTTTCTCTTTGTCCTTGATGTAAAGAAAAACTTTCTAAGAATCATAGCTGTCCAAAAAATTGTGCTGCCTGAAGAAGGTAGTGGGTTCCCCTTCTCCCACCTTCAACTTCAGGTGTTCAAGCAAAGGATAGAGGTCCCCTTTTGGGGTTTGTTATAGATGGGATTCTCATTTGAGTATGGATTGGGCTAGATGGCATCTGAGATCACTTCCAGCTCTTAGATTCTACAATTCTGTGATTATAGTTAATCAGTACATGTCTGTTCAGCAGGGTAGGATGTAATGACTGGAATCCACATAGATAGTACACTATAAATAGGAAGGATTGTGAATTTGAGATGGACTCTACTTTTTTTTTACTATTGTACTGGTAAATCTCAAGGAATATGACATGTCATCATTCGAAGTGTATTGGTAAACTGAGGTTTCATGATTAAATTTAGGCCCATACTTTTGATCAGTATGGACAAATGAGAATTTTCTACCATAAACCAATTCAGTTCTTTATTTTTATAGATGCTTTGAGCACTATCTTTTAGTGGTGATGATTATATACTTACTTCCTGCTTTTCTTTGCTTATGAGTATGTCCATCTGGCTTGTGCCAATGCTGGATTCTCTTTTCATTTCATTAGGGATGGCACTTAAAGGCCAAATTCTTGAAGTTTTCTGAGTTCTCTGAATTTTCTCTAAGGACACGCTATTGGAATTCCTTCTATTTTCTTTTCCTAAGCTTCATGCTGTGGAAGTTAGCTGACTATTTGCTTTTGCCAGTTTTTCTTTGATTTATGGCACTGAAATATATCCAGCTTAACATACATGACCATAATCTCATTTACAAGGTTCTTCCTCTCTTCTGTCTTTGGAATCCCTGTGTATTTCCTCATAGAATTGTTTTATTCCAGAGCATTATGCTTCTTTTTAAAATTGGCTCAAACTGTCTACACTGAGGAGTTCTTTCCAAAAGGGTTTTTTTTAAATTGATTATCAAATAACCTATGTGTACATTGCCTTTCTTTGATGGGCACACAATTCCTTGGCTTAAGGTACCTGTCTCTCCTGTACCTTCTTACATTGTTTCCACTAAAGTTTCTATGTTTTTCATCTACTTGGGTAGAGAAAGGAATGTGAAAGAAAGTGGAATTATGGCTAGGTTCAACATAGCCTGCAGTTCTCATATTATAAATGTCGTGGAAGGCAACAGTGTTTTTGGCAGAATAAATACATATTATAAAGCTATATCAGACTAGAAACTACATCAGAGAGGAGCTGTGGGTCACATAATCCTAAATGGAAAATTTTCCCTAGATAGATTTATTTGTCAGTGTGGGACATTGGTAAAGGGCTCTGGAAATGGAATTAGGAAAACTGAATACAAAATTTGGCTCAAATATTTATCAGATAGTAGTCAGGCTATTGAAATTATTTTTTCTTTAGTGAGTGAAAGAATTTTTTAAGACTTCCTGCAGCATTTGTTGTTTAATGTGTCAATCTTGAAGTTTGGTCACTACATTTCTTGGTGAGTTAAACTTGGATTTTCTTCATCAGCATTCTCTGGAATCTATCCATCAGTTTTTTTTAACCTTCTCCCCCCCCCAAAAAAATTTCAAGGCAATTACCTTCCCCTGTTTCTAAAGTATAGTATTGAGGTTTTAAAAGTCACTTGCTTTTCTGTGAGGCCTATGATCCTTAGATTATCTTTGCACATTCTTTTTTTTTCTTAAGGTTAGTCACCTTGCCTTGCAGAATGCCATAGTATAGAACTAATATATTCTTCTAATTGCTTACTTTTCAGTGTGTTCTGTTAAATTGTCTTCCACTACTATAACATTGAATACCGAATCTTCATTTCCTTCACAGCATTTATTCTTTTGGTGAGATTTTTCATCAAAAGTTCTAAATTGTCTACTGCCTTGATTGCCTTTTTCCTTTCTTTTTGGCAAGATCTGATTTCCGTTCTATTCGTATTCAGTAGGATCATGGATTCAGCACTGGCAGCAACTTCAGAGGCCATCTAGTACAACTCCCTTGTCTTCAGATGAGGAAACTGCGCTCCAAAGAGGGAAAATAAATTGTCCAAGATCATAAAGACAATAAACACCAAAGTCAGGATTTGAACCCAGGTCCTCTGACTCTAGAACTAGAAAAAACAAAGATTTCCAAAGGAGGCATAGGAATCTTCCCTATCAAAGAAGCAAACTCATTTTTTTTTTTGGTTTCTATTTTGTAATATTATGTTGTTTCTTGCTATGATTCTCTAATTGTTTCTGAGATTCCCATAGAATTTATTCCCTTGCTTCTCTTTTTATCCTGGATTTTTGAGTCAACCTTCTTCTCTCCACAGTATTTATACATTGCATTATGCATTTTAGGAGATTATTTGCTCTTTAAAACAACAACAACTTAGGCTAACTGATAATTATTCTGAGGGAGGTCTGGGCTTATACCTAAATTTTCTTCCAATCTTCATGCTGCATCCTTATCCCTTCTATTTCAGAATGTTATTGTATCAAATCCCACAGTATTAACTTCTCCCTTACCCAATTCCCTTTATTTTCTCTCAGACACCTTGGACTGTATGACTTTACTCCCTTTGTCTCTTCTTCATTAAAGGGTGATTGACTATTTGGTTAAAGCAATGATAAGAGGTTATCCTGTGGGGAGTTGACTAGTTGCTACAGCTAGGGTTATACCTTACCTTTCTTTCAGTCTTCTTATGTAAGCACTTTTTTTTGATACTAGTTAGAATTGTAAAAAGTTTTGTATTCATGAGCTCATTTCCCCATTTTTGGTTACCGTATTTTTCACTTTCACACCTCAGGGACTTGGAATATGCCCATTAAAGAGTGTGATTTAGAAGTCAGGATGGGTTACTAACAAAAGAAAGAAAACAGGTTGAATTGAAGGAACTGGGAATATTTAGCCTTGAGAAGTGAAGACATAGTAGTGGTAAGGGTGGAGGTCTCCATGGAATGATAGTTGTACTGGGGGTTTGGATGGAATCCTGCCACTATTGAAGCTGTTGAACTGTAGGGGCCACATATATTTTCTTCAAAGCCCATTGGTTGAGTCCCTCCTGGTATACCTAGTGTTTTGAATTATAAAAGGATTGGCCTGGCACAGAGAAAGTTGTCAGATATGTTTTCCTGAATCTTAAATGCCTGTAAGACACTTCCTTTAGCTCCTAACTCTAGAAAAGGAATTGTGTTCATATCCCTTTATTCCTATATTTTATATTTTTTAAACTTCAATCATTTAAGTAGTTTTAATTAGATTTTATGGTTCATAAGTTTCTATTGAATTTCCCCCATAGTCCTCTCCTCCTTCTCAAAGAACCTACAATTCTTGAACATGCTGGATTAAGCCAAATTTAGACTGAGTCTATAATAATATCTTCTTTAAATATTTTAAGGGCTATTGCCTGGAGTGGAACATTAGAAATTAGAGAGACAGAATTAGGCTTGCCATAGAATAATAATAATAATAATAATGATAATGATGATGATGATGATGATGATGATGATGATGGTGAGGATAAGCCTTCCCAACAATTAGATATCCAACAGTAGAATGGTTTGCCTTGGGGAAGGTTTTGTATTTCCCTCACTATGTTGTTGGTCATCCTTCATTCTGGAACAGGACCAATGACATCATCAGGGTGATGTCTTGACTTGTACATGAATTGAATTTAAGTGAGGCAGAACTTTGCAAAGTCATCAGCCTTACTTTCTCTTCCAGAGCCATCAGAGTCCAGTGGCAAGACAAGAGGCAAGGTGGCTGGTAATGGCCCAGTCCCTTCTCTCTGGGTCTTAAAACACAGACTGAATAAACATTTGTTAGATGATGTATATTATAGAGGGGATTTTTGTTTGTTATAGTTTAGGTGCAATGGCTTCTGAGTTCCCTTCCAAATATATGTTTCTGTGATTTTGAAAGGCAAGAAAATAGGCTTAAGGGTTATTGATTTCTTTCCATTATCATTTTTTTTGAAGAAGCAATAATAATAGCAGTAATGAGTTAACATTAAAGTTTTATAAACATCTTATAGACATTTGCACATTTGCTCTTTTCAACAACTCTGTGAAGTAGATACAAATATCCCTATTTTAAAGATGAGAAAAATAAGGCTGAGAAAAGTTAAATGACTTTCCCAGCTTTTCATAGCTAGTGTCTGAGGAAGGATTCAAACTCAGGTCTTACTGACTTAGTCTGTCCAACACTCTGTCCACTGTGGCACCTAGTTGCTAACTTATAAAAGCATTCTCTATGTTTATAAGATTATATTTCTCCTATTTCTAATTAGCTTGGTCTTAAATAGCATTCTTACATTTTCACCTAAGGGTGCCTGGGACTGAGGTGTTCAAATCTAAATGAGTAAAATGTCGTGTGTGTGTGTGTGTGTGTGTGTATGTGTGTGTGTGTATTTTTTCTTCTATTTATTTCATCTAAGAATATTCTTAGAATGACAGGGCTTAGTTGGGTCTCACGGAATGCTTTTTGCTGGCTTGTTTTTGCTTTTTCTTGTTTCATGAGGTGATTCTCTTTATCTTCTACTAAAATCCTCTCTTACATTTTAGAAGTAAGTCCTGTACTCTTATTCAATATTGTCTTTGCCTTCCATTCTTTCAAATGGGCAAGGAGACCTAGTATTTGCTGGCTCCAGTGGTTTCTGTTCTCTTCTCCTTTGAATAACTGCTTTATATCGGATAGAATTTTGTAGGAAATGGGGATGATCAAGGCTAACATATTTTCTCTCCCCTCCCCCCGGCACAGAAAGTTCATTTGGATAGGTTAGCTTGAAATAATTGCAACTGTAAGCAATGTCTTCTTTGCATCTTCATCTTTTCTTCTGATTTGATGTTAATTTTGATCTTTAATTTCTCAGTATTCTGATTGCACATAGTCAGCTGGTTCTAGTATGAACCCCTCATTTCCATTCTGGTATGATATATAGACAGAGATATAGATGTAGATATAGCTATAGAAATAGATAAATGCCTGTGATTGGTAAAGGAGCTTTCAGTGTTTTGGATGAAGTTTGGTTGTCCCACATCTACCAACTTTCTCTTGAGGAAGGTAGATAGGATAGAAAGGTGTGAGGCTTCTGAGTAGACTATGAGTATTTGTCTTATTTCATTTCTTATGTCTGAGCTATCTTTTCAACAAATTTTTCCACATATTTCCACATAATTTGGTTGTTCTCTCATAATCATCTTTTCACAGAAGTCACTAAATATCAACATATATGTGGACTTTGCTTGAAGGATTTACTGAATAATGTTAGAAATGTTTACTCCTCCAGCATCTCGTCAAGTTCTTTTCAGAATCTTTCTCTTTTATTCTCTGAAATAGTGGCATGTAAGCCATATAAGGGGCTCTCCAAGGAGAATATGTGAGCTATCTGTCCACTTAACTGCTACCTCCTTATATTTTCTGGCTGCATTTGTCAAGAAAATATCAATATTGATGGGGTTCTTTTCTAATATTGTGCCTATTTGTTGATCATTGGACAAAGATCTCACATGTGGGATACTAGCAAATATAGCAATGAATGCAGATGTGCTAAAAAAAAAAACTCTTTGATTCTTACCACTCTCTGTCTTCTTTTCACAGTGGAAGTGGAAAGAGGCCATGAGACACCTGGAAGCCATTTATATGTTTCTTTGTTTCAAGGGTTGCCATGGCAAAGGAATTCATCACTGTGATGTCCAACCAATTGGTGATGACTCTTGGTATTCTTAGTCTGTTGTTGTGACTTTCTAGCATGGTAGTACTTCTCAGAGCTTGTGTCTGAAGACTGAGCATCACTTTTCCTCCATAATGAGGCATTGGAGGAGAACATTAGGAGGTGACTCAGAGGTCACACATCTAGTAAGCATCAGAACAGTGACTCAAAACCAAATCTCTTGGCTCTGGAGTAGAGATCTTTCTGCTCTGCCACACTTTTCAGTGAAAATAAAACACTTAATTGAATATAAACAATTGGTCTATGAGTTGAATAATAAGCTAGGCTAATCTTTATGTTAATTCCAAAACCAGGTATTTTCAGAATGTATGCCTGATATTTTGTGAAACACAAGTTTCAAATAAATTTCATATATTTAGAAGTTTTGTTATAAATGTTAGCCTGGGATTCAGGAAAACTAGGTTCAAACCCCAGATTGGATACTAGCAGTGTGATCCTAGGCAAGTTAACCTCTGCAAACCTTACCTTGTTCACTTTTAAATTGAGATCATAGTTTTCTCCTTACCTTCCTGGGTCATTGTGAGGAAAAGTGTTTTTCAAATGGTAAAGCCCTGTGGCAGTATGAATTCTCCTTCTGATGCCATGTGTATTTTTACAACAAGGAACATTTTACAAGCATGACAACATAAGATGTGTGAAGTTTGGGGATGAAAGCTTAAGCAATCATCTGTCAGTTTCCATTTCCTGTAGAAAGCTTCATGTCAGTTGAAGATTGAAGACTATTACTTAAGGAAACCAAACTCTTGCCATCCAAAGAGCATGGTATCTTAAAATTTATATTTTTCTAAACTCAGCATTAAACAATTTCAAGTGAAGCTTGAACAATCCTCCCTGCCATTATCACCCAAAATGGGATAGTGGAAAGAATATGGGGTTTGGAATCAAAAATCCTGAGTTCAAATTCTGGTTCTGTCATTTATGACCTATGTGACTTTTACAAATCACCTCATCACTGTGGGCCTCAGTTCCTCATCCTGTAAACTAGGAGGCTAGCCACTGCAATCCCTTACATCTCCAAATCTATGATCCTATGATCTATAATTCTATCTCTTCTGCAATCCTTATCAAGCTAGTAAGAATCAAGGGCAGCTAGGCGGGGTTGAAATCAGGAACACTTATCTTCCTGAATTCAAATCTGGCCTTAGACTCTTACTAGCTGTGTGACCCTGGGCAAGTCACTTAACCCTGTTTGCCTCAGTTTCCTCATCTGTAAAATGAGTTTTGGAAAATGAAATAGCAAACCACTTCAGTATCTTTGCCAAAAAAATCCCAAATGAAGTCACAAAGATTCAGACATGACTGAAATGACTTAACAACAATAAAAGATCAACCCAAGCTGAATGTATGTCATTGGATTCCCTCAATCACCATCATTCTTGAGATACCTGTTTAGGAAGGAGAGTCATATTTGCCATAGAAATGGACAGAAATATGTTTTGGAAGGGAAGTTTCAGTCTAAAACATCAGAAATTTCTAATAAATGCAAATTTGGGAGAGTGTCTTACTAGAGACTTGCTGTAACTCTTGACCTTCAATCCAATGTTTTTTATATCCCCTTAAATTCTTCTCTTCCTTTTTAACCAGGATCAAAAGTTTGTTTTGCTTGTGACTCTTTCTCCCTTGGTATTTTCTTTTCACTTAATCCCACTTCTCTCATCTTCATCCCCTCTCATTTTTCTGTTGAGTTTGATGTATTTGTACAAGAATCTTTGTGTGTGTGTGTGAGTGTGACAGAGAGAGAGA
>NW_020949971.1:6749573-6779218 GCF_900497805.2 Vombatus ursinus
GAGCATGTGTGTTTAATCCTCCTTTGTCCATTTCATAAAAGAGTGAGATTCATCTGATGATGTTCCCCTCCTTCCTCCACATTTCTATATTTTCCTTCTCACACACCCACTTAAGAGAAGTAACAAGTTCTACTTCTTTCTTCCTCTTTTCTACACTAGTGTGTTATTCCTTTTGACCTGCCTTATTTTTCTCATTTAACACCCTCTGCACAGAACCACTTCACTCCCAGGACCTCTGTTTATTTTTTAAAAAAACTTAACTCCCTCATTACCCTTTGAAGATATTAAGGTTTCAAAGGGACACTTGTTCCATCTTCCCCTATTGGAATGTTAGCACTACATCAGTCTCTGGTCAGTTCTCTGGTACATTAGTTAATATTAATGTCTCATCTACAATCTGAAAATGTCTGAGTTTATTTTTAGGGTAAAAGGAGACTCTTAACTCAAGTCCTCCTTCAATCCCTCATCATAGAGGTGACCCTGGGTCTTTCAAGCATCGGTGTCAGTGAAGCATCAATCTTAAGTCTCTCCCCATTTGAATCCACCTTCCTGCCATTCAACTCCCAAAGTGATTCTCCTAGAGTTCAAGTATGATCACATCATCGATAAACTCTACTGCCTCCCTATTAGCTTCAGGACAAAATACGAAATCCTCTGGTTTTTAAAGCCTTTTACAATGTGGCCTCTTCCGACCTTTCCAGTCATCTTGTTCTTTACTATCATCCACATACTCTATGAACCAGCAACACTGGCTTCTTGCTGTTTCACCACATAACACTCCATTTCCTGACTCCCTTCCTTGCATCCTGTTCCTGGAATGCTCGCCCTTCTCCCCTGTGAAGACAAGTTTTCTTGGCTTCCCTAGCTTCCTTCAAGATATAGCTCAAATCCCACCTTCTTTGGGGGGGCTTTCTTGCCCCCCCCCCCCAGCTAGTTCCTTCTCTATGAAATTACTTTCTACTTATACTCCATATTTCTTATATATGTATAATTATTAGCATGTTGGTCCCCTCATTATAATGTGAGCTCCTTGAAGGCAGAGACTGTATTTTTTGTCTTTCTTTGTAACCCCAGTGCTTGGCACAATGCCCAGCATGTAGCTTTTAATAAATGCTTATTGATTGACTGATCTAACAGGGAAAACATCAAATATGTGTACATTGGGTATGTGATTATAAGTCCACAACCATGGTTTTACCCTTAACTCCTCATTCTCTCACCCCACAGATCCAGTTGTCAAATTTTCTTCCTTAGTCAAATGACTACTGCCCTAGTTTGGATCTTCATCACCTCTCAAGTGGAGTGTCAAAATTGTCATCTAATTGCTCTCCTTGTCTCATGGCCTGAGGAAGATACAGAATTCTGTGGTGGATAAATTACTATTCTTGAAATCAAGAAGACCTGTGGTAAAACCCTCCCTGTGATACTTCCTGGCTGTGTGACAGTGGGGAAGTCTCTGTGACTTAATTTCTTCATTTGTAAAATGCAGTTGGACTAACTGGTTTCTTTTGTCCCTTTCAGCTCTAAATCTATGATTTCTCTCCAACCCACAGTGATTTTACTGAAGTTCAGGTCTGATTTTTTTATTTCTCACTCTCAATAAATTGCCATGGCTCCCTGTTGCCTTTGGGACCAAATACAAATCCCTCTGGCTTTTAAAGCTCTTCACAGCCCCTATTTACCTTTCTAAACTTATTGGATATTACTACCCTTTCCACACTCTATAATCCTGTTGAACCTGACTAAGTTTGATGTCACTCACAGTTAATATTCAATCTCCTGCCTATACATCTTTGTGATGGTTGATCCTCAAGCCTGGCATGAAATAATGCAATTATTAAGTGCTTAGTATGTGTCAAACACTGTGTTAAGTGCTGGGGAAACAAATAGAAATAGAATGAGACAGTCCCTGCTTTCAAGGAGTCCACCCACTAATTAGACAATTTATAATAGAAAGGTAATATTTAGGACATATGGCAAGGTTCAGGGGGCCTAAAGGTTCAGCATTGGGAAGATGGGAAGGCCTTGGAGTCCTGAGGTTATATCATTCGGTTAGATGGCAGTGCCAGGCATTTGGAGAGTAGAGAGACAGGGCAGATGGTATATCCTGGTGGTTTCCTATCCCCTCAGAAGTAGTAGAGTCACTGACTCCTATCTCATTCAAACAGTGTGAAGAGTCAAGCAGCCAAATGGGTTCTGGGCCAGGGCAAGGCATGAGGGCAAAGCTAGGGGAGAAGGCTGCTCTGGTTGTGCTAAGTATTCCTGCTGGGAAAGGAAGAGGGAATATATTCTTAGAATCCCCTTGTTTCCTTCAAAACTCTGCTCAAGCACATCCTTCTACATAAAGACTTTCCTGATGCCTCCAGTTACCAATGTCTTCCCTCCCATAAATTTATCTTATTTTTGTCGTGTGCATGTATACACATACACACACTACGTGTATATATGTATGTGATTGTAACACTCAGTTGTGTCTGACTCTATGTTACCTCATGGACTTTTGTCCATAAGGTTTACTTGTCAAAGATACTGGAGTGGTTTGCCATTTCCTTCTCCAATGTGCTCCCATTTTACAGATGAGGAACTGAGACAAATAGGAGTTAAATGACCGGCCCAGGGTCACACAGCTAGTAAATATCTGAGGTCGGATTTTAACTCAGATCTTCCTGCCCCATATCCCCTATCCCCTGTCCCACCTAGCTGCCTCGTATTTATGTGTGTGTATGTATGTATATGTGTATATATTTGTGTTAGGAGAGCTGTGTCTCACATGTAGCATGACAGTATCATTCTGTTACTTGAAGGGATGCAAAATAAACATCCCTAGACTCTTCTTCCACAACTCTTCTCCATCTTGAAGCTAGACGACAAATGTGCTTGAAGTTACTGCACAGCCCGAGACTCAAGTCCTTAAAGAAAAACTCAAAGAAGACTAGGATAAGACTTGAAGATGACAAGACAGAAACTTTCTCTCATTCTCACCAACTCCCTGCCCCCTCCCCTCATGTAGGTGTGGGCCTTGATCCTCACCAATCAGCAGAGAGGCCTATAATGGTGAGATTGGGGGTTGGCATTACATTTGTGTATATGCCCACATACACACATATATGTATGTATGTGCACATGAGTGTGCACACATGTGTATATACATGCTGTCTAACCTGATAGAATGTAAACTCCTTGAGGGCAGGGATTGTTTCACTTTTGCTTTTGTATCCCCAGCACCTAGCATGGTGCTTGGAACAAAGTACATGCTTAGTTATGCATATTGAGTGATTGGTGACTGAGAATCTCTTAAAACTAGAAGGCTGTATACTAGGTTTCCCCTTCCTCCTTTATCTTCCTTCCTTCCTTCCTTCTTTCCCCTATCTCTCCATCTTTCCCTCCCTTCCTCTCTCTTTCTCTCTCTCTCTCTCTCTCTCTCTCTTTCTTTCTCTCTCTCTCTCTCAATCTCTGTCTCTGTCTCTGTCTCTGTCTCTGTCTCTGTCTCTCTCTCTCTCTCCCTTCCCCCATGCCCCACCAAGGTGTCAGTTCTGAGGACTCTCCACTACATTGATTTCATTCTGCAAGGGTGGATGGAGTAGCCACCTACCGAAATCACAGACCATTAGAAGTACTGAAGGAAAATTAACAACATTATTTTCAGTCTTTTAGGAAATAGAATTCCTGTCCCTGGCTCTTAGGTAATTCAATGGCAGCATCTTCAAGGACTTAGTTAACCATTTGTTATCTTTTCTTCAGTTATTACTCTTCGGTCATTTACAGAGATACTTCCTATGCTGATTTATTCACACATGGAAATAGTTCTTATTTACATTGTACTTTAAAGTTTGCAAAGCATCTATCTTATGATGCCATCACTGCCATAGTTATCCTCCTCCTCCTCCTCCTCCTCCTCATCATCATCATCATTATTTATTGGCTTTTTATGGTCCTCCACTAGCTCACTGGTTAACCTTTGAGCTTTGTGGTTGTGCATCTGGGTAACATTTTCAATCATTGGATTGTAAATTTTACTACTTATAAACCACTCCCTTCACTTCCTTCAGAACAGATGTGTTTCTTTTTTCATTTATTTACTTATTAATATTCTTAAAGTATTGCTTTTCATTCTCTTATTTAAATAGTTTAGCAAGATATAACATCCAATATCTCTTGAAATCTATTTTTATTTAATTTTTTTCAAAATGAAAATGTCAGCTATGCCAAATGTGTAGCATATTCCATTTTATACCTTCTCCAGGGTCTCCTTGTCAATTGTTTTCACAGTTGGTTATCTCCATTTTGCCTGATGGTAAATGTCTATTGCACCACCTGGCACAGAATTTCTCATGCCACGCCATAAGTATTAAAGACTATTTCATTGCTGAGTCTGGAGTTCATTTTGGTTTGATTTGTTCTAAATTTGAGATTAAGTTTCTCAACCAATATTCAGAGTGTTCTCTTTCCTACATACTCTGAATTGTTCTTTCTGAAAGAACTCAGAGTCTTGCTCAGACATACTTTTGAGGGGCCTCAGTGAGAAGGGAAATTATTTGATTGGTCCTCCCTGCTAGTTCTCCACTTGAACAGTAAAACAGTGTATGCTGATGAGCTACAGATGTGAACGACTCCTTCCTCCATCCTCTCCCAGATTTTCTTCTGGATTTCAACTTTGCTCCAGGAAGACAATCACTGACCTGTAGCCAGCAGCCTTCATGACCACCTTCAAGCCTGTCTTCAAGTTCTGCTAAGAATATAAAATAGTTGCCAAATCTGTTTGAATTTATGGGATAATATATCATTTGTGATGGATTTGGGATAAGTGATAGCTTTGGCAATGGGAAGGGAGGTGGTTCTGCGCTCCTTTCTATAACAACATAGAAGGATATTCAAGTCACAGTGGTTAATATAAGCTAGTTCCCCATGAAGACTGAGGCTTTCTTAATAGGCATCATATTTTAGAGGAAAATTTCTAGTTATAACCAGGCATGGACAAGAGAAGATTAAAATAGCTTAAGTAGGACAGTAGGACAAAATAGCTTAAGTTATCTACAATTAAATTTTTTTCCACCAACAAAATAAGCGCAGCTAGAATTAACAGAAATGATATGGATTGATAAATATTTGCACTTACATTGTTAATAATAGCTGACATACATACATACATACATATATATATATATATATATATACATAGTTTTAAAAAAGATTTATAAATGAGTTACATACCTATTCTTGTTTGAGACCCACAACAATCTTATTAGAAATTATAGGTATCACCTTCATTTTGCAGATGAGGAAATTGAGTCTCAGAAAGGTTAAATGATTTACCAAGGGTCACTTTAGCTTTCAAGTATCAGAGGCGGAATTTGAAGCCATAGAATTTTTTTTCCTACAAATCCAGCAGTCTATCAACTACATATATAATAGAAGTCTAACATCTAAAATCTATAGGGAAATAATACAAATCTATAAGATTAAGATTCATTTTCCAATAGATAAGGAGCAAATAGTTTCCAAAAGAAGAAAACAGAATGATGAGCAATCATTAGAAAAAATGTTCAAAATTTTAATTAAATTGATTTAATCAATTTGAAATTTTGATTAAGTTCCAGTGTTGGAAATTACAGAAAAAATAAATTTATGTTGAAGATTATGGGGGAAGATAGGGTTACTGATTTGTTGCTGCTGGAGCTGAAAGGTGATTCAACTATTCTAGAAAATAGTTTGGAATTATAGAAGAAAAAGTACTAAATTATTCATTCCGTTTGACCCAGAGATAGACTGTTAGATTAATATCCAGGGGGTTAATGATAGCAAGAAAAAACCAAAAACATTCCCAGTAAGATTATTGTAAAATAAAAAAAAAATGAACAAAAGTGTGTTCCCAACAATTGGGGGGATATGGATGAGCAAACAGTGATTATGTGTGTGTGTGTGTGTGTGTGTGTGTGTGTGTGTGTGATTTTTCATTGGTGACAATTTCACCATAAGCAAATGTCAAGAATTCAAAGAAACATGGAAAAATAATGTATATAGTGACTAAAATGTAAAGGAAAATAACAACCAAGTGGAAACAAAACTAAGGTAAAATATAATAGATAATGTTGATAAGAAATCGTTAAAGATTAAAACAAGGGCACTAAGTAGTGCAGTGGATAGAACACTGACCCTGATGTTAGGAAGACCTGAGTTCAAATCCAGCCTCAGATACTTACTAGCTGTGTGACCCTGGGCAAGCCACTTAACCCTTGATTGCCCCCCCCCAAAAAAGATTAAAGCACAAATCTTTCTTTTCTGTTAGCAGTAAATGAACTATAAAAATTGAAAGATCTATGTAGTACCAGCCACACTCATTCTATTAGGTAGTTTTATTTATTATTCTGGGAGAATTTATTTTGTGGTGGCTTATTGTGGGGGAATTGAGAAATCTATGATGTCAAGATGAAAGATATTAATAAAAATTGACTATACTTGGATTAAGAAGACCTAAGTTTGAATTCTGCCTGAGATATTTACTCACAATATAACCATGGGCAATTTTCTTACTCTTTCAGAGCCTAAGTTTCTGTATCATTGAAATGGGCATAATAATACTTATATTACTTCCTTCATAGGATTGTTGTGAGGGAAAAGACGTATAGAGGAAATTAGTCACTAGCCCTTGTTCAGAACAAGGCAGCTAAGTCCAGAGGTTGGCTACCTTGTTCCTTTTGAAATGAAGAGGCTTTTGATAATTTCCTTTTGCCATGTTATTAAAGTCAGAAAAACTATATTCTACTCATAAAACATTAAGAAAAGACAGAGTATTTTTGGGTTTGAGTTTACAAAATATTTTTAGACTTATTCTAAACTTTTGGAGGAGGATGTGAAGTAGATTATGTCTAAGACTAATGTCAACTCTAATTCCAAGTTTCTTGAATTATATATGGGTCACCCAGAAACAATTAGAAAGGACATTCAGGCAAGTGATTCCCAGTAGGAAAACTCATGGGGTGGTTGTATCTCTAAGAACTAGGAAAGGGGTCATTTCTTCCATGAAATACAATGCAGTTCAAGCCACTCAGTCATTCTTTGTTTCATCCTTTCTGTTTGCCATGACTCAAAGGGCTGTCCAACATATGAGAGGAGGAAGAATGGAAGAAATGTGAGGAATAGGGACATAGAGAAGAGGAAGAAGAGGAAGAGAAGGAGGAGGATAAAGAGCGGAAGGAAGAGGAAGAGAAGGAGGAGCCAGCATGCCAACAAAAAGCTATTGCTGTTGGATGAATATAGGTGCCAAATAGGGAAGAAGTGATGTTGACCTTCAGTCAGTGAAAGGTCAGAGGGTTGAACAGTGGGTGAAGTAAGAAGCTTTCTCTCTGGCCCTGGGCTTGATGTTAATTCCATTCCAATCTCCAATAATGGTGAATAACCCTCAAGGAGTGATTGGAGTATCATAGAGATTAATCAGTGGATGAACCACTTGAGAAAGCAATTGGACGGCAACGTGGACATGCATAGATCATAGGCTAGATGTGCTAGTACACCTGGACACAATTGACCTAAGCTGAATGCATGTCAATGGAAGGTGCAGTTAGAGGTCTCAGACAATAACAGAGCAATTAGCAAGAATGTTCCGATATCTGGGGAGTCCCCCAAGTTTCTGTCCTGGGCCTTCTTCTCTTCTCTTTCTATACTCTCTCATTTGGTGATCTCATCAGCTCCCATGATTCCCAGATCTACATATGTAACTATAATCTCTCTCTCTGAAGCTCTAGGTTCTCATCCTCAATGATCTTTTGGCTATCTCAAATAGCATGGGCTGCAGGAATCTCAGGCTCAATGCATCCAGACCAGAATGGATTCTCTTTCCCCCTAAACCCTTGCAAGTAGTTGTTTTACTCTATTTGACTGTATTTCTTTGGATTCTAGGATTATTAAAATCACCATATGCAGTCAAATTATGTTAGAGTCCATTATGCCATGCTCATAAGATGAAGTTATGCTTAATTGTGAGAGGTAAGAAAAGAGGGAGGAATCTTCCTAGTTGAGGATGCTCTTGGTCCAAGATACTAATTGGATATATCTATAAAACAGCCCTTCCCCACGCTCCAGACTGGTAAGACGAGCACCAAAACTCGAAAAAGGTCTGAGCTAGGGATGGCTCTCTGACAATTATAGGTTGGCTTGTCACTGGAACTTCCCCTGTGTTGGGTAAAAGACATAACTAGTGGGAGTGAATGTGGGAATGTTCACTCCTGGACTGATTAAGTCAATTAACAAACATTTATTAAAAGCCTATTATTTGGGAAGCACTGAGCTAAGAACTGGGCATACAAATAACAAAAATTATATAATACCTGTCCTTGGGGGAGCTTACATTTCAATGAATAGAGTCATTGCCCAGCCCACAGCCTGGCATATAGTAAGCAGTCAGTCAACACACATTTATTAAGCATTTACTATGTGTGTTGGGCATTGCGCACTTACTAAATGCTTATTGATTGATTAATTGATAGGATAATGCAACTGGACAGCAGTAGCACCCATTTAGGCTGAGATGGATATGTAGCAGTGAAAATTTTCAATTAATGAAAGAAAACTTTAATTCATGAAAAGGTATCAAATAGATCCAGCACATTAGGTAAAGTCTATAGACCTAGGGGAAATTAGGCTGTGACCTAGTAAGAATTTTAAAGAAAATATACAATGTGACTAAGAGCACTGATCTTCTTCTTTAGGTTCCTACCATCCACTTCTTGCATAAACAGCTGCCAGTTTCCATTATGGAAGGGAATTCTGTATCCTGATGAAATCCTAGGTGTAGGCCAAATGTCACACTCAGAGAATACAGACCTAGAAGGAGCCAGTCATACTTCTGTGGCCCATTAAGAACTGAAAAGATTGTCAGGGTATTAATGTCTCATTTTAGAGGTGAGGTAACTGAGAGTCTGAAAGGTAAGTGACTTGCCCACAATCACCCAGCTAGTATTAAGTAGGATTTACAACCAAGTCTTCTAATCTTTGACTTCATTTTAGAGACACTGAAATTATTTATCTTCAACTACAGTTATTGAAAGTGTAGATTTAGAATAGATAGAAGCTACTTTTATTTGATTGCTAGCTCCATGAGGCCAGGGTCTACACCTTCTATTTCTTTCGTATCCCTTACAAAGCCCAATCCATAATGGAAGTTGGTCCATTCTTCTTAGGTGGCACAGTAGATAGAGCACTGGGCTTAGAATCAGGAAGATTCCTTTTCCTGTGTGACCCTGGTCAAGTCACACAACCCTGTTTGCCTCAGTTTCCTCATTTGTCAAATGATCTGGAGAAGCAAATGGCAAACCACTCCAGTATCTTTGTCAAGAAAACCCAAAAATAGGGTGATGAAGAATTGGAACCAACTAAAATGAGTCAATAACAACAAAAGCATTAAGAAACATCCTTGTGAGTTTCTGGATGAAGATGATTCTGGAAATCAAAGTAACAGAATAAAATTATCCCATTAGAATGTAAAGTCCTTGAAGGCAGGGGCTGTTTTTGCCTTTCTTTGTATACCCTCCACTTAGGGCCATGTACGGCATGAAATAATAATGATAATAACAATAGGCAACATTTATATAGAACTTTAAAGTTTGTGAAGTGCTTTGCAATGATTTTTTTTTATCCTCACAACCACCCTGGGAAATAGGTGTCATTATTATCTCCATTTTATAGATGAAGAATCTGAGGAAGACAGAGGCTAAGTGACTGGCCCACAGTCCCATGGCTAGGGAGTGTCTGAGACTGGATTGGAACTAAAGTCTTCCCAACTCCAGGGCTAGGACTCTACCCAACATACCACCTAAGTGCATTGGAAATGTTTAATAAATTCCTATTGAATGATTGGTTGTAATGTGTGTGAGACTCCAAAGGGAAATTCTATATAAGGGTAGTTTGGTTTGTATGAAAATATTCAGATAAGCAAAGAGCTTAAGAGCTATAAAAATATTAAGTACCATTGCTATGTGTACATGTTGCAAGTCACTAGTGAAATGTAAGCTCCCCTCTCACCCACACTCTCAACTGAAAACTTTGCCTCATATTTCAGTGAAAAAAAAACACAATAGAAATCACTCTCTGGGAGTTCCCTCTTTTCCTCTCCTCCTCCTACATCATTCAGATATCTACTATCTCCTTCTTCACTCTGGTCTCAAATGAAAAAGTGGCTCCTCTTCTAGCCAAGGCAAACTCCTTTACTTTCACCCTTGACCCCATCACCTACTAGCCTCTCCAGCAAATCATCTCCACTATCAACCCCACTCTATATTTTAAACTTAATCTCTCCCTATCTACCAGCTCTTTCCCTGTAACTTGCAAACACACCCATGTTTCCTCATAGTTAAAAAACCTCACTTGATCTTTCTTTCACTGCTAAGTATCATGCAGTATCTCTCTTCCCCCTCACGACCAAACTCTTTTGAAAGGCCACCTACAACTGGTGCCTTCACTTCCTCTCCTCTCCCTTCTTTCATTCAGTCATTTCTGATTCAATGACTCCTTTTGTGGATTTCTTGGCAAAGATACAGGAATGATTTGCCATTTCCTTCTCTAGCTTATGTTACAGATGAGAAAACCAAGGCAAACAGCATTAAGTGACTTGCCCAGGCTCACACAGCTAGTAAGTGTCTGAGGCTAGATTTGAACTTAGGTCTTCCTGACTCCAGACCCAGTACTTATCCACTGTGCTACCCGGCTGCTCTCGTTCTCTTCTTAACCCTCTACAGGTTTGCATCTGACCTCATAATTCAAATGAAACTGCCCTGTCCAAAGTTACCAAGCTTCTCTCTCTTTTTTCTTTTTGCTTTTTGGTGAGGCAATCAGGGTTAAGTGACTTGCCCAGGGTCACACAGTAAGTGTCAAGTGTCTGAGGCTGGATTTGAACTCAGCTCCTCCTGACTCCAGGGCGAGAGCTCAAGCTTCTCTTAACTGGAAAATTGAATGGTCTTTTCTCAGGCCTGATTGTCTTTGGCTGCTGAGGCATTGCACACTGTCAGTCACTTCCTCCTCCTGGATCTTCTCTCCTCCAGGTTTTTGTGATGCTGTTCTCTGTGGTTCTCTTCCTACTTGTCTGATAACTCCTTCTCTGTGTCCTTTGCTGCTTCTCTGCCCATATCATAACCTCTAACCATGGATGTCATCCAAAGCTCTGTCCTCGGCCACCTTCTCTTTCTACTCTACACTATCTCATTTGGTGATTATATTGGCTTCCATGGGTTCAATGATCAGCACTATTCTGATGATTCCCACATTTATAGATCCAGCTGTAGGCTCTCCTTAGGTAGAGTCACACACCTCCAAGTATCTCCTGGACAGTTAAAACTGAATGTCCACAGGCAACTAAAAGTCCAAAAGTCCAAAATGGAACTCACTGTATTGTGCTCCCCTTAAGTTTCCCCTACAATTTCCCTAGCACCATTAAAGGGCATCACATTTCTCCTGGTCACTCAGCTTCCAATCTTAATGTCATCCTTTATTCTTTACTCTCATTAATCCCCCATTTCCAAACTATAGGCAAATTGGATCCTTTTTGTCTTTACAGCACATCTCATATATGTCCCCTCTCTTCACTTATACAACCACTATCTTGGTTCCAGCCCTCATCATCTCTTGCTTGGACAACTGCACTAGAATTCTAATTGGTGCTGTGCCTCAAATCTCTCCCCACTCTAATAATCCCAGTCTGCCAAGGTGTTTCTTTCTTTTTTTTTTTTTTTGCAAATGTAAGTCTGACCATTTTCCTCATTCCTTCCTAATTTGCCATAACCCAGCTACTTCCCACCTTTCCAGTCTTCTTACACCTTTATTGTTGTTCAGTCATGTCCAACTCTTCATGACCCCATGGGCCAACTGTCCACAAGGTTTGCGTGGCAAAGATACTGGAGCGGTTTGTCATTTCCTTCTCCAGTTTTATGCAGGCAGGTGTTAAGTGACTTGCCCAGGGTCACACAGCAAGTAAATGTCTGAGGCTGGATTTGTACTCTGGTCTTTCTGACTCCAGACCCAGTGTTCTATCCACTGCACTGCCCCTTACTTACCTATAAACACTCTATGATCCAGCTATACTATCCTACTTATAGTTCCTTGAACACTACACTCCATCTCTCTTTGCAATGTTTGTCCCCTATGCCTTGAATGCTATGCCATATCTACTTCATCTCTCAGTTTCCATAGCCCCCTTCAAGATTCGGTTCTACCTTCTATGAGCCTGTCCTGGTCTGTCCCCCACCCCCACCTCCCTAACAGCTAAAGCCTTCTTCTTTCAGGGTACCTTCATTTACTCTATGTGTATATTGTATGTACCTAGTTATTTACAAAATTGATTATATCTGTATCTCTAAGTCTAAATCTGTAGCTTTATCTTGTATTACCTAGTTATTTAGCCTGTATGCACCTCATATAGCTCCAAGTCCATATATATCTTGTATATGTATAGTTATTCACATTGTTTCTTCTTCCATTAGAGCAGAGACTATGCTTTGCCTTCCTTTTTATCTCCAGTGATTAGTAAAGTACCTGAGACATAGTAACTCTTGAATAAATGCTTGTTTACTAACTAGCAATCTGTATTATTGGATTTACAGATGAAGAAATTGAGATCCAAAGAGACTGTAATGTGCAATCCAGGGTCTGAGCCCAGCTCCTATGCCGTTTCCCTTAGTTGGTTGGTTAGCTAGATAGTTCATTGGCCAGCTAGTTAGTTTCTCCATCTTCCCCCCCCCCCCCCACCTGCCCCATCCCTTCAGTAGCTTTTCCCCAACATTATACCATGGTCACAGCTGATGGGGCATATAAACAGGGATATTCAGCACTAGTAAGCATGGGAAGGGCTATTTTAGGGTCTGTTAGCAACATGTTTTCAGAGTGGAGATTTTTTGTTAAAGTTGTGTACAAAGCCTTAATCAAATTACTTGTAACTTTAAATGCTAATTAGGTTATGACATATTGATTATAAAGGAAAGCTGACTGGCTCTGCACATAATAATTTGGGTCTTTAAAATAATTGGAGGCTTATCCTGTCACAAAGTCCCCAGGATTCAGCCTAAAGGGTCTTCACCCTGATTGTAGGGCCCTCAAGTCATATGGATTGCACAGAGCCACCCAATCCCTTCAGCTAAATGAGCAGACACAGCCTCACTGTGTCCCAACAGGTCTGTCTTGTAAATCCCAACCACATCATGGAACAGAGGCCTCCAGAGATGTGCCCCATGATGAACTTCTGAAATGTGATGAAAAGACATGCCATTACGTAAACCATTTCTTCTTCTACTGTATTTCATGGTGGCAAAAACCACTTCGGAAGGACATTTTCAAAAGCCCATGATGTATTCCAGCCTAGAAAATGAAGTTGCTGGTTTTAAAGTAGGGTCTCTGCATCCCATGTAGCTATGTCCTCATGCTGCCCTTGTTGGTGGCTCTGTATATAGAAGACTTACTTCTCTTCATTACAAGGCAGAATATGGCCAGGGAAATCCTTTCAAGGGGGATTATCTTTTGACATACTGGAGGGAATTTCAGAATAGTCCGTCCCAGAACTTGATTCAATTAGACAGTCTTTGATTTGTTTTATTTGTTTAAGGAATTCTTGTGTGATTTGTTTGGATGGATTCCCAGATGAATCCTATACCTTTTGGAACGGACCCATTCACAAATCCACAAATTGTAAACTTCTATAACTTCCACCACTTGTGGGATGTGATGTCCTTTTCATATACTTTACTTAAAAACAAACATGCAGATCTACAGAATTTTGGTTACGTATGACCTTGGGAAAATTACTTAACTTCCCTGAGTCTCAGTTTCTTCATCTGTAAAATGAAAGAGTTGAATTAGATGGCTAGTGAGATCCATTTCTGCTCTCCATCTGTTATTCTTTCTGTAGTATCAGGGGAAAACAAATAAACCAACCAAAAAACCCAACACATTTTCTAAGTCTAATCATGAGTGCCTCAAATAAGATGAAACATTTTTTCTTCTGAGTTTATGTTCTTTGAGATCACTTTTGACTACTTTATTATTTTTTTTATTTCACTTGCCTGCCATAACATCATAGATTTAAAGAACCCCACTAATCATCAGATATCAGGTCCAGACGACAGTTCAAGAGAGGGTTTATCCGTATGATTCTTTTAGAACCTTTGTGAGTAGTCTGATATTTCAAACACATACACACAAACACACACATGTATAATACACACACATATATGTTCTATATTTATGTGTGCACATGCATATATATTTACTTACCTATAAATGTATTTCACATGAAGTCTAATAAAACTACTTTATTCCGTAACCCTAAAATATTTCTATTTATGGAGGTTCCCCTATAGAGTGGGAAAATAGCTGGGCCTACCTTCCTAATCATAATATTTTTCATGATTCAATATTATGAAATATTAGAGATTTGAACCCCCTAAGACTTCTAATAGCTAAGAACGTTCCTTGCCTGTGGGCTTAATTCCACCTCATAAAATAAGACTCTGACAGAGGTCAGATCTGACTACCTCATTTTACAGAAGAGAAAACAAAGACCCAGGCAGGTAAGTGACTTGCCCAAGGTCACACAGTTAGGAAGTGTCTGAGGCAGAATTTGAATACAGGGCTTCCCTGATCCCAAGCCTAGCATTCTATTCACTATACCATACCTTCTGGTATCCCTTCAGTCATTTATTTTCAGTTGTGTCCAACTCTTTGAGACCCCATTTGGAGTTTTCTTGGCAAAGATACTGGAGTGGTTTGCCATTTCCTCCTCCTCATTTGACAGATGAATAAACTGAGGCAAGCAGGATTTAGTAATTTGTGCAGGTCACACAGCTAGTAAGTGTCTGAGGCCAGATCTGAACTCAAGATGAGTTTTCCTGATTCTAAGCCCAGTGTGTGCCACCTACCTGCCTCCTTTCTTGTAAGACTTATCTATAATTCCATGAATATATATATTCAAATATATATACATATATGTATATATATATGTATATATACTTACATGTATGTGTGTGTATTCTATTGTATGGTGTTCTTCCTTCTTGGCCTTTGAAAAAGGTAGAGGCTGAAAGGCATCTGTCCTTGGCCTGTGCTGCTTACATTTACCTGTATTGAATTTCATCTCATTAAATTTGGCCCATGATCCTAGCCTAGTAACATATTTTTGGATCCTGAATCTGTCATTTTACATTAAAACTAACCCAGGAAACTTTGTGTTATCTCAGATTTGGTAGTAATGCCATCCATGCCTTCCTCAAGTAATTGATTAAAAGTCCAGAGCTCTATGGTTGGGTTAAAAATAACACCCAAACCTGCCTTCCACAGGTACAAGGAGCGGGGAGGGGGAAGCATGTGCAATCCTGTGCCCCAGTGAGACGTCAGCAAAACTGAAAGGTGGGCGAGGCAGAAAAAGACGGGGACGTTGAATGCAAAGAGGAAGGGAAAGTGAACTTTCCACACGTCAGAAAATTTCTGTGGCTTGAAAGCCCAGCTGCATATGAAGTGACCAGCAAAGCCAATGAAATTATCTCCAGGGCTCTGGCTTCATTTCCATTTTTGTTTCTAGTCACTCATCTGTAAAAGACTCAACCAGAGTTTGACATGTGTGAATGATTGCATGAAGACTTTTTACTGAGAGCCAAGGAAGATTCCCTGACCAAGGTAAGTGGTCCTGAATCAGGAAGGATTATCACGTGGGTGAGGTTAGAACTCTCCTACCTCCTACCTGGAGGTGCCATGCCTCAGAGAGCAGAGGCTTCTGCCATTACTGGACTAAGCCTCATTGTACTAGTTAAATGAGCACAGACATTAGTGTTCCAGCTGAAGAAGGCAATGCCATACTACAGATAGAGAAAGCATGGGATCACCTGGTGAAAGGCTGATGAAAGACTGCAGCTGCCCATTGAAGGGAGAAGCTAGGAAACCCAGGAGATTGAGTTGTCCACCAGGGTTGCCATGCCCAGAGAAGAGCCCAGTGGTTGCTTGGTTTGCTCAGTCTAGCCTGGATAGCTGCAGCCCGGTGGTAGAGTATCTTGCCCTGAGACCCTGTGTGGCAGTGGTAGAGTACCTTGCCTGAGACCCTGCATGGTGGTAGCTGCCTAGGAGCCATGACCAGTGCTGATCAGCTCAGAAGCAAACTGACCCATCTGGATGAGATATCTTGCTCTATAAAGAATAAGCACCACTTCTGAAATTTATTTCCTATTTTTATAAGTCTCCTAAAGTGGCACGAACCTGTAATCAGGTCTTCTCTAGGCAGCATAATTCAATGGAAAGATCACTGGCTGTGGAATCGGAGGATCTGGATTTAAATCCCACCTTTGAGTCTTCGTAGGGCAGCTAGGTGGTGCAATGGGTAGAGAGTGGGGCCTGGAGGCAGGAAGACCCATCTTTGGCCTCAGACATTTACTAGCTGGTGACCCAGTTTGCCTCAGTTTCCTCATCTGTAAAATGAGCTGGAGAAGGAAATGGCAAACCGCTACAATATCTCTGCCAGGAAAACCTCAGATGGGGTCATGAAGAGTTGGACATGACTGAAACAATGGAACAGCACTGACACTTAGGTAAGCCGGCCTCCATAGACCTCAGTTTCCTCAACTGCAAAATGAAGAGGTTGGACAAGATGGCCTCTAAGTCTCCTAACACCTTAGGGCTAGGAGTCTGGGACCCCTAGAAGCGAAGAGTAGCAGGCAATAGTCTGCTCGTTGAGGAGATAGGTGCTCTTAAATTATGCTCCAGTTTTCCCACCCGTTCTGACAGCAGAAATCCTTCTATTGGGGTGGAGCTTAGGGGAGTGATTGGAAGGAACTTCCGGCCCATGGGAAGAGAAGGGGAATGGATGCACTGGGCCATTGTGAAAGGGGGAGGGGACAATATATTTCAACCAAACAAACCTCCAAACTCATGGTCTCCCTCAAGTAGTGACACATAGTTAGAACTAAATGAATATTCATTGATTGACTTATTATTATAATACTTTGCTTTTCTGGGGGACTCTAGAATAGTTGAACGGGGCCCAAAAGAAAGGCGTCCTGTAAGAGTGAGTGTGCCAAGGGCTCTCTTACTCCCGGCATCCTTTAATGCCAGGAAAGGTAGGCGGTAGCTGTAGCCTGAGCTCTTTTAGTGCCAAGGTTCCCTTCAGGTAAAACACTGCCCATACCCCATGCCCTACAAGATCATTTTGCTTAAAGTCTGCCTTTCTGAGTTCAAAACAGAAAGGCATGTAGTATAATCTGGACCCCCATTCCCCTCTGGGAAATTGTTAAAATAACAGATTCTGTCTCTAGCTCTCTGACTCTGTCTCTCTATTTTTCTCCGTCTTTGTCTCTGTCTGTTTGTCTGTCTCTCATTGCTTCCACCTGCACCTCAGCTTGAACGGGAGAAAGTCACTCTTTTTGTCCTTGTTCTGGATTATTCCTGTCTCAATCTAACTCCACAAATTCCTAGGGAAATAAACTTCAAGCAAATGTCTATGTAGTTTTAATAGCAACTTCTAATAGCATAGTAATGTGATTGGACAATTAAAGAAATATGATCTACAGATGATAGCAACATTGTCTGCAATCATGGGCGATATCCACATCTATATCTATATTGATATCACATAGATATAGATATATGTGTATATGTATATGTGTGGGTGTATGTATATGTGTATGTATATATGCAGTCCTGGAAAAGGCTGGTCTTTAAGAAGAGGCGTTAAGCTTCCTTTTCTCACCCACTTTGTTTCATTGCACCCTGTACCTTGGCATCCTAGGGATGATTTGCTTAAAGTTTAGGTTTTGACATATCTAAGTTCTCTTCCAAGGGAAAAGTAAAAAGGTATTCAATGTATAATATGAATCATCTATAGGATAGGTATTTGTTTCTAGGCACAAAAGAAAAGTTAAACATGAGATATTCACAAGAATATATTAAAAGAAAGACAAATAATACATACATGTATACTCATATTTGTATGTATGTCTGTATAAATCTAAATATATGCATATATATCCTCTTCTGGGAGATTGATACTTTTATTTTTTATTTTATTTTTAGGCAATTGGGGTTAAATGAGTTGCCCATTGTCAAGTGTTTGGTTTGAGGTCAGATTTGAACTCAGGTCCTCCTGACTTCAGGGCTGATGCTCTATCCACTTCACCACCTAGCTGCCCCAGATACTTTTATTTTTTAAGAGGCCATCAGGATGAGATGACTTGTCCAGGGTCACACAGCTTGTAAGTGTCGGGTGTCTGAGACTAGATTTGAACTCAGGCCCTCCTGACTCCAGGGCCAGCGCCCTATCCACTGTGCCCCCTTGTTACCTTGGGAGATTGATATGTAAACCTCATCTAAGAATAAGACATTTCTCAGGACTTCTGAATAAACATTTTATATTTCACCTTGACTTTGCACTGTTCCTCTCAAAATAAATATTTCCCGATAGGGATAGCTGGACTTGGTCTAATTCTCTTGTTGGTAGACAGCTATTTAAGCATATTGGCGTGATTGCTAGCAACGCCTCCCCTCCCTGCTGGTCGTTTCAGTCATGTCTGACTCTTCTTGACCTTTTTTGGGGTTTTCTTGGCAAAATACTGGAGTGATTTGCCATTTCCTTCTCCAGCTCATTTTTACAGATGAGAAACTAAGGCAAACAGGGTGAAGTGACTTGTCCAGGGCCACACAGCTAGGAAGTGTCCGAGGCTGGATTTGAACTCAGGAAGAAGAGCCTTTCTGACTTTAGACCAGGAGCTCTAGCCACTGTACCACCTAGCTGCCCTACAACAACAACAGAATTATACACACACACACACACACACATACACAAATACACCACACACATACACACACACACAATTATGCATATTATAAACTTTATAAACACCAAAAAAGAGAACATTTTTCATATACAAAGTAGAAAAGAAAAAGAGGATGTGTATATGTGAAACTGTGTATCTCTATTGTCTACAACTTACTTTAAAAAAGTATATAATATATTCAGCATATCACTTTCAAAGCTGTTTTCCTCATTGTGTTTTCTGGACTTCCAACTGGTCTCTTCTGTTCATTAAAATATTTAAATAATCCTCTCATCTTCCTTTGCTTCTTTTGTTGGGCAGAATTATCATTAGCTCCTCTCTACCCCGACTCTTACTTTCACCGTTCCTTTTAACAAATACATAGAGTTCACTACAGCCAACACATTCAAACATTGGCCGCATCCAAAATGTATGTTTCATCCCGCACCTTGAGAGCGTTGCCTCTCCGTCAGGACGTGGGCAGTCTGCTTCATCACTGGTCCTCAGGAATCGAGTCTAGGTCATTACATTAATTAAAGTTGTTTTGCCTTTCAGTGTTTTTCTTTATAATGTTGTACTATAGAAATTCTTCTCTTTCTGTGTGATGCTAATATTTGGTTCTTTAGTAGCAGTTGTGCTCCACATCTTGCAGCTGGGTAGTAATACTAGTAACGTGCTAACATTGAAAAGATGTTCCTTTGCTTTCATAGGAAGCTAAGCTCCACCAAAAGAACTTTGAAATTTCCTCAAAGCAATCCATTCCCTTTCTTCTTTCTTTTCAACTCTGAACCCAGATCATTGATCATCTGTATTATCTCTCCTACTTATTCATAGTGTTGGCCAAGCTCTATAGGGTATCCATCCAAATATATGTTGAAATCTGGGCAAAAGTCATTTTTCATCCACTTGGTTTTTCCTGAGTAGATGGACAAACCAAACTCCTTTGAATGATTACAACATTTTTTAGGAGGCTCTGCCATGTTCCAGTGCTGTATGTAATCAGCACAATATAATCTGTATACAGCAGCATCTAGAAAATCTTAGCATTCACAGGGAATCCTTTCTGGAACTGGATTGTATTCTAGATCTCTTCCATCTTAGTGGTAAACATTTTTAGAGAATATATATCATCTTTTTTTCCAGCATGTAATCAATACATTTATTTAATGAACAGAGCAGTTTATTAGTAAAAAAAATAATCTGACCATAGCTAACATTTTTATAGTATTTTATTTTTTCCCAGTTACATGTCAAGAAAATTTTTAGCATTAATTTTTACAAGAGCTTGGGTTCCAAATTTTTCCCACTCCCTTTCCCTCTTCTGAAAATGATAGGCAATTTGATATAATTTATACATGTGTTATCATGTAAAATATTTCCATATGAGTCACAGTTGTGAAAGAAGAAACAGATTAAAAAATACGAGAAAGAATAAAGTGAAAAAAATGTTTCAATCTGCATTCAGAGACCATCAGTTCTTTATCTGAATATGGATAGCATTTTCCTTCGTGAGTCCTTTGTACTTGTCTCGGATGATTGTGTTGCTGAGAAGATCTGAGTCATTCATAGTTGATCATCACTGGATGTTGCTGGTAATGTGTACAATGTTTTCCTAGTTCAGCTCATTTCACTTTGCCTCAGTTCATACAAGTCTTTCCAGGACTTTCTGAAATCTGCCTGTTCATCATTTCTTTTTGCCCAATAGCATTGCATTACATTTATATACCACAGTCTGTTCAGCCATTCCCCAACTGATGGGTGTCCCCTCAATTTCCAATTTTTTGCCCCCATTAAAAGGGTTGCCATAAATATTTTTTTGTACAAGCAGGTCCTTTTCCCTTTTTAATGTGTATATCATCTTTTTGTTTTTGCAAAAATTATCTTTGAGTCAAATCAATGGTAACTCTCATGCCAATAATATATCTTCCCTTGTCCAACAAAATGTAGTTAATTTCATTCATTGTGGAGCTATTTGTTACTCACCATGTTTTGTGCCTACTTTTTTTTTTTTACAAAGTATTCATGATATGTAGGAATGAGGCTTCTGTATAATTTGCAGGTTTTTGACCTCTCTCATTTTTTCCTCTTGAATGATATATTCCCATATTGTTCTCACTATCTTCGCTTTTTTCCCTGAACTTTACATTAAAGTCAATAAGTATTGGGAAGTATATTGATTTGATTTGCGGGGTCTTACAAGTTCGTAGTAGATTTTCTCTATTACTTTATCCTCAGTAACTCATGTTGGTGCATAAGTTGCAAAATATTTTCATGGTGATCTTTTTGCAAATACTTATCATTAGTACTTAAATATGCTATGACCAAATGTCTCATAAAATATTAGAGATTCACATAGAGTTCAAATAAGGAGCTGGAACAGCATTTATTATTCTCAAAGCAAAACAAGAACAAAACCAGGGGTAGCAATCATGATCTCAAAAAAGCAAAAAAAAAATAGAATTAAAAGACATAAGTAGGAAAACTAAATTTTGCTCAGGGCACCAGAAAAAAAAGACATAATATCAATACTTTACACACACACACACACACACACACAGACACACACACACAGACACACACACACACACACATATTGCCATAACATTTAAGTACTTGAAGGAAAAGCTAGTCAAATTACAAGGATAAATAGGTAGCAAAACTATAAAGGTTTGGGATTTTACTATGTCTCTTTAATATTTAGAGAAATCTAATTAAAAATGTAAAAAAAATACATTCAGAATTTCCAAAAAATCTTGCAAAAATTATTTATGCTAGATCTCTGGTGATTAATGAATGGGAATAGAAACAAATAGCCACATTTCTCAGCTGTTCATTTCAACTACACAAAAACTGAATATGATTTAGGTCATAAAAACCTCATTAACAGAAAAATAGACATACTAAATACCTCTTTTACTGACCACAAAATGATAAAAATATAATCAATAAAGGACATTTGAAGAAAACATTCAATCTTAAACAGTCTAAGTTAATCCTAAAGAGCTGGTGGGTCAAAGAACAAATCATAGAACCAGTAAATAATTTCATTGAAGAAAAGAAGGAGACATTTAATTCATCAAGTATTTATCAAGTTCTATGATGTTCCACTGTGTTAGAAGTGAAGATATTAATATAAATGATAATAAAATAATATAAAAATAATAATAAAGCAATCCCCATTTCCATAGAGCTTACATTATAGTGGTTAAAATTTATTACTTGAAAAACTTTAATCAATTAAAAAGAACAAATCAATGAATAAGGAATGCAACTTGAAATTCTGAATTTAAAGAAAAGATAGACAAATTTGAAAATAAAAACAATCAAATGAAAGATTAAACCTAAATCAATCTAACATGAAAGAGGAAAAGCTAATCATGAATATAAAAAAAATGATTAAAGAGATTTCACAGCAAGTAAAGAAGAAACAAATTATTAGTAACTATTTCCTAGTTAAATGACATGGCAAAGGTAAACTTAACAATGTAAAGGAAATGGATGAACACTTACAAAAGTATAAGATATCCAGATTAATAAAATGAGAAACAGAATTTAACTAACCCAATCTTGGAAAGTGAAGTTGGACAAGCCATAAAGGAACTCCTAAAGAAAAAAATCCTCAGCATAAAATGAATGTACAAGTCAATTCTCTATAATATTCAAAGAACTTATTTCATTATTAGATAAGTTGTTTTCAAAAAAAAAAGGAAATAAATGATCCTATGAAACTCTTCCAATGGGACAAAAAGGATTTTCTGTGACCAAAATTAGCAAGAGATAAAACAGAAAAAGAAACTAAAGGCCAATATTTCTGGTCATTATTGATGAAAATATATGGAATATACTATTGGGAACAAAGCTCCAAGAAGATATTAAACTGATTACATACTATCAGCAGGTTAGATTATAGCAGAAATGCAGCATTTTTAATTCATTATTATTGATTATTAATTATTAATGAATATTCCCAAAACCATAAGCATAGTAGAACACATTAATAGAAACCAAAAGATAAAAATCACATACATGCAGATATTGATATCATATATCAATAGATGCAGAAAGAGTTTTTGACAAAGTATGTCTTTTTATGTTATAATCATTAAAAAGCATATCAACAAATGGGTCTTTCTTTAATATGGTAAGTTATACCTATCTAAAGCCTAGATTAATGCCACCTGTCAAAGAGAAATACTCAAGGTCTTTCATATAAGATAGGGAGTAGAGTAAATTTTCTTTGCCACTATTTGATATAATTCTACAAATTCTAACCATAGCAATAGGAAAAAAGGAAGAAATTTAGGTAATCAGTTAATTCAAAGAGAAAATAAAATCATAACTTTTTTTCTTCAGATGACTTGATGCTTTACTCAGATAACCCGAGACAATCATCTAAGAATTAACTGAAGCAATAATTTTAGTAAAGTTACAAAATATAAAATAAAACCAAAAAATGATCAACCTTTTTGTATATTAATAACGAAATCCACAATGGATAGAAAAAAGGCACTCAATTCAAAATAACTACAGAATACATAAAATATCGGGGGAGCAGCTGCCAAGGGGACATTGGAGTCATATGACTATAACTACAAAACATTCTGCAGAAATAAAGACAGACCTGAACAACTGAAGAAATATAAATTTCTAACTGTTGGCCCATGCTAAGAAAATAAAAAAGAAAATGCTACTTAAATTAACATATAAATTCAGTGTCATAAGAATCAAATTACCACAGAGAGTTACTTTTTAGAACTAAAGAAAACAATACAAGAATTCATCCTGAGGTCAAGAATCTCACTGGAAATAATTTTTAAAAAATGTGTGAAAGAAGAGAGGCTAAGGTGTTCAAGATCCATGTAAACTGGCTATCCAACTGCTAGTTAAATTTTCAGGGTGAGCATTTACATCTCAAAAATCATCAAATGCTACAGATCGGGGCTGGATTTATTGTTGTGCTGATAGTCTAGACTTAAGAAAGCGATGGAAAAAAATGTTAATAATTCAGGTTAAACTTAAAAGTGTGTTCTGTGTACTCCCTGCCTTAGAGAGTGGGTTGTTAAACATTTACCATCACACCAGTGAGGCTAGCATTATTAGATTTCAAGCTATTCCATAAATGGTAATCATTGAAATTATTTGAGAATGGTGAAAAAAATAGAATAGTTGGTCAATGTAATAGATTAGTTACAAAGCACCCAGAAGAAATTGAACAAGGTAGCATACACTGGGTTCAGATCTCATTTGATATCTTCTGCCTATATGACATTTTTATAAGTCAATTGCCAAGAAAACCCAAATAGGGTCACAGAACCGGACACAACTGAAATGACTGAACAACTAGTCTCTGAGACACAATTTCCTCATCTGAAAAGAGATATGTGGACTAAATCAGAGATGTCAAACATGCAGTCAAGTGTGGCTGATCTAGATTGACATATAGTTGGGAAAATAACTAACAAAATAAATAAAAGATATAATGTAACATAGGTAATGTTAATGTGTGGTTTTTCTAAGTCAATATGTAGCCTATAGGGATCCTTATACATGATTTTGTGACCCCATTTTTAGGTTGATGACTAGATGATCTCTAAGGTGTCTTCTTGTTTTAAATGGAACCAAGTAAACTTTCCATGCCAATTTCTCAGTAACTGGGTGTGTATTATAGTTATCTGCCTAGGTGCCTTATCTCCCAGTCTACTTTCCTTCCAGAGGACAGAGTCTCTGTTTTATGTAAATGTTGTCTTCCCCTAGCACAGAACATAGATGATTCTTAATATATGATTATGGATTGACTGACTGATGCATACATACACTTTTAAATAAATAAGTACTTGACTTATAGTCAAATTAAAACATAATTTTTTAAAAAAAGCATGCATCTATGAGTTTGCAAATAAAATCTGACCAGTTTATACTTATCTTAATCATTCACTCAAAAATATGACCTGATTATCTACACACAGAAAAACAAGTGGATGAAGAAAATCTATTAGTCACACTTTACTATGCAATTGAAGAGTCAACCTAAAGTATTCTTCTACCAGTACATATATACATAGACATAAATACGACTCTCTCTCCCTCTCTCTTTTACACACACACACACACACACACACACACACACACACACACACCCCTTGAACAGACACTAAAAATGACCAGTGAGCTGGGCCTAGAATTGAATAGCAGATGGCTGATGGGAAGGTGTAAATTCTTTTAATGACCCTAGACCTTCTTGAAATAAAGTCTGGTCCTTTAAAAAGCAGTTTTCTTCCAGTGTTTCCATATGGCAGAAGTCATGGCATCCTCATGAACTGAAAGAGAAAAATCATCCAGAGGGTAATGAATGGTGGGTGTGAGTGGACTGCAACACATTGTAAGCAAGGAATCATGAAGGAGAAAGGAAGTAAAAGATGCCATCCAAGAAAAGTATAAGTGAAAATGAAGATAAGCTAGTCACATGGTGAAAGTGAGGACCAACCAATGGCTAGCCTATATACTCCTTTCTACGTCAGGAGAAAGGGAGGAAGGCCCCCTTTGGGAACATTTGGAGGACAGGGACAAGAATCTCATGAGATTCTTGGCAGCCGTGGATGGGTTGTGAACTACCCCACTGGAGGGAATGCCCGCATTGACAAGATTCCAGATCCATTGCAGTAGAGTATCTTAATGATGGCAGAGATTTCGGAACATCATATCCTTAAATAGCCATAGTAACAAAATGTTCAAACAGTGCTTTTTCGAGACTGGAATGAGAGGTTTCCAAAGGGATTCCAAAAACATATTTGAGACATAATTGTTCTAAGAAACAAGAGTCGTACTTGATTGGATTATGTCAGTCTGTGGGCCAGTCCTTTCAGAATTCATCAGTTTTTCTCCTGTCCAGCAGATGGAACCAGTGCACCAAATAATACACCAATATTTGGGATATAAAATTCAATAAATAAATCCAACCAACCAACCAACCCAAAACTCCACCATCAACTTATTTGGGATGAGGCAGGTGTTATAAAAGAAAGATAACCCCAGTGTTAAGAACCATTGTTAAGAATGGGGGAAAATAATTTCATTGGTATGGTGGACTTTGGCGTCTTCTTTGAAATGTACAGTCTTAGAGAGATGGTTACAGAAGTGAGAGATTAAGTGGCATATCCAGGTCACTCATGCAGCCTGTATCTGTCAGAGGCAATATTTGAACCAGGGTCTTTCTGGCTCTGAGGCCAGATCTCTAACCGTAACATCATGCTGTCTTTTAAATAAGTTACTGAATTTGTTAAACTTTCTAATTCCTTGCAGTTTCCCCAGAAGAGAGAATATCTGATAGCAGGAAACAAATGAAGAAAAATATAGGGTTATTTAAATGGGAAGGCATCCAAGAACAAACTGCAAGCATTCCAAAAAGCAAAACTTTCTCTGTCATGTATGGCTGGCAAAAAACCCCGAAAAAAAACAAAAAAACCCCCAAACTCCAGAATCAACCCAAGAAACAAAGATGTTCCATTGGCCCAGTATTTCAAATGGTTCCTTGTCAAGATCAGTTTGCCTGTTTCCTGCTGGGATGCCCTTACACCCAGCCTCAGCCAAGAGAGAGCCCATTGGCTAAAAAGAGAAAAGAATGAGGAGGAGAAAATGAGAATTATGAAACCTGATGCAAGGTAATGAAATCTGCTCAAAGTGTTCTTGGCATGGGTAGCCTTGATTCATAATCATCATAACATCCTTCTTCCTGGACGCTGTTGTCTTCTTTTTCCCAATGGAACGATCAACAGTTTTTGGACTTAACCCCCCACCCCCCACCCCACCACTTGAAAGAGATCTGTTTTTCTTTGAATATGTTAGCCCCTCCCATAGTCCGCCACCTTTATTTGGTGTTACATGAAACTATGTCTAGCTCGACGTTGAACTATTTCTAACTTCTCTGAGAAACATGACATGATACCATTTCTTTGGACTCCCTTTATCAAACCCAGAGGGAATAGACTGTTGGGAATGAGCTGTTTAAGGAAAAGGAAACAACTATTCCCAGGACAGTTGGAATTTGGATTGTAGTGGGAATGATTAGCAAATTTCAGCTTCAGTTTCAGCAGATCAAACGAAGGTTATAAGGAAATTGTTTGAAAAAATGTTTTCTAAACTACCTTCCCTTTTCAAAAAGCACACTGAAAGTTGAATGAATGTTAGCTTATTCATTTTTAAAAATGACTTCTCATAAAGCCTCCATTTTCCAGCATATTCCCCTCTGCTCTCACTTGCAGATTGCCATCCCTTATAATAAATAATACAAAGAGGGGAAAATGAGCCATTCTACCTGATTAGTTTTAGAGCTGAAAGAGACCTTTGAGATCATAGCCCAGTGCTTCCACTTTACAGGTTAGGAAACTGAGGCCCATTGGGAGAATGCTCACTTCCTCAAAATTATGCAGCTAGCTAGCTAGGAGTAAAAAAAAAAAGAGATTCAAGCAGCTATTCACTGACTGAAAAACCTAGGTCTTTTTAAATTCACCACACTGACAGTTGTATAGATTTTACTGGTCATATCACATTTTTGAGATAATGGCATTTTGGGTACTTTGGGGGAATGGTCCAGACTTTTAATTTCTGTGTTATAACGAGCCTCCTTCCCCTACTGTCCATCAGTGAGGAAATTGCCTTTGCCAATTATTGTTCAGTCATTCAGTTGTGTCCAACTCTTGGTGACCTCATGGGCCATAGCATGCCAGACCCTTCTATCCTCTACCATCTCCTGAAGTCTATTCTAGCTCATGTTTTTTGTTTCCATGGTACAATCATGGATTTGCAATTGCTTGATGACTTATTCTGGGAGAATTACTTGGGACACTGTGAGAATGACTTGCCCAAGGTCACACGGACAGTATGTGTCAGAGGAGGGTCTTGAACCCAGGGCTTCCTCACTCCAAAGCTGTTTCTCTATTATACCTGTCTCAGAAAGAAAGCTACTCATACTTGAAGGATTAAAGATATTATGATGTGAGATTGGTCATACAGGAAAGACAAAACAAATTATTGACTTTTAAATGCCATAAACTAAGTTCTTATCTAAGTTATTCTTATCAAAGAATTCTGGTATGTTTTCTGATTTGTAGTCTATGATCTATTATTATTAAATGGCACAGTCTCCCTACCTCTGGCTCTGGATAGATTCCATCCATTCTTAAATATAAAATCACAGGATTCAGGATCTAAAAGAGTCTTCAGAGGTCATATGTCCCAACACATTCATTTTTGAGATGAACTCTTCTTGGAACCCTCCGTGGAGACCCCTTAGGGAAATCTTCCTTTACAATTGTTTTTATATTTCACTCTCCTTCTTTTGCCATTACAACTATTACCAATAGAGGCAGCTAAGTGAAACAGTGGATAGAACTATACTCTTTTAGTCAGGAAGACTTGGGTTCAAATTCAGCATCAGGCACTCATTACTGAGTGATCCTGAGCAAGTCACTTAACCCCTGTCTGCCTCAGTTCCTTCAAGTAATAAATGAAGATACTAGTAGCCACCTCTCAGGGTTGTTGTGAGGCTCAAATGAGGTAGTAGGTGGAACACGAATGCTTGGTTCATTCTTCCCTGATCCTGCTTCATTTTATGGTAGCTGTGGTCCTTAGGTCTGTTTTAGAGGAGACCTAAAGATGAACAGGCATTTGGCATCTGGGCCATTTCATGCATTCTACCTCTTGTTTCCATCCTTCATGCTTGCTTGTTTGTGTTTGCTTTCATGCATACAATGTCTGTCTGTGAATAGTTGTGAGCATGACATGCCACTAGTCACTAAAAGATGAGCTTCCAGAGCAGAGAGAAAAAGAAAGAAAAAGAGTTTGGAGAGAGTCCAACTTGGAAGCCAAAAGGAGGGAAAGATAGACAAGGCAGCCGTGAGGAGGTCTTCCTGGAGTGAACTAGGATGAGTGCCCGGGTTCTTGACTCAGGGTGACCAATGCCTTTTACCCGGTCTGAATGAGAGTGGGAGGGGCTAGATGAGGCAGAGACACATAGACTCCAAGCCTAGGTCCTACTCCCACTAGCTGTGGTGTGCGTGTGTGTGCGCGCGCGTGTGTGTGTGTGTGTGTGTGTGAAAGAGAACTGGATGGTTCGCTTGGAGACCCAGGTTGTTGTTGTTTGGTTAATTAATTGTGCCCAACATTTTGTAACTCCATTTAGGGTTTTCTTGGCAAAGATGCTGGAGTGGTTTGTCATGTCCTTTTTCCAGGTCATTTTACAAATGAGGAAACTGAGGCAAACAGGGTTAAGTGACTTGCCCAGGGTCATGCAGATAGTAAGTATCTGAAGCCAGATTTGAACTCAGGTTCTCCAGGGCTGGCACCCTATGCACTGTCCCATCTAGCTGCCCCAGACTTAGATTACCTAGTGTTACTGTTAGTGATGCTTATCCAATAATCTTATGTGATTACTTGTCATGTGGCGCTCTTGCTATGGTATGAAACCAGCCTTGGCCCTCTCAATGCTGTCCCCTGGAGACAGACGGGAATGAGTGCTTGGAACTTTCTGGCTTGATTTAACCCTTTGTTTTCTGTTTTATTGTTGTTCAGTCGTTTCAATTGTGTCTAACTCTTTGTGAGTGACCCCTTTTGGGGTTTTCTTGGCAAAGATACTGCAGTGGTTTGTCATTTCCTTTTCCAGCTCATTTTATAGATAAGAAAACTAAGGTAAACGCAGTCAAGTGACTTACCCAGAGTCACATTTGAACTCAGGTCTTCCTGACTCCAGGACCACTGCTCTATCCAGCATACCATCCAGCTGCCTTTTAACATACAGTAGGCACTTAATAAATCCTCATTCTCTTCTCTCCTTGGGTGTGTTTGTGTGTGTGTGTGTGTGTGTGTGTGTGTGTGTGTGTG
>NW_020949971.1:6779228-6781060 GCF_900497805.2 Vombatus ursinus
TGTGTGTGTGTGTGTGTGTGTGTGTGTGTGTGTGTGTGACTGGAAGATATCTAGCTTCTCACATGACTTTATAATTTTTGTAACAAAGACCAGTGACACATACAAAACCTATTTTTTAAAATGTCATGGACGTGTTAAGAAGGCTAGAACTTTTCAGATTTTATTAACAAACTGTGAACAAAAATTACTTTTACACTTGTCTCTCCCATATAAAGGTAAGGCAGTGTCCTATTACCTGTTTCTCAATGAAAAGAGCCTAAATTTTAAACATAATAGCACAAAGCATGCAGCATCAGGGACACCCCCCATCTGCAAAAGCTTCCTGAACATTGAAAAGGGGCTGCTCAGACCCACAGCCCATGAAAAAGGGCTGTTTCACAGTCTCCCTTCTATGTATTTATTTCATTTCTGGGGAGCTGGGGTGGCCAACCAAATTTGTTCACAGGGCAAGACACATATTTCTGGTGCTGAATACACCCTGCTCAGTTTCACAAACCATTTGTGTGACAATGGTAGAGCGGGGAATGCTGAAGCCCAGGGGGACCTTGGGAGCACACATTTGCATATCAATGACTAGAGTGCCCTTTGGGTTTGCTCCTGCTTCCTGACAATGCTGTTGTCTGAGGTCTGGGGAGAATGAAACCCATAAAAGTTGGGACTCACTTTTCAATGCCCTCAGCTCTTTTGTGTGGGCTCGCTTTGGAAAACTGTGGACAGGGTCACAGCTCCCAGTCTCCATAGCTGTATTCTCTTTGAGAGGGAGTGTTTGAACCTGCTTAGAACCCCAGCTGACAGACACCCAAACACCACTTGCTGTGTGGGAAGGCAGCTGCTGGGGAACCCAGGAAAACTGGACTTGGAGGAAAGGACATCGCCTTTTCATTTAAAAAAAATGAAACAATAGCCTTTAACAAAATTTTAAAAAAAAGCATCAAGCCTTTTGCCTAGGGGCGATCACGAAACTGAAGTAGGCTTCAGTTATTAAAATGTCAGCATTGGAATGAACCTGCACTACCTCCTTTGCTGCCTCCTCCCGCCTGGGCTGAATTTGTATTTAAAAGCCAATTTAAATGCAACTTCTTCCAGGAAGTCCTCCTTCTTTGCTCACACAGTATGTTACTTAAACCCTTCCTAAGAATTGGTTATCATATTGTTTCCAATTATAATTCTTTCAGTGAGCATTTATTAAATACCTCCTACGTGCAGCTAGGTGGTGCAGTAGATGATTACCAGGCCTGGAGTCCAGAGGACTGGCTGCTAGGTGACATAATGGATAGAATACTGAGCCTAGAGTCAGGAAAATTGGAATTCCATTCCAGTCTCAAGCACCCACTAGCTGTGTGACCTTAGACAAATTATTAAACCTCTCAGGGCCCCAGTCTTCTTATCTGTGCAATAGGGGTGATAACATCAATGTTATCATCAATCTCCCAGGGTTGTTGTAAGAATCAAATGAGTGAATATTTGTAAAGTTTTTTATATAGCAATATATGTAAGGCACTTTATAGCGGGCATCCTAAAAATCTTAGTGCAGTTTATTAACTTCCTGAGTTCAAATCTGGTCTCAGACACTCACTAGCTGTATGAGTGACCCTGGGCAAGTCACTTAACCCTGTTTGCTTCAATTTCCTCATCTGTAAAATGAGCTGGTGAAGGAAATGGCAAATCACTCCAGTATTTTTGCCAAGAAAACCCCTAACTGGGGTCACAGAGAGTTGGACACAGCTGAAAAAATGATGCAAAATGCATATAGGGGTACAAGGCCCTTGAGAAGCTCACATTCTAGTGTGTGTGTGTGTGTGTGTGTGTGTGTGTGTGTGTGTGTGTGTGTG
>NW_020949971.1:6781070-6801140 GCF_900497805.2 Vombatus ursinus
TGTGTGTGTGTGTGTGTGTGTGTGTGTGTGTGTGTGTGTGTGTGTGTATGTGTGTGTGTGTATGTGTGTGTTGGGGAAGGCATGAATAGAAAACATTTGAAAAATAAATCAAAATAATATTGGGGGTGGTGGTGGTCGTGAGGCTATTGCTTTGGGGGTGGTGGGGAGAAAAGAATAACAGCTAGCCTTACATAGCACATTAATACCTATGTTAATTTATTTGCTTAGAATAGGGACCCCAGTAGGAGAGGTCAGCCTCCTCCAGGAGCCTAACTCCTTTGGTCTAATCCTTGGAAATTCTGAGCTAAGTTAACAGCTTTTCTCCAATGGATGTGTCTTCTCTCACATCATGGACTTCAAGCTTTACAGAGCTGGGGCAGGATCTCAGATGCTTCCTCTCCACCCAGTACAGTGCCCAGCAAAGTGCTCTGCAGCAGTGAGGATTTCAATGCTTATTCCTGAAATCATCAGACTGTTAGAGCCGGAAGGGAATTTGTACAATCTCTCCCAGTGGACTTCCAGACAGACTTTTTGCCTTCATCCTTGATGCACATAATGCTTATTTATCACAGGCCTCGTGGTCCAAGGCTCTTAAATAAGGAATTCGAGTCTGGACCTGTGATTTCATTTCTCTTGGTAACTCCTTGTAAGGAAATTCCTGTTGTCAAAACCCGTCACTGAGTTGCTAGGGCACTCGGTTAAGTGAATCACTTGGAATCTCACAGCTAGTTTGTATCAGACAGGATTTTCACCCGGGTCATCCTGACTCCAGAAGGCTAACCCTGTGTAAGGATCATCAAAATTTGGGGAATTAAAGACAAGAATGAAAAACAGGCTTTCTACTCAAGGAGTATATATAATCCATTGGGGTGGGATACAATAATTAAATATAACAATAATAATAGCTAGCATTTATATAGCAACATGTGTGTATACACACATGTACATACATACATGCATGCATATACATATATAATCTCAATTTATATACAAGATGTTCCAAGTCTTAGTGCAGTTCAAAGCTTCTTCTTTTTTTTTTTTTAGCGAGGCAATTGGGGTTAAGTGACTTGCCCAAGGTCACACAGCTAGTACGTGTCAAGTGTTTGGTCTGAGGTCAGATTTGAACTCAGGTCCTCCTGACTTCAGGGCTGGTGCTCTATTCACTGCGCCACCTAGCTGCCCCTTCAGTTTAAAGCTTCTTAAAGCTATAAACTGCACTAAGATTTTTAGGACGCCCTGTATAAAGTGCTTTACATATGTTGCTATATAAAGTATTTTACAAATATTCACTGATTTGATTCTTACAACAACCCTAGGAGATTGATGATAACATTGATATTATCACCCCTATTGTACAAATAAGAAGCCTGGGGCCCTGAGAGGTTCAATAATTTGTCTAAGGTCACACAGCTAGTGGGTGCTTGAGACTGGAATGGAATTCAGGTTTTCCTGACTCTTGGCTCAGTATTCTATCCATTACGTCACCTAGCAGCTAGTATGTGTAAACACATGAGTCAATACCTGACTATTTGGACAGCGAGAGAACATTGAGAATTAAGGGGATGAGGAAATGCCTCCCTAGATGCCCCAGGAGCAGCTCTGTCTGGAAGCAAGCCAAATATTCTAAGAGCTGCATGAAAGGAGGATGCGATCTTTTAGAGATTGCAGAAGAAGGAAGGATCAGAGTTTTAGAGAAACTTTTGCTACCCTGATACATAGGAATTAGAACTGAAAGGGAGGTTCATGATTATCTGATCCAACCTCCTCACATTGCTATTTGTCCTTCATTTTCAATGAAGATTGATGACATCATGATGTGACATGATGGATGTCTTGAATTGTGCAGGAATTGGATTGAAGTGAGGCAGAGCTAAGCAAAGTCATCAGCTTCACTCTCTTCTCCAGAGTCATTAAGGTCCAGTGGCAAGACAAAAGTCTTGCCCAGGATGCAGTGGATGACTTTGGCATCTTTGATGTCTGACCAAGCTCTAAGTGCTCCACAGAACCTGCTTCAGCAGCCTTTACAACCTTTGGAACAAAGTATTCTCATCTACCCATTTAGTCAGGAGAAGTGTTCACATGGTTTAGTTGGATACCCTCCTAACTCAGCAGCAGGCATGAAGCTTGTCAGTCACCCTCAACCTGGTTTATCCCATCTACAGAGATGGTTGTACCAGGGTGTGGCCACTGCACCTGCCACACGTGAGAGTTGGGTGATAGATAGACAAAAAAGGTAGACGAGCAGTCCCCAAAATGGCTCAGCAGCCTTCACACCAGAGGTGCTGGTCCTTCCTGAACACCCCCTCATATTACAAAGGAGACTGAGGACCAGAGAGGGGAAGGAACTTACCCTCAGTCACACATGTTACAAGTGGAAAGAGTGTTGGATTTGGAGCGAAGGACCTGAGCTCAAATGGTGACCTTGATTTGGTTTCCTTCTCTGCCAAGACCTCGGTTTCCTTATCTGTAAATGATGGAGTTGGTCTGGCTGAGCTGTGCTCCCCCTCCCAGCTCTCTACCTGGGCTGTAATCATCCCTGGCTCTCCTGGGTCTATGGTACTTTCCAAGATCAACGATTCAGTTCATTGGCTTAGGAAAGAGCCCATGCCCATACTCTCTCAAAATGACAGAGCTTTTTTTTTAAATGTCAATTTTGCTATTGAATCTATGAAAATAATTTGCTTATTCATAGGATGTTGCACTGAGTAAATTGAACATCACACTTGGTAATAGCTAATAATAATGATGATTATGATGATAAGTATTTCTGTTTTACTAGATGTTTTATGAATATTATCTCACTTTATCTTCATGATAACATTGTGAGGTAGATGTTATTATGATCTCTATTTTGAAGATGAGGAAACTGAGTCAGGTAGGTTAAGTGACTTGTCTCTGTCATGCAGCAGGATCAATTCTTGGGTTTTCCTAACTCTAGGCCCAGACCTCTACCCACTGTGCCACCTGGCTGCTTACTTGGTTTTAGCTAATGGTGTGGACTAAACTAATTGAAAGCAGGAGCAGCTAGAACACAAGGGTTATTTCATCGATGTAGAACTATCCCTCTACATTCACTCTAATTAGTGACCTTTTTCAATCAGATTAATAACATGGAGCTACTTTATCTAATTATGAAGAATTCCATTATCTTTATTTTCCTAAAGCTCAGGGACTTACGGGCACGTCAGAGGCAAATTTTATCTCATTCCTCAAAACAGATGATCAGGACCACTAAAGTGGGCTAGCCATTCTGAGACCCACTCAGGAGGATATGTATCTCTCTTCCAAGAGGTCACTGGGGCACTTCAGGCCAAGAGCTAGACAGAGCATGGCTGCTTTTGTCTGGGGCCTCATCCAGCTTCCACTGGCTCTGAGAGAATGCCCAAGTTCTCCTCCTCCTTTAGGGATCCTCCCCCTACCCCAGGGGTAGGGACTTTGATCTTGAAGATAACGGAGGATGTTAGTGATGTGGGAGCTGGGGCCCAGGATGCTGAATGCTTCCGGTTGGGCTGTGGGGCTGACAGGCTACTCGCTACTTCTGTTACTTTGGTTAGAAAAGCCTCCGTTCCGTGGAACATATAACACAGTGAAGGGACAGTCCAGAGTGGACAGCTCTATTATGCAGTGAATAGAACCCTGGGCCTGAAGTCAGGAACACTTGAGTTCAAATCTGACTTCAGACACTTACTAACTGTATGACCCTGGGCAAGTCATTTTACCTCTGTCTGCCTCAGTTTCCTTAACTGTAAAATTGGGAAAATAATAGTACTTTTCTCCTAGGATTGTTGTGAGGATCAAATGGGATAATATCTATAAAGAGCTTAACACAGTGCCTGGCACATAGTAAGCACTATATACATGTTAGCTATTATTATAGTATCTTCCTTCTTGTGCCCATTCCAACAGAGAAAAGGGTGAAGTGGAGAGAAAGCTTTTTCCAATGACAAAATGAGTGGCCTACATGTGCAGTTCTTGCCTCTGAGTAGTATACTGGATTTTCTTATTATACATTTAAAGCCATATTAAAAACAGATAGATATCAAACCAGGGTTAACTCTACTTCCTTGAATGCATGTGAGGAGAAAGACAAGAAAGAAAAGAGGAAAGACAAATCTGGGAGAGGAGATCTAAATTATTTAGGTTTTATTGACTGAGTTGATAAAACCTAGGCAGGCTAGCTAGGTGGTGCAGTGGCTAAAGCGCTGGGCCTGGATTCAGAAAGACCAGAGTTCAAATTTGGCCTCAGACACTTACTAGCTGTGTGACCCTAGGCAAGTCACTTAACCCTGTTTTTCTCAGTTTCCTCCTCTGTGAAATGAGCTGGAGAAAGAAATGGAAACTCACTCTAGTATCTTTGTCAAGAAAGCCCCAAATGGGGTCAGCAAGAATCAGACAGGAATGAACAACAACTTGATTTTTGTCATTCCAAACTGGCTGAAGGTTCATAGCCATACATTTAATAGAGATGAAAGTTTATTTGAGGGAAAGTCAGTGTGTGTGTGTGTGTGTGTGTGTGTGTGTGTGATAAGTGGGAGCTGTGAGACACAGACGCAGAGGAGGCTACACATGAGAGGTTGAGGCTATTTTTTCTTTTCATGGAAAGGCAGCCCAAATGGGAATCTGAAAGGAAAGCTATGGCTTAGAAAGGAGTGAGTTAGTTGCTAGAGAAGCCCTGTTCATGGGGAATGGTGGAAGAAGTTACTCAGATTTGCCTGTTCAGGGTCCCTGGCTTGAGGGTTATTGACAACTTGACCTGTCCTGTTTACCAGTGCCACCTGATATTTATACATGTATTGAGTATGAAAAATATGGCATTGAGTTCCTGAAAAGGAAAGTGGCCACAGTATAGCCAATACTCTCTCACAACTGGTTTTGACAAAGAATAACAATGATGAAACACTGTACCCCCCCCAAACAAATTAAAAAACAATGATAGTTCTTTTCAGTCACTGATTTGAATGTTCAATAATAAAAAAAAAGCCGGCTAATAACCTTGTTGCTCTATGCCACTGGTATGTGGAAATAGATAGATTGATGGACCTGGGTTTAGGTTTTCAACTCTACTGGTGACCACCATTAATGACTACTCTTTGAAACATAATCCGTTTCTAGTCTATATGACTTTACTATTTTGGAGCCCGCAGCTCTTTACCTTATACACAAGGACAGCATTTGAATATTATACTCCAAACAGTTAGGTGCAATTGATTAGAGAGACTCATCAAAAAGTGCTGGATTTGATATCTAAGGACCTGGGTTCAAACTTGCTTCTATCAGTTACGTTCTGTGACCAAGGGATATTCACAAGTGTGGGAGTTCAATCTGATTACCTTTAAGATCCCTTCCACATCTAAATACATGACCCTATGATTGATTACTTGGGGATTGGGTAGAGAGGAATCCATGCATTCATTTATTCATTATTTAAATTGAAAGAACTTGGAGATCTCATTGTTCACTCTTCAAGGTCATTAGTGTTATCTTAAGTCACATTTAATGCAGACGTGTCATAAAATAATTTCATGGCAACATTGCAAGATGAGACACCAGAGGCTGTCCACCTATCAATGTTTTTTAACTGTTTATATCAAGCACACAGACTCAATGATTCTGATGCTTGTTTGCTATCCAGAAATGGAGTAGCAGGGACCACAAGAACAGACTCCTCTACCTGCCATTGAAACCTCTACAGAATAGGGCTTCCGTCTACCTTTCTGAACTTACTTGATTTTATTTTCCTTCATACCCTCCATATTTCAGCCAAACTAGCCTTCTAGCTATTCCAGAATGTGACATTCCCCTAATATCTCTGTTGCTTTATACAGGCTGTCCCCCAGCTCTATCCCTTTCTTAGAATCCTTACTTTCCTTCAAGGTTTAGTTCAGGTTGCACATTTTCTGCGAAATGTCCTGATCCCCAGTTCTAGATGTTAATGTTCTATCTCTCTGGAAATGAATTTGTATTTACTGATCTTTTTACATGTTATGTCCACCCCTCACCCACCTTGACCACTTATTTTTATACACACCTCCAAAAAAATGTAAGCTACTTGGAGACAGTGATTGTCAGTCAGTCAGTCATCCATACAGATAGTCAACAAGTATTCGTTAAGCTCTTGCAATATGCCAGACACTCTTTGATCTCTGAGATCATAGACCTGTTAGTGGTATTACTTGGTCAGAGTTTCCACAGTTTAGTAACTTTCTGGGCATAGTTCCAAATTGTTTTCCAGAATGACTCAACTAATTCACACCGCTACCAATAGTGCGTTAGTATTCCTGCTTTCCTGATGCCCGTTCAGCAATGATCATTTTTCTTTTTTTAGTTTTTTTTGTTACATATCCATTTCATCTAAGTTAACCATTTTGTTGGCATAAAATTGGACAAAATGATTCATTTCTTTTATCTTTAATTGTGAATTCTCTTTTATTTTGGTCCAATTTGGTTTTCTTTTACCTTTGAAAAATTAATAGGATTTATTTTTTGTTTTCAATTTTGTCAATCTATTGTCTGATTTTTAGAATTTCTACTTTGGTATTTAGCTGGAGAGTTTTGAGTTATTGACTTTTTATATTTTTTAAACTTGTCTTTACATTTCATTGATCTGTTCTCTCTGTCTCTGTTTCTCTGTCTGTGTCTCTCTCTGTCTCTGTCTCTCTCTGTCTCTCTCTCTCTCTCTCTCTCTGTGTCTATCTGTCTGTCTCTGTGTCTCTTTCCAAAACATTTAGAGACAGAAATTTTCCCCAAAGGACTCTTTAGCTGTATCCTAAAAGTTTTGGTATGTTGTTCAATTACTTTAATTTTCTTTGAAGAGATTTTTCTATTGTTTCTGTGATTTTTTCTTCAACCACCTCCTCATTCTTTACATTACTTAGCGTCCAATTTTTAATCCTTTCTTTAATCCTTTCTTAATCCTTAAATGAATGTAATTTTAATTATATTGTATTTACTAAATGATGTGTTTAATATTTCTATTTTCTTGTGTTTTAATGAGGTTTTGTGCCCCCAAATATGATCAGTTTTCTATAAAAATGACAGCCAAGAAATGTATAACCTCCTTTCCATTCCCATTGAGAAATCATCAGAAATTTTTCATTCCTAATTTTTCTAAAGTTCTAGTTAGGTCCTTAATTTAATTCTTATTTACCTCTTTTGTCACATTTCTCTAGGTCTACCGCTATAATTTAAATATATATTTCTCTCTGTAACTCATTTAATTTTTTCATTTAAATATTTATATGCTATGCTAAAGTGCATATATCATATATAATATATAATAACTATCATTATTATGCCATTATCTATGGTACCTTTAAGCATAAAGTATTTAATCATCTGTTTTTTATCATGGCTTTTTTTTTTCTGTCGTGTTATCTGAAATAATTACTACTTCAGCTTTTTTTTTATTTCATCTGAAAAAGTGTGCTTTGCTCCACCCCTCACTCTGTGTAATTCTTTATGTTTCAATTTGTAAACAACATATTTTGAATTCTGCTTTCTTATCCATTGTACTATCTTCTTTATTTTTTAGGTGTGTTTATCCCATTCATATTCATGGTTATGATTGTTAATTTTGCCTTTTCCTCTAATCTAACTTCTTGTATTTTTGCTTCTTCCTTCCCCCACCCCACTCTGAACAAAGAAAAAGATAGTGAAAGAGGAGTTTGCTTTCACACTAATGATCTCTACGTAACACTAGGTGTTGCTATAGAGCCCTAGGGTCCCATTGCTCTTAGTGAATCATGGACTTTTTTTTTAACATAGTAAACCAATAGTCTAGTCTCATGGGGGTAAACTGAAAGGTTCGTGTTCCTATCAATTCTGCCCTTGGAAATATAGTCAAGAAACATAAGAATGAATGACTACTGATTAGTCTTCCACACCTAGTTAGAGCAAGAAAAACCATCTAACAACTCTGAGCTGGATCTGGGAGCCCAGACCAGCATTAGGAAGGATTATTATTTATTGCATTGCTCCCCAAGCTGCCCCAGTGCCCTTTTACCATAGACAAAGGGCACGTGAACCAATCAGGTCAACTACAGGAGTTTTTATGAGATAGATCTGTTAGAGTCAGCCTTTTAAAAAAGTCACAGAAACAGGTTCACTCATGCCTAGCCAAAGTAAAGTTGGCTAAGGAAATGAGTACTGTCAGCACTCTCACATTCCCTAAAAAGCACCTGCTTTTTCTCAGCCTTGAGCTAGTGATCATGATAAAAATTAAACAAGAAGACAATGATGACTATGATGAGGATGACAAGGACAATGATGACAAAAGGGTCTTATCCCTTGCCCTTTTTATCTTCTCTCAAATCTCCCTGGGGGCTTGTGCATGTTGAAGGGAACTGCTGAGTTGTCTTTATCAAACTGCTCTATTCTTGCTGTCACTACAGATGTTATAGTGTAGGAGTCAGGGAAATGCCACCACCTTGTTCCTCTCAGTGTGTTTTCTTTTTCCATTTTGTGGGTGTTCCTTTTAGTCCTGCCCCCAGTCCCAAACAATGTGATATTCCCTTGTCTTAGGAGATGAACAGAAAACTCCAAATCACTGAAGTCTATATGGATCCAGGCCATTCTTCCCTCTACTCCCCTGCACCCCACCCTGTCCCATCCTTCTTGGGAATTGTTTCAGATAAGTGAAGGAATCCATTTTACTTCCTTTTGCTCCCTTTCCTCTTCCCCATGGCCTCATTCCTGAGCACAGGACTCAACTTTTTCTTTCTTTCCTTTAATCTATTTCCCACCCTCTACACACATTTCATGCTCCATCTTCCTATATTTGAATTTGTTTTGCTTATGACAATCCCATCACCAATCCTACTCTCTCTCTTAAATTCTGCTTTTCCTGTCCTCTCCTTCTGGCCCATTGCATTTAATGTATTTATACACAAACTATATGTATGGGTGAGTGTATAATTACATGTGTGGGTGTGTTCAAATTTCCTTTGTAAAGTTCAGATAAAAGTGAAGTCATGAGATGCCTGTCCTTTCCACCCCTTTCTTCATGTTAGTATACTCTTTGTCTCATGTACCCCTATGGTGTAATGTAACTTTCTTCCTCTTCTTTTCCTCTCAATCATATTCTCCTTTCCCTCTGACTTCATTTTATCCTAAGACCACCAAAGTAGAATGAAACTAGGACCTCTGGTGATCTTCAGTTTTCTCTATGACCCTGGAAAACAATAAGGTTCTAAGAAGACACATTTCTTTTCCCTCATTAAAGTATGCATAATAATTCATCATCATACAATTCCTTTCAATTCATTAAATTTGTTTATATTTCTATGTTATTCTTGATTCTTGAGTTTGCATTTCAGAATGTCTACTCAGCTCTAGAGGCTTCTCATCAGGAATACTTGGAAGTCCTTGATTTTATTGAAGCTCTATGTTGCCCTCTGTATAATTATACTCAGTTTTGTAGGATATCTTATCTTGATTTAAGCCCTTTTCTTTTTACTTGTAGCATATCACTCTTTAAGATTTCAATTCCTTTATAGTAGTTGCAGAATAATCTTGTGTGAACCTGATTATGTCTATTTGGTATTTGCATTTTTTTCTTTCTGGGTAATTTCTGGGTAATATTTTCTATGACCTAGAAACACTTGAAATTGCCTGTGATATTCCTATGTATTTTCTATTTGGGGTTTCTTTTAGTAGATGTCAAGTGGATTCTTTATAGTTTCACTCTGTCATGTAGTTCTAATAGATCTGGATAATTTTATAATTGCTTAAACCATAGCACTGAGGCATTTTGGTTTGGTAATGGTTTTGAGGGAATCTGATGATTCCTAAATTATTTCTCCTTTGCTTAATTTCTAAGTCAGCTTTTTAAAAATAGTACGCACCACATAGCTTCTCCTCTTTATTCAATCTTTTGGTTTTTCTCTAACATTTCTTATTTGAATGAATCATTCATTTCTGTTTGCCCCATTCTATTTTTCAAAGGCTCCATTACTTGGGTCATTACCCCACCTTCTCTTCCAAACTATTTATTCTCCTTCCAGTTTTTATCCTTGAGACATCTCATTTCATTTTTTTTTAAATCAGTTGCTTTATTTCTTTCATGAGCTCTTAGAGTCCTCATGGACAAGCCATCCCTGCCCCTCCCCCCACAGCTTTTCTTGTAGGTGTTTTGGAGTTACTCTCTTCTTTTGGATTTACCTGTCTCAGTCCCTCAGCTTTACACAGTAGGACATGCCAAAATTTCACTGGTACATCTAGAAGGAGCTGTGTCATTGTACACTCATTGTGTGAGCTTTGGACCCAGCACCCAAACTTATATGGAGGCTAGAGAACATCTTTTCCTTCTATGATTTGCAGAAACCTATTTCTTTTTCTCACTGGATCTTGTGCCTTTCTCATATACCTGTTTGTTCTTCATATTTAAATGTTTTCCTTGATTTCTTTTTGCTAGGCTTTTCCTAAGTTTCTTTCGACCCCTAATGTATTTGGAATTTTTTCTTGTTTACTCATATCTCCACCTCAGTTTGTGAATTGGGACTTTGGGTTAGGCTTCCTTCTCACACTCTTGGGTGGGGCAAGAAGACCCTGCCCAGTCTTGTACCCTTCCATTAGATAACTATGACTTTTTCATAGAAAATGAGGACTGTTTTTTTTGTCTTTCTTTGTATCCACAGCACTCAATAACTTAATAAACCAAGCACATGGTAGGCACTAATAAATGATTGTTGATTGATTGTAGTCTGATTTCCACTGAGACTGCCCTGCCACAATCTGTATCATGTGGTTGATTACTGATCCCTTTTATTGCCCTCTATTGCAACTTTATCCTGGGTTTGAGTTGTTGATGAGACCAGCTCCTGTTCTTTGTCTTAATTCCTGGCTTTCACCTTCACTTCTTTAATCAATCAATTAACAAGCATTCATTAAGCATTTACTATGTGCCAGGTACTTAGGATACAAATAAAAAAAATCTCTAGTTGTAAGGATTCTAAAAGAAGAGACAACAAATACATACAGACAGCATTACAGGGAATAATTACAAAGGAGTTCAATTCCTGGTAGTTTGGGAGGGAGATCTCTAGTAGTTAGGGGTAGGAAAGGCTTCAGGTAGAAAGTGATACTTGAATCTGCATGTTGAAGGAAGAAAGATCTCCTTCGTTGATTTTTCCTTAAGGAGGGAAAAAAAAAGGAGGCTACCAGATTGGATTTATTCTTATTCCAAGGGCAAAAAGCAACATTATTTTATGGAACACCTGGCCATTTGACACTCTGGGATTCATTGGGAACATATGCAAAAAGACTATGAAGATAATTGCATCTCAGGAGCCAGTGTTTTTTTTTTTTTAAACAGGGTATGAGGAGGTAAAGAAATTTCATATGGAACATGATAAGATGCTCCAAATTAAGTAAAAATATTTTTTAATGAAAACGTAGGCATGGGGGATAAAGGCAAATATGTTGGAAAGCATGATTTAGGATCAAGAAAAAAAAGATGCCAAAGGCTTGTAGTGCACATATGATTATATCAACATACTTTTTCAAGAAGAGAATCACAAGACACTGAATGTGGCTGAAAAAAAAAAGAACTTGACTATATTTTATCAGGCCATAAATGTTTAGATACTTATACAGGAGTCATGAAAATCAGCTTTCTCTTCACAGTCAGCTCATTGTTTAAACAAAAACAAAATCACCACCAAAGTAGAAAAAAAATGTGTTAGGCAGGTCAATAAAACAGTTATGACCTGACCTGTTTAAATGAGTGATTGATGCTGAAATGAGAATGAGCACAGACTATCACTGTTTCTTAGGAAAATTTAACTTGCAACCATGACAGTTAGCAAACATTTTATCTCTTTGCCAAATAGAAGGTCATGGTAGCTAAAGGCAACACTAGTTTAGAATATAAGATTTACATAACCTAATGGAGGAAGCTAATGGGAGATAATGAGCAGTATCACCCCTCAAAACATTAAGAAGCACTGGAGGGAAAACCAAATTTGCAGAAAGCTTTAGTGTGATACTCAATTATGCTGGATCATGCTGAGATCATTTAAGATAAAATTGGAAGCAAAGCAACAAACAAACAAAAAAACCTCTATTAAGATTTTTATAACAAACCATTTTCTTCCTCAGTAACATTAGAGCCAACACATTTGCACTATTCTACAAATGCACAGAGTCTGTTCAAGAAGGAGGGGGCATGAACTTACTTAAACTATGATAAAACTGAGGCACATATATAAGAAGCAAATGCAGCCAAGGCAACTTCTAACTCTGGAACCACAGTCCCAGGATGGCCTTTCATTCCCACCAAGTCTTCACAAAATTTTCTGTGTCGTGTAGCATCAGTGGTAAAGGAGTAGATTTGCTGCTCAGCAGAGCTAAGCTTCTCACAGGACCCTTAGGCACAAGTGGGAAGAAGCCTCTATTCTGTAATTGTCTCAGAACCTTGGCTCCAAGGTGGGGTATGAGAGTGGTCTAGCCTCAACTGTTCATTCCTTATTCAAAGCCATTTTCCTTAGTAAGGTCCACCACCTTGCCTTATGGCCACCAGCCAGTTACACTCCCCAGTTTCCTTTGGGTTTCAATGCAGATGAGTGGCTAAGGACAAAGATGGGCATATATCTGGGTTCCTGAGAGACAAGTTCTTGGTTTTTGCTTTGGACTTGTCGCATGCCTTACTTCCATTGTATTTTAGGTTCATGCTGCCTTTTTCCTTTTTCTGGAATTATTCAAGTCTTCAAATACTTCCTAAGGTCTTTTGTATTTCATATCTGAAGGTCTTCCTTTTCACCTTCCAATGTCTCTGTCCATTTGCCCCTGGTTTTAAGCCTTTTCTGAAGTCTCTTCAGAGGACTCAATTTCATCATGATCACTCAAGTTCCCTTGATGAACCCAGCAACTGAAATAATGTTGTGAATATTAATTTCAATATTAATTTTCTTAGACATAGAGATAAGGACTGGGCCTATGATTTCACTGGTGCTGGGAGGTCCTGTTTGAGGAACCTCTATATACCAAGGCAGTTCAGCACCTTGGAGAATGCTTAGAACACTGGGAGTTTAGATGACTTAATCAGGGTGACATAGCACACAGGTTTCAGAAGTTGGACTTGAAACCAGATCTTTCTCATAATGAGGACAACTTTCTATCCACTATGCTAGGCTGTTTCTCATTAATATTCAAAGGTCTGTAAAATGTGGAATTGTATGCTCACTAAAACTATTTGCCACTACTAGCAGGTAGGTGGTTCATTGGAGAGAACTCCAGGCCTGGAGTCAGGAGGACCTGAGTTCAAATCTGGCCTCAGACACCTACTAGGTCAGTGACCTTGGGCAAGTCACTTAGCCCTGTTTGCCTTAATTTCCTCATCTGTCAAATGAACTGGAGAAGAAAACGGCAAACCACTCCAGAATCTTTGTCAAGAAAACTCCAAAAAAGGGTCATGAAGAGTTGGACATGAATGAAAATTGCTAAACAACTGAGAGAAATGATTCAGTGAGGACCCCTACTCAAACTCTAATCAGTATTAGTTAGTTCATTATGATTTTATGAATAGGTAATGATTGTTAGTGATTATTTTAATCTATTCACCTAGTAATACATATTTAGTCAATCACCTAATAATAGGTATAAAAATAAACAATGTGTTAATCCATACTCTGGATAAGTTACATAGGAATATAGCTTCTAATAGGAGGCCCTATAATGGGCCTCAAACTTTAACATAATCTTCATTACTTGTTTATCAGCTATGGAGCTCACTTGCACAACCACAAGAATGCTGGCAAAGATATCTCCATCCTGTTTTGTTCAAATTCCATGACCAAACCAAGTACGGTGATGGCATGGTATGGAAAATCCCCACTAATATGTTCTTGGAGCATGTGTATAGCTTGTACCATCTCCTCCTGCCTAACCTAAGGAAGAGCCCTGCCATCTTATGACTATCTAGTCAGCTTCACCCAGCTTGTGACCCTGCTGACAGATCATTTTTGCTAAAATAGCTTATGCATCATATGTTAACCATTGGAATTCTGTATTTTATCCATACCTCTTTTGCATATTTTGGTATCAAACTTTATTAATACAAAACCCTGGAAGAAGGGGGCATCTCAGATCATGAGGAAGATCTGATGTCCTCTTCATTAGATGGGACGACGGACCCTTTCATACAGTGCCATTGGCTCAGAGCTCTGCCTCAGTCTCTTTTATTGTAGGTTGGATAATTTTAATCCCTACACAACAACTAGGGTTGTTGTGAGGATAAAATGAGATAAGATTGAGAAAATACTTTGCAAAACTTAAAGTGTTAGAAATATTAGTTCTAATAATAAACAATAATAATAATAATAATAATAATTATTATTATTATTACCCTGGGAGACTTTCAACATAAAATACAAATGGAGGAGGGGATCCCTATCCCTAAATTCCTCTATATGCATCTGTTTGTGGATGATATTTTGTGGATTTCATAAAATCCCAGAATAATATGGAGCCATCTAAATAAGATTCACAACCACTACTTAAAAAGAATTTGTCACCAATCACACAGGAAACAAACAAGTAGATGAAGAATATTTGTCATCTAGACTGTTACAAATGGGTCTTTTAACACATTTGTATTGTATAAATATTACTCATTAAAAATGAGCTAAGCCTATAACTGGACAGTAGATTGAGAGCAGGCTGAATTGTTTTTGAAAATCATTCAGTACTTTCAATAGCATCAAGCATCTCTATGAAATAAAACTTAATTTTTTTAACACCAACGTTTTTTCTGCTGATGCTGTTTTTTTTGTGACTCAAGGATCTCCTTGGTCCCCAAATAATCAAACAATTGGGGATCAAAAGAATAATGGACAAACCTCTGGTGGGCATCAGCATGCTGCAGTATATCACCAGTGATGAAATGAGCATAAGAAATGGCTGAAAATAGAGCACCGAAGAAAAGTCTGACTAGACGTGTATCAATGAGATCACCAATTCACTTCAGCATTTCAATAATGAAATATAGCTTGGGGAGAGTCTGAGTGGGTGGTTGGAAATCAGGCCAGAAAAGGTCTATATTATGGATGGTCTTGAATGCTCTTGGTTTGTCCTTTATCCTTTATGAGATGGGATGGTCCTTCCTTGATTTACTTCTACTTTCTCTGCCTAGGATAACCATCTTTGGACTGGGAAGGACAACAAAAGATTGTTATTAGAAAGTTGAAACCAAAGATAAACAAGGAGAAGAGCTTTGTACTTTAATGAGTCCAACTCCTTTCAGGCCTCCAAGAACTGTATTCTCAGGAACTGAAAGAGCTGGAAGATATTGCTGGGTACCTGTGAAGAATCATGGAGGGTGGGAGAGGCCCTTCAGGATTACTGAAGAGCAAGGTGCTTTATTTCTTTGAAAAAGGTGTATGAGGCTTTCCGTCTCCTGCTGCTCGAGGAGCTGGCTGCCACCATGAATGACACTGTAACCATCAGAACCAGGGAGTTCATGACAAACAGACTTCTTCAGTGTAAACAGATGGTTAGAGATGTCCTTCATCCTGGAAAGGCTACCGTGCCCAAGACTTAAATTTGAGAAAAACTGGCCAAGACGTACAAGACAACTCCAGACGTCATATTTGTCTTTGGATTCAGAACCCATTTTGGTGGCAGCAAAACAACAGGCTTTGGCATGATTTATGATTCCCTTGACTATGCAAAGAAAATGAACCAAAGCACAGACTTGCAATGCATGGCCTGTATGAAAAGAAAAAGACATCAAGAAAACAGAGAAAGGAATGCAAGAACAGAATGAAGAATGTCAGAGGTATTGCAAAAGCAAATGTCAGTGCTGGCAAAAAGTGAGCTGGAGATTTCACAACAGAAAGAATAAAAGGCACTATGGATGATGTTTATCCATGAAGATAATTTTTCATCAGAGCATAAATAAACTATGTAAAAACTTAAAAAAAGATACATGAGGAGGAATGAAAATGGAATCTTCCAACAATAGGCCAAGAACAATTTTTAATGATGCAATATCAACTTGGAAGGAAATTTCTAATGGAGTCTCTCAGGGATAGGTGCTGGGCCCTGTTCTGGTTTACATTTTTATCAAGAATTTGAATGAAGTCAAGCTCATAATGATACAAAAGTGGGAGAGAGAAAAACACATAGGATAACAAAGTAAGAGCCTGAGAATATGGACTAGATTTGTAATTTCATAGGTATAGGGAATTTTCAGATAGGGAAGACTCATCTATCAATGTGAGGAACTCCTTCCCTGTAATTTATAGTCTTAGAGGATTGCCTAGACCACTAAGACATTAAGTGCCCCGGCCAGCATGTCCTCTTCAGACCACATTCAGGGTTTGTTTTCATTTCCATGGGGCAAGTATTTAAATGGCTACAGATAAGCTGAAGAGTGTTTAGAGGAGGGTTCCTAGGATGGTGAAGAGCCTCAAGATGATTTAATATGAGGATTGGTTGAAGAAACTAAGGATCTTAAATTTGGAAAGAAGATGCCTCTGGCAAAACAAGATGGCTGCCTTCAAGAAGTTGAAGAACTTTCACTCAGGAGGAAGATTTGCTTTGTTCTGCTTGTTTCCAAGGATCAGAACCAAAAGATATGGATGAAAATTGTAGAGAAGCAACTATTAGAATCAACTTTTGATATCAGGAAAGAGAATCCTAAAAATATCTCTTGGAAAGTGGAATGGGTTGCCTCTGGAGTTGGTGGTTTCCTCTCAACAAAGGCCTCCAAGCAAAGCCTAGGTGAGTACTTTTGGGAGTCTTTGAAGAGGAGATTCTCAAGCAAATATGAATTAGACTAGATGGCCTCTTAGGTACCTTTCAGCCCTGGGATCCTATGAAGTCAGCTGAGTGAGAAATCTAATGAAGTACTCTTGTAGATGGGTTCAGGATTTCTTGATGGTTGTCAGTTTCTTGTATTATGTTTCTTTGCTTCAGTATCACGTGATTCAGAGCTAGCTGGGATGATATACATTATCTAGTTCAACTCTTCATTTTACAAATGAGGAAACTGAGGCTTAAAAGAGATGATATGATTGCCCTCAGGTCATACAAATTATAAATTGCAAAGTCAGTATTCAAACTCAGGTCTCTGACTCCAAACCCAGAGTTCTTTCTACTACACAACAATAGATTTATTTTCCATACTTTTATGTCTGTGACATAATTGATATGGGTTCTCCATCTAGTGTTGATACAAACCCTCTCATCCTGAGTGACTCTTGCCCATGTCTCTCTTCCCTTGAAAGCCTGTCACAGAGTTGTTGTTGTTTGGTTGATTAGTTGTGTCTGATTCTTTGTGAGCTCATTTGTGATTTCTTGATAAGGATACTGGAGTGGTTTGCCATTTCCTTTTCCAACTCATTTTATAGATGAGGAAACTGAGGCAAAAAAAATGTTCAGTGACTTGTCCAGGCTCACACAGCTAGTAAGTGTCTTAGGCCAGATTTCAACTCATGAAGATGAGTCTTCCTGACTTCAGGCCCCATGCTCTATCCATTGTGATGCCACCTAGCTGCCACCTTCCTTTGATTCTATCGGTATTGAGTGGATAACAGTGGAGTTTTTAAGCTGTCCATCAGTCATTATTAGCTTTCACTGCATGACAGGCCACTTTCTTTTCTGGTCTTAAATCTCTCAGATGACTCTCTTTAAACCATTCCAAAGTCTTGTGCTGTTCTTGGCTGATAACATGTTACAGCCCTGTTATGTTCTCTATACACATCTGCATTGCCCTTTGAGTTCTTTGGAGGCTGAAATTCCATGATATTCTATGACTTGAAGCCATTTTTATAGATATCTTTTGCTTTTATGTTACCTTTATCATATGTGGCAGATTGACTATCAGATATTTTATGCACTTTATAATTATTTTTATGGCATTTTTCTATTATTTTAGTCTGGATTTTGTTATTTATTTTTAGAGGAATTCTATTTTTTTGTAGATTTATTTTGTATCCTCTTATTTTTCAGAAACTATCAATTGTCTCAGTTTCTTTTTAGAAAATCCATTTTTTAGGAAAACTATTATGTCAACAACAAAGAGGCGTCATTTTGTCTCCTTTTTGCTAGTGTTTATGCTCTTAATTCCTTTCTCTTGTCTTTTTATTATCATGCACATTTTTTTAACTGTTAAATAATTGAAGAAAGAGGCATCCTTGTTTTATGCCTCTGTTTACTGGGAAAGCTTCTAATTATTTCCATTTCATATAACTCTAGCTTTTGGCTTTACATACATATTTTTAATCATATTGAAAAAATAACTTCTGTGATTATGCTTTGCAGGGTTTTTAGAATTAATGAATGTTGAACTTTGTTGAATTCTTTGTCTACATTGATTGGTACAATCATACGATTTGGGTTTTTGCTTTTAATATCATAATTATGTTAAGATTTTTCCTAGTGATAAACCATTCTTTCATTCCTCATAAAATCCAGCTTGCTGTAGTCTTTTTGGTAGGACTTTATTTAAAATATTTGAGCCAATAATAAGTAACATAATTTACCTAATGTTTTCATTCTTTGCTTTATCCTGCCTTGATTTTGCCGTTAGAACTACATTTGATTCATAAAAGGAGTTTGGTAAAACCTTTTCTTTCAATAATTTTGTTGCTAAAAAATAGACTTTTGTTTCAGGGTAAACTCTGGTATCATTAAGAATATTTCATATTCTCCCTAAAGCAACCCAGATCCTTCTTCGTGTCACATGCAATTCTTGACAAAAGATCATAATACCTACCCAAGAGGTATTTACTGAGCTACGATATGGATTGTCCGTCCAACTGCATATCATAATCTGGAAAATAGGCATTCTTCATCCATTTGGTTTTCATTCGGTGAATAGTTAGGCCATATTCTTATGAATCTTATCCAGGAAGCTCTGTAATTTTTCCAGGGCTTGATGCAATTATTAAAATATTATCCACAAACAGAAGCATCTGGAAGACTTCACCTTCTATTTGAACTCTTCGTGGACATCATTCATGATGATAGGAAACAGCATTGGCAAGCACATGGATCACTGGTCATGCCTCATTTGATCTTAATAGCCAGGCAGTCATCAAAGTTACTTCTTTTTCTGCACCTTTGAAAGAGTCTTGCAGGATTTTGTTGCACAAATATTATACCCGTACAAAGTACAAAGTCCAGCCAATAGTAACTGCTTAATAAATGCTTATTGGTTGGTTGTTAGTTCATTGATTGATTGACATATGAATGAAAAACATCTTGCAGGAGACCCTTTAAGGTAATAGTTTGCTTAACCAAATCAACCACTGTTTTTATGTTCAACATATTTGTTGAAATTTTCATCCTTTGTATGGTAGAGGTTCTCCCTCCATCTCATTCCAAAGAGGAAGATTCCCAGACATTATCGTGGCCAACTCAGACCCTTAACATACCAAAATCTTTTCAAACCAGTCTTATTGTACATTACACCCTTCCACATAACGCCGTGATCCAGATGACACTGGTGTCATTGATTGTCCCTGGACAGGATCCTCCATTTCCTGACACTTTCTCTCATTGGCTATCCCCAATCATTAGTTCTCTATACATCCTCATCCATGCCTCCTGGATACCATAGCTTCCTTCAAGTCTTAGCTAGTGTCTACTTCTGTAAGAAGCCTTTAAGCTTTCTAATCCCACTTAATATTAGCACCTTCCCTTTGTCAATTATCTCAATTTATATGTCTCTTGTCTGTACTTAGTTCTTTACATATTGTCTCTTTACATTATGTTATATGCTCCTTAAGAAGAGGGACTGTTTTTTGCATCCCCCCTTTTTAAAAAACGAAATCTTACTATAATGCCTGGCACATAGTTGTAATAAATTCTAGTCGACTGACTGAATGTGGTTTGAATCTGTTGTCTGTAGAGCCTTTCTGGTCCCTTTTCATGCCTTCATCAAGGGCACCTGAAATATAAGAGTAGACTATTATATTTTTTATAGGGAAAAAATTATGGAAACGGGAAAATATGTATATAGATTGCTAGTCCATAAAAGTTTTTTGGCCACTTTTTCTAGGTACTGATAACATGTGAGGTTCTTCCTTCCTTCCTTCCTTCCTTCCTTCCTTCCTTCCTTCCTTCCTT
>NW_020949971.1:6801150-6832841 GCF_900497805.2 Vombatus ursinus
TTCCTTCCTTCCTTCCTTCCTTCCTTCCTTCCTTCCTTCCTTCCTTCTTTCCCTTCCTTCTGTCTTTCCTTCATTTTTTTAACCAAGCCTTTGGTGTCCTCACCTCTTTTAGGTACTTTTATAAGTAACTCTCATCTTTATGTAATATTGTATATGTCTATAGAGGTCAGCGGTTGGCATGCTGGTATCCAATGTGTATTTTACGCTTGGTTTCTTGAATAGACTATCAACTCCATTTGGCAGAACAGACATAATAGAGCATAGAGAATAATGATGGACTTTCATACCTTTCCTTATACTCCTTTCTAATCCTAGGGTACTATTCACTCATCCCCTTAGACTAAATCCTGGATTTAGTCCAAATTCTGATCAGTACCTTTGGCCTTGCTCAGGGCCATGTTCTCTTTATGGACTAAGCTCTTGCTTATATCTTCAAATTTACAAAGAACTTGAGTGGGCAATGAGGCGTAGTGGCCCAAGTCTTGAAAGGGCAACTAGTCTTCTAGACCATTTTTGGGTGATAGATTATCCACATTTACCAGCTTACATAATAATTGTTTTGTGTTCTATTGAAAAAAAAATCATTCCTGAATTTTACTTCCAAGAAAAGTTATTTGCCGGACATATTTAATATCAATACAGTTAATATTTAATATCATTATAGAAGGAAACATTGGATAATGCTAGTTGACAGTTGCAATGCCACAGATCTCCTTCATCTTAAAATCAACCTTGGCTTTGGTATTGACTCGAAAAAGATATTTTCCAGTAGGAATTGAAAGGTTGTCAATTGCTGAGTACCATTTCAGCAAATTTGACCTGAGCTCTCAAAACAAGATGAGTAGACATAGAAAAGAAAAAGCAGGAGAAAGAGGAAAAGGAGGCCTCAAATGAGGGTATTGATTATTCTTTTAAAATCCCACTTTGATTATTTATTATTATGGAAACCTCTATGATGAATACCTATATGAGTCAGTTTTGAGTTATATTTCCACAAAGCAAAATACAAAATAAAAATCCTACCTGTTGCCTTTCTCCTAACTTTTGGAAATGCATCAAGAAAATCAATTAAAAACTGCAATGGATTTGAAAACGATGGTAAGAATTTGCTGTTTATCATGCTTTGGCCTCAATTTCAATGGCCTCTCACACACTGGTGCTTCTGATTTTTTATGTAACCCCCACTCTGCTTTGGGTGTGGGGAAATGATTAGCCAATGACAGTTCAGTTTAATCAATCCTTCTATGAACCTTAAAGATGACTGGTACTTTGGAAAGCAGCAGAGGTCTCCTGTGATCTTGACAAATAAGACAAATGCTGGTTTTTACCTGTCCATTTCCTGGTTTGGAGATGCTTAAAATACGTAGTTGTTTGATTGATGAGATCATAGGTCCTCATTTGGTCCAGCCCAAGAATGTACTGGAACCATCTTGGATCAGATTTGGAGAGCTAATTGTTAAATTTTTAGTGTGACATACCCCAGAAATCGGTGAACACTACAAATTGGGCTTGTTTTATTATTTTGTTCATTGTCTAGACTTAAGAAAATGTCAACAATGAAGATTAAACCAAAAAAAGCTTGCTGAATTTTTTGGAAAGCCGGTTGTTAAACATCTGCCAGTGTATCCCTGGTCCAATGACTCATTTTACAAAGAAGGGTGGGAATGGGTTCAAATGGCCAGAGCGCTGATTTTGGAGTCAGAGGCCTTGCATTGAGATGCAGGTTTTGTTACTTACTACATGCATGACCTTGTGTAAGTCACTGTCTTTCTCTAGTTCCCTGTTTTCTTTTCAATAAAAGATAGAGATTGGACTAGAAATGATTGCTAAGGGTTCCCCCCCCCCCCAGCTAAATCCCATGCAACTGAGGCACAGAGAGACATGATTTTCCCAAAGTCACCCCGATGTTGTATAGCAAGTATGGGATTCAAACTTCGGTTCTTTAGCTTCACCACATTGTGATGCTAATAGGCTTTGATCTAGCTTTTGAGGTGCTCAGATGGTTCCTTGGGGGATTGAATTGCTTCTGTCTCTACAAGGATATTATTAGGAAATGAATGTTAGTCCTATGTGTAGGAATAGAAACTACTCATCCCCTTTTATTGAATCATTATTTATGTACCTCAAATTCTGAACCATGAAGCCAATATTCAAAATAGGCATCATCCAGAGACAGAAACAAAAACTGGTATGATTTCCATACAGTTTTTCCAGTATCCATTTAGTGATAGAAATAGAAACATCTTTGTTCCTAAATTTCTGTATCCAACAATTCCAAACTTTTAAATTCTAGGAACTAAAGGTTTAACCATTTTGAAAGACAAAGAATTATAAGTCAAGGTCACTGGATCATAGCTTTAGAGTTAGAGGGGAAGTCAACCAGTCCAGTCTCCTAATGTTATATATGGGAGAGCTGAGGCCCATAAAGGTTACACATACAGCCTAACATCATGGAAGTAGAAAGTTCTAGAGCTGTCCATATACTTTAGCAGATTCCTGACAAAAAGATTGGAATAATTAGTTTCACTATCTAAAAGGGATTATAGGATCCCAAGAAACAATATGTTGTGGTTGATAGAGAGCCAACCTTACAGTCAAGAAGATCTGAGTTCAAATCCTGCCTCTGACATACTTGTGCCACCTTAGGCAAGTCACTTGACCTCTTGGTGTTCTAAGCAATTATCCAACACTAGAGGTTGCTAATTTCCATTGGTAAAGGGGTTTCCTCAATTAAAAGTCCTAGAGTTTCCTTTAACAAATCAAAGGTTCCAACCCTATCCCTTAGGGTCATAGATTTAGGATTGGAAGGGAATTCAGAGGCCATGTAGTCCGACCCCCTCAATTTATAAATGATGGAACTCAAGCCCAGGGAGTTGGGGGGACAACTCAGGCAGGATTTGGACCCAGGATTCTGATTCTAGACCTACTGCTTGTTCTGTTGTACCACACTGCCTCCTAAGGTTTATGGCTATGGGGCAAGTCACTTAATTTAGTTCAATTCACCAATAATTTCTCTTCCCCGCCTCTTCTTTAGCTATGGTGGCTACACACATGTCAATGAGTACATGTGCTTACCAAATGAGCCCAAGATTTAATTTCATGTCCCTGGCTTTCTCTTCTGCTTTGTGTTTCTTTTCCATGACTCCAGGTGACTTACCAACAATCCTGAAATGTGTGTTTCTTGCCTGAGGGGCTACCTCTTGAGTTCAAGATTTCATGACTTCCAGAATATGAGTGCTCCCTGGCAGCAGGAGATACTTCCTGCTTTGAGGATGGTACACCATTGATGGAATCTTCCTGAACCTGAAAACAGAAGGCTTGGACTTTGAGCTGTTGTTCAGCCAGTGCATAGCTAGATGAAAGTTAAATCCATTCAGCAATCCCACATTCCCCAGAAGTATTTACCTCCTAGTAGTGAATAACAGAAGTGGTGGTGACATGGGCTTCTATATGAGATTCCATGAATCTCTTGATTCATAGAGTACATCATGTACTTTCTACATACACTTTTGAAATCCTGTGAGTACTTTGAATTCTTGTATCCCAGGCTTCCTTAGCTCTTGGGAGAGCATGGTAGGAGTGCTGGATTACTTGAGTTACTGTTTCATGCTTTCAATATATATTCATAAGTATTTATGTGTTGTTTGTGTTTTAAGCATTTCTGTGTGGTGTAATAAATAAATTGCTGTCTGGATACTGGATACCTATTACTATTACTTTGTATATTGAGTAACTTGCTAGAAGGGACATCTGTTTTTCCCCTCTGGACTGACCACATACATGAGACACATCTAAGATATATTTAAAGAGATCTTTCCTAAGACTTTGGAAGGGAAGCATGAGCCGGGGAGTGTGAGAAAAAAAAGCAAGACTACCTAATCTTTGAGGTTATGTTCACCATAGGACTGAATCTGGTCCATTTGATTACTTGTGTAACTTCTGTCCTCCAACCCATTGGTATGGGACTCTTTCCTTGCTGAATGTCCTGAACTGCATGAGGGTCATGGTAGAGTTGGTGAAAGCAGGAGATCTCCAGCCTTCTTCAGTCCTCTGTGGGATTCATTAAGCTTCAAGTCTCTAGAGCTCTTCAAGTGTTAAGTAGCTTTGGGTGCATCTGGCTTCCATCTTCAAGAAGAAAGATGAAAGAGGCCAACCAACCACATTTCAGATTGATGAAGGAAAAGACTTTGGCAAGATATGGGAGGAGCTAGTAGTCCCTGTCATGTCCCTACTCCAAGCTTGCTTCTCCAGAGACTGTGGTGAGTTTCCCCTTTAATGAGATCAAAGACTTTCCCTTGGTTGAGTGAGTTACCTCACTTCCAGTGAGAAAGCTGTTTCACTCAGTATTGTCTGGAATATATTTCCCTATGCATACCTTCTCTGATTTCTGTTTTTCTATGATTTGGATAAAGGGGTTTCTTTGTTATTCTCTGTGGGTGTTCATTGTGGAACTTATGTGGGAATGGAATCAAGTCTTGGATATAAAGTTTAAGGTTCCTTTTACCCCTCGCCACCATGACAAATTTATCAGAAGCTAGATTTTACCTGATTGTATCTCCTAGACTAACAGTGTTTATGGGAGCAGATAGATATAATTCTAGCCTGGTCCTCCTTCTCTCTGAGGAGAATAGACTGGCAGCCTCCAGCCTTAATTCCTTGCTTCCTGTCCTGGCAGGAATGAAAGTCTCTCTTGGAGAAGGGTCAGGAGAGGATGTGCTAAAGATATCCATTCTGCCTCCCTTTGAGTCACACAAGGTTGGCCTTCACCACAGGTGGGCCTCTCTACAACTCTCTTTACCTACACTTGAACTCAGAACAAAACAGTCCTTTTGTGGGAAGGATTCTCCTCTAAGCCTATGAATTGAATTCTTACCTCCTGGTTACTTTCATAGCTTTGTGGTGTGGCAGTCACATATTTACTTCTATGACTAGTCTCAAGTGATTGTAGGATCAGAGAGTTATAGATTTTGAGCTGGAAAAGTCCCCAAAGGGTTTTAAATTTTTGGCAATGGACTCTTAGGCCATTGTATTCATTTATCACCATTTTATTACTGTCTCGAGTTGAAACCCATGAAGGAGAAAAGAACAATTCCCTATTGGATAGAATGAGATAAGTAGGGATAATAAATTATATCCAAGAGGTATCAGAAGTAGAAAAAGGGGAAGAAAAATGGTTTTCTTTTCTCTCATTCAGAGGCATTTTATGATATTACAAACAAGCGTCCCAAGTGGATTTAGCCAAAGTCATTAAGAAAATGTGGAAAAGGGCAATTCCATTTGACATAGAAGCATTTTTTTTCATGAACAAATCAAAGCCTAGATTAATATAAATGAGATCTATTCTAGTTCCAAGTTGGGCCAAAGAGTCTTTGAAGAATCTAAGAGAATAAGGAGCAAAAATGTGAACACCATTGTCTGATGGTAATGTATAATAATTTTACATTGATATCATATATGAAACTTCATCGAGGCCAGGGAGTTCAAACAAGCAATCATAAAGAATTGGTTGCAGTTTCTCTTCATAGTGTAGGAACACAAAGTTAATAGGTTTCATTGTGTACCGGTGCCAGGCATTGCATCAAAGGTTAGTTTATTTATTTCTAAGTGCAAAGACTAGACTCTTAATTGATTCTTAAAGTTCTTTAAAAAGCACAAAAGATGTATTTTGAAATGACCAGCTATTCACTTAGTGAAAATACCTTCTAAAATTTATTCAATTCCTAATATAGGTAGATCAAAAAAGACCTATTAATGAATTAAAGTCATCAAGCCCAAACTACATCCTCTGTGCTGAAAGAATTGGCAGATTTTCTTTTTTTTCCTGAACCATTGTCAGCAATCTCTGGAAGACATGTGGGGAACTGGAGAAGTAGAATAGGGTGTAAGAAGAGGAAATGTTAACCCATTTTCCAGATAATTGAGTCTGTAATTATACACTGATGAATTTACCTTTGATTTCTGTCAAAATCCTGGGATGTATTATTAAAGGGATGGTTTATGGAAATCTCAAAAGGGAAGCAGCGATCACAAAATGGTTTCATCAATAACAAGTCATGTGGTAGCAATTTTATTTTTTTTACCAACATGGTCAGTACATTGGTAGATAAGAAATATACTATAGAATTGTGTGGGTTTCAGCAAAATATTTGATCGAGTTTCATAGATTATTATTGAACAAAATAAAGAGATGTGGGCTTAGACAACAGCTCGGTTAGATGGATTTGGAACTGGTTGAATCAATTAATCAACATTTATTTGGTGCCTTCTATGTTTCAGATGAGAATGAATCAGTCTGGGATGGAGGAGATTTTGTTAGTAATAGAGTAGGGCTTTCAGAGGGTGTAGTGGGAGGGAAGGGAAGAAGAGGGACAGGGAAGAGGAATAATGATAAGATAAAATGGGGAGGTGAAAATGAAGGGAGAGTCAGTTGGCTGTAGATAATCTAAATTAGAGGATTAGGGATTATCAGGTTGAAATTTGACTGCTATAGGATAGAAGAAGAGAGAATTCATCAGGACCCTCACCCTCAAGTCCTACTGCATGATGTCTGAGGGCAGTCTTGATATGAAGAAATTAGCATTTGCTTCCTAGGCTTCTCCTACCTTATACCTGTGAGCTGAGATTTGAGGCAGGTGGAAGATCAAGGTAGGCATCTTGTTATCAGCAAATTCCTGGTGATTGGGTCTTAGAATAATGATTTCAGATTTGACACTATAGTGTTCTGCAACCTCATCCCAAGATGGCAGATGATGAGACACACCCAGAATATATGGTCCACGTTGGGCTCAGGCTCAGCCTCCTTATCTCTGGTGGTAATGACACCCCTCTAGTGCCCTTGCTTCCAAAGACTCCAGACTCCTTTGATTTTTGGTTACCCTGAAATGGCCACTGGTGTGTCTCATGCCCACAAAGCTTCAGATCTCTGACCATTTCATAATGTGATGGATGACTGGGTCCCCAGGTCTGAACTGAAGCTATAAATGGCATCTGATGTGTAGTTTCATTCCCAGGGTGATTAGGTCTGTGCAGAGGATAACCTTGCATAAGGAATATGCATTCATACTGACTCTGGTGAATGAGTGAGTGAATGAAAGAAGTGATTAATATGCTCTTACTATGTTCCAACCACTGTGGTAAGCACTGGGGATATGAATACAAAAACAGATAACAGTCCCTGCCCTCAAGGAGCTTAGCTCCTAATGGAGGATCTAACACACATAATGGAGTAGTGGCCAAGGAGGAGTCTTTAGGTTTGGAAAGTCATAGAGATGGAGGGAGAAGCCATGGGGGAGTAGTTTGCTTCCCTTTCCATGGCAGTATTGATTTGACTGTGGTTCTATAACTGGGAAGTGGTGGTGGAGGTGGAGGGAAGGTGGCTGGAGAGGAGCTGGAAAGCATGAAAGGTATTCAGAGTAGCCAGGAAACTGGCTAGGGCCTGGTCAGTGAACAGAGCAGAGCATACCTGGAGCCAGCCCAATACCAAGGCCACTGAAGCACTCACCAATTGGGACAGCTGCAATCCAGGCTGTAGGTTCCAGAGATGAGAAGGTTAAATGCTTCTCTGCTCTTGGGGGCAAGGAGGCTGTGGAGAAGGCTAGAGAGTGGACCTGGGATCCAGAGCAATTCAGGGGGCTGCTGTCCTGTGGAATCCAGTTGTCTATGTGCCCATATTTCCTTCCTGCTATATTCAAGCTCCATGAGGGCACGGGTGTTGTCTTATCTAAACGTAGTCTCTCTTCCAAGTCTATTACAATGCATTACATGAATTCCTACTTAATAGGAACTGCTTAAGGTTAAGAAGTGCTTGATGGATTCTTTTGCTTCATCCAGATGTTTTTTTTTCCTGTCACATATGTATTGTGGGGTACTTTGGGAAGAAATTCTGAAGTATTCGGGGGCATTCTTTGAATTGATATGGCCTAGTATAAGCTAGGAGGCCAGCTAGGTGGTGCAGTGGGATAGAATGCTGGGCTAGAGTCAGGAAGGCTCATCTTCCTGTGTTCAAATCTTCCCTCAGACACTTACTAGCTACGTGATCCTGGGCAAGTCACTGAACCCTGTCTGCCTCAATTTCCTTATCTGAAACATGAGCTGGAGAAGGAAATGGCAAGTCACTCCAGTATCTCTGGGAAGAAAACCCCAAATGGGGTCGTGAAGGGTTGGACATGACTGTGTGGACATGAGCTCTGTAATGCCTGTACTAGCCAATTAAATATGCTAAAGCTTCCCTTTTGCACAGGAGAACCAGACAATAGAGTAGCACAGCAACTAGCCAATCAGGAGGACTTCTGAAGCCCAGTGCTGCTTTACATACCAGTGATCCTTTGCAAGTAAACATTAGCTGAACTCAAAGATGCCTGTAACTGATGCAACCAGTCTTGACTAGCTCAGAGAGAGCAGCAGACATCTTGGTTCCTAACTTATCTGAAGAGGGGCAAACATCCTGCTTTCTGATTTGTTGTTTTTGCGAATGTCTTTTCCCTGGACCCTCACTCCCCTAACACCCCAATCTATTGTATTTCTCCCTTAACCCCCCATTTAGTCATGGATACCTAAAATAGTCACAAATACCTCAAATACATATCAATCCCACACCCTTCTCCCACTTCCTTTGAGCTGCTGAGAATGCTGTCTCACCGCTCCTGCTTGCAAACTTCTTCTCAGGCAATAAATGCAGTTAGAATCTTTGTAGACTGTGATGGGACTCTGGCTCCTTCCAAGTTTCTCCTTTTAGACCTGGGGTCTCTTTCATTTTAGCAGTTCACAGGGCTTTTTATTTTATCAACTGAAATGACTGAGTAGCAAATATGAGCTACTTCTGGGAGAAAGATAAAGGAGTCAGTCCCTTACAGAATTATCACAACCGTTGAAAAGACCTTTCTCCGAGATGATCTCCTACAGGCTTGTAAATAAGTATGAACTATTTAACATTTTATAGACTTTGAAAAAAATAGGCCAATTTTCCTCCAGGAGGTTTGAAAATAAGAATATAAATAAAATCAGTACATTTCCTTTTGCATCATTCATGCACCATTTATGATTACTTATCCTGTAGACGTGGACAATAGCTTATTCGCGAAATCTGTCTAAGGAATTATTCCTTCTTCCAAGCAAGGGGCATATTTTTCTTCCTTTCATTTGAAAGATTAATGCCTCTAGTCCTGTATTAAGTCATGGGGGCTCGAGGGGTGATCCTATCCATTCAACAGCATACAAATTGAATGAGATAGAATGGAAAGAGCCTTGGATTAGTCTCAAGACCTGGGTTTGAATCCCAGCCCTTATACTATCTAACTTCATAATCTTGGTTTTTCTTAATAGACTTGTCTTTCAAATTTGAGGATTAAGCTTCACCATCTCCACGATTCTTTCCAGCTCTATGTTTTACTGATTTTATTGTATGGATGGATAAGTTTACAAACCTCCTCTTTGATCCAACTGCAAACTTAACTTCAATCCTCCAGAGATCTGTGTTTCCGTCACAGTACTTTGGACCATAGCAATAGACCTCTACCCAGGGATGTGCTGTAAATGTTTAACAACTGGCTCTCTGAAAAATGGACATTATATTTTTGAATTTAATCTGCATTATTAACTTTTTCTATATCACTTTCTTACATTTAGACAGTTAACAGAGCAATAAATCAAGCTCTGACTTGTAATGTGAAAATTTAACAATGGGTTTTCTCTAGCTGGTAAGAGCTGGGTCCAACACAATCCTGCTTCAATTTCTCTACTCAGAGCTTTAAAGTGAATAGTCTCTGTTCGTAAAAAAAAAATGACCACTTAATGGGTAAACCTTCAGTTAAACAAAAGTCCAAAATTCTTGGAGCTAGCACACCCCTGCCTCAGTGTTTCTAAGTGATAGTCTCTGTGACTGAAAAAAAAATGACCCCTTAATAGGTAAACTTTCAGCTAATCAAAAGTCCAAAGTTGTTGGAGCTAAAGATTGTTCTGAATTATAATCCATGAACGGTCTTAAATATTCAAGTGGATGGACAAGTAGCAGTGAGATCACTGCTTTTCTTGACTGCTAATGTATGTCCATGTGCCATAGTCAGGACTGGAATGATATGCTGGGAAATTACCCTTAATGCTTTTAGTCATCTCTCCCTTGCTAGCATGCCAGGTAATGGAATAATGGCTAAGTAACTAAAGGCAAGGGAAGCACATTATATACAATTTACTTACCTCTACTGTATGGACTTCTCTTAATTTGAGAGGGTCAGGTGAGTGGATATTTTTTCTCTGATCTTTGGACAACTTTCTTTTTTTAAATTAATTTATTTTGATTTATCAACAATCACTTCCATATGCTTTTGAATTTAAAATTTTTCTCCCCCTCCTTCCCCACCACCCTCCTCAAGACTGCACACATTCCAATAATAGGCTATACATATACATTCCTATTAAACATATCTTGACATTAGTCATGTTGTAAGGAAGAATTAGAACCAACAGGAGGAACCACCAGAAAGTTGAAACAAAACTCAACAGAAGAGAAAAAAAATAACAAGTAGTCTGCTTCAATCTGGATTCAAACTCCATAGCTCTTTCTTTGGATGTGGATAGCATTTTCCATCATGAGGTTTTTGGAGATTTCTTAGATCCTTGCAATGCTGAGAAGGGCTAAGTCTATCAATATTAGTCATCACACAGCATGGCTGTTACTGTGTACAGCATTCTTGTTCTGCTCACTTCACTCAGCATCAGTCCATAGAAGTCTTTCTAGGTTTTTCTGAAGTCCTCCTGCTCATCATTTCTTATAGCACAATAGTATTCCATTACATTCATATACCACAACTTGTCCAGCAATCCCCCAATTGATGGTCATCCCCTCAATTTCTAATTCTTTGCCACCACAAAAAGAGCTGCTATAAATATTTTTGTACATGTGAGTCCTTTACCCATTTTTATGATCTCTTTGGGATACAGCCCTAGAAGTGCTATTGCTAGGTCAAAGCATATACACATTTTATAGCCCTTTGGGCATGGTCTTTTGATAACTTTTAAATATGAGACCTAAAGGTAGTGCCTAGAAGGCTGGTTCTCAAAGATTCCATGCTGGCTACCATTATAGCATTCATGCAGTGTTTAGCATGATTCCTTTCATGCACTAGGTGCTCAATGAATGATTGTTCAATGTTCCCAAATGAATAAAAAGAGTGTATATGAAAAGCCTAAAATATACAAATATGCCAATTAGAAACTTAGAGCTGAAAGGAACCTCAGAGATCATGTAGTGTGACCCCATTAACTAACGTCCATATTCCTATTGAGGGTACCACCATTCTTCCAGTTGTCCAAATTCACACCATCATTAGGGAGCTTTTCCCACTGTTCATTTTTCTCAGAGTCTTCCCTCTTGTGCACTTGTAGAGTCTTGAAACTGCCTTGCCTCAGTGTACCTCATCTATACTCAGTTTGTCTCTCAGCTGCCACTGGTCTCAACAACTGCTTCTTGGGGACATTACTACTGATTTGGTGGGCACTGCTATTGATACTGTTGGGAACTCTAGGCCTTCTAAGCATTTGAAGAATGAAATTTATTTAGACAAAATAGAGAATACTACCTCTAAATTTGTGCAGAACTGGCTATTTTCCGATAATACTTATAGGAAATTAAATAATACACATTGTATTGTACTATGTTGAATTGCCTTTGGAATGAAAGTGTTTTTTAGGTCCCTTTTAATTTCTAGGTTCTAGGATTAGGTTGGTCAAGGTCAGGTGGACAGAACCATTCAGTGGAGAAAACAAGCAGTGGACTTAGAAGTAGTCAGTCAAGAAGCTTTTATTTTATTTTAACATATTTTATTTTCCCCTCAATTATACATTAAAATAATTTTTAACTTTTGGGTTTTTTTTTAACATTTTGAGTTTCAAATCTTTGCCTTCCTTCCCCCTTCCCTGAGATGATAAGCAATCAGATATAGGTTATACACGTGCAATCATGTAAAACATTTTCCTATTAGTCGTTTTGTATGAAAAGACTCAAATGAAAGAGAGGGAGTGAAAAATAACACTCTTCAGTCTGTATTCAAACAATATTGATTCTTTCTCTGGAGATGGGTAATATGCTTCATCATTAGTCCTTTGGGATTGTCTTGGATCATTGTATTGCTGAGAAAGCAAAGTCACTCACAGTTGATTATCTTACCATATTGCTGTTACTATGTACAACATTTTCCTGGTTCTGCTCACTACACTGTGCATCAGTTCCTGTAAGTCTTTCCAAGTTTTTCTGAAATCATCCTGCTTCAACAAGCCTTCATTAAGCACCTTTTTTTGGGGGGGGGGCAGGAATGGTTCAAAGCATGGGGCGAGGGTGGCATACAAAGAAAGGCCAACGCGGGGTCCCTGCCTTCAGTGAGAAAACATGGCTTGGAGCAATCCCTGTCCCTCTCTGGGCCTTGGTATTTTCATCTTTAAAATGGGACTTGACAGGTGATCTCTGAGGTCCCTTCCAGTTCCAAATCTATGACCCTGTGAATGAACTATACACCCTAGGACCTCTTCACTGCTAGTCATCTCAGTCTGCTGAATCAGCAGCCCAGTTCTTCAGGAAAGGATAATTTTGTGTACTGTAAGGTATGTGCTTACTCTTGAATTAAATTACGGTATCCATAATGATAGGTGGTCATTTAAGGAATCTGAAAATCTATAATTTATATGTTTAAGTGGGTAGTCTGTCATTTTCTGACCTTGGTTAGAAAATGACAGATATTCTAAGTGGTTGGGCAATGAATGGAATGCAGCTACTCTAATTCCATACTTTCAGAAAGAGGGCCAGACCTTCTGTTCTGCAGCGGAAAGGAACATTTTTGGTAGGAAGAACCCAAACTTAACAAAAGGGACTTCCAAACTAAAGAGTGGTGGGGAAGTCTGCTTTCTCAGACTAGGAAGAGTAAAGTTGACCCCATCGAGGCTTGCTACAATTTTCAAATTTTGTGTCTATGGATGAGTCTGGGCAATTGAGATGAGGAAATAATTAAGGACACTGCCATCCTTCCAGTCTCCAATACTCATGCCCTTGGAGTCATTCTCTACTCTATCTTCTTCACCCTTCCTCTGGTTGGTCAGTTGCTAACAACAACGATAACTAATAGGAAGCAATTTAAGGCAGCTAGGAGGCACCCTAGTGCACAGAATGCCAGGTCTAGAGTCAAGAAGACTCATCTCCCTGAGTTCAAATCTGGTCTCAGACACTTCCTTCAAAAATCAGTTCCCCAACATGGGGAAGCTTTTACTGATGCCCTTAGCTTTTGATATTTTTGAGGAAGCTAGGTGGTATACAGAATAGAGTGGTGGATCTGGAGTCACGAAAACCTGAGCATAAATCTGGCCTCAGACATTTAATAACTGGGTGACCTGGGCAAGTCACTTAATCTGCACCAGCTTTAGTTTCTTCAGCTGTAAAATGGGTGTAATAATAGCACCTGTCTCCCAGATTTATTTTAAAGGAAAATTAAACTTTTGTAAAGTACTTTGCAAACCTTGAAGCACTATAAAAATGCTAACTATTTTTATTCTCTACCTCTTCTAAAAATGATCACACAGACACATGTGTTTACATGTCCCATCCCTCAATAGAATGTATGCTCCTTGAGGTCAGGTCTTTAATTTTTTTTCTTTTTATGCCCAGTGCCCTACATACAGTAGCTACTTAATAAATGCCTGTTAGATCAGTGTAGGATGTTGGTCTTTAGAGAATCAAGAATGTGGGGGATATTAGGAAAGAAGATTCTTGTCAGGGCTCTAGGTAAACACTGGCCCTGGAAGACAAATCAGTTGCCAGAAGGAGTCAAGGGAGATCATTTGTCTCTGGCTGAGTTCCCTGTTTCATACAATTTAGAGTTCCGAGATTCTAGGATCATAGATTTAGATACAGAAGAGATTTCAGAGACCACCTAGTATAACTCCTTCGTTTTACAGATGAGGAAACTGAGGTTGATTGAACATTAGTTCAATCACACTCATCACACAGGAAGTGTCAAAGCCAGCATTCGAACTCATGTCCTTTTAATATTGTCCCACATTGCCTCTCAGTCACCTAGTCCAACCCTACTGTCACTTTTGCTGATAAAGAAACTGAGGCCACAGTCAACGAGCTAGTAGGTTACAGAGTTGAGATTTAAAAAAACTCTTGACTCAATGTGCAGAGTTCTTTGTACTGCATCCCCTTCACTTCTCCAACCCGAGGCTGTAGCTTAATCTCCAGGGCCTGGCTTGGAGTATTGGTGGGCCAGTATATAACTGAGTCCTTATGTTAGTCTATTACAATGGCTATCATATTTTATATGTATTATTACAACACTTAAGGTGGAATAAGTCGAATTCTAGTTTTTCCCCCCTATAGAAAACTTTTAATGTTATGCATGGCAGTGTGACTAGCTTTTGTCTCAATCAGTCTGGAACACAAAACACCATGAAGAAATTTTTGTCTAGATTGGGGGTCAGGAGATCTGGGTTTCAATCTTGGCAGTCTCACTAGAAGCCAATGTGACCTTGGACAATGTAGTTAAACCTCTCTGAGTCTCAAATTCCTCCCTTGTAAAATGAGGGTGTTGAAGGTTGTTCCTGGAAAACAAATGAGTGACTAATAAAGTATTCATTAAGTGCTTACTATGTGCAAATCGCTGATGATACAAATGGACAAATGAAGCAGTCCTGTCTCTCAAAGAATTCACATTCTATGAGGGAGATGCAAGTCAGAGGGAAAGGTCTCACTGTTCTCAGGTGCAGTGGGAAAGCTGTTATGATTTCTTTTATTGCCATTTCCAATGATAAAAGCACCTCCATTTTTGATGCTAAACCACTTGACAGGGCCATGGAGTTGGTGACAAGATTTTTCTTTCCTGGATGTCCAGTCCCTGAAGGAGCAGGTCCACACCACATCTCCACAAGGGCTGCTACCTAGGATGACGGCTGAGGGCACTGGGCATCACTGTTCCCAAGGCTCTTGGGTTCAGGGCTGTATCCATTGAGATCTGAGAGGAAATGGTGGACAAAATGGTATTGGTGATTTGACTTGCTTGGAGAAGCAGCCTCTTGTCTCTCCCTCAGAGTGCCTCATGGCTTCACCTAGGCTGGTTTGCTCACCCTGTGAGGGATAGTTGTCTTGCCCCTTCTCTACGGGAGTTGCCGGCCAGGATGATGAGTGTGAAGGCTGGGCTGAAAGCAGCATTGATGGTCTGGGAGGTGCTGCCACTCCCAGGGCTCCTGGACTCATCTGCCTCATGATGAAATGCTGTTTCTACTTTGAGAACAATTAAAAATCCCTCATCCCTTCCATAAACTGAAAAAGCAAACATGACTCTCTTTATTTAGCTGCTGAGTATTAAATGCATTCTTCTGGAAGCAGTAGTCAGATTGATATGGAACAAAGGGAAACAGAAGGACAGGGACCGCTTTTGTAGGGAGCAGGAAGCAGGTGGTGGCCTATGGGTGAAGGCTGTTGCATATATCCCTGCCTGTGGTTATCTTGTTCAATTTTGCTTAATTGTTTTTTCTTTCTTACAAAGGAGGAGTTCAATGGGAGTGGGCAGGTGGGGTATGTTGCGAATGACTTGTAGGAGCAAAGGCATCAATCAAACTGGATGAAACAAAAAAGGGAGTCAGAGTAGGTGATGTGGAAGGCCCGTTCCAGCTGTAAATGCTATGATCATGTGCGACATCATCTCTTTCTATCTATGCCACTTGCCTCTAAGGTCTTTCTTTTTAATTACAATACCCTATGATCATCAGATTACATATATTCTAAGATATTAACCTGATAATAATAAAGACAATCATTCAATCCAGTAAAGAATTTGTCCAGTACACAGTCCTTGGGTAAGGCCAGAGTTGTTTCCTATCTGTCCCCTCCTTCTTCTTCATGCGCTGGTAATTGCCCCGAATCAGACCTTCTAGATCACAAATGAGATACATTGGTAGTTCAGGCCCTGAATCAAACTCCATCACAATGGGAAGCCAATAATTATTGGCTACCCCATATCATCTTTAACAAATTCAACTGATAGTTACGATATAGTTGGAAAGGGCAAATGAGAGTGTATAGCTCTATCCCCTCCATTCCTCCACCCCCAACTTCTCTACTGAAAGGAGGGGAAGTCCAACCACAGAGCAAGACTGATTAGAATTTTATTGAGAGCTGCCATACTTTCATCAGTGTTTTCATTGACATTATTGTTATTATTCCCCTGGTTTGGAGTATGGATCACAACAGGAGGTAAATAAAGGCTTGCTAAGATGGATTGATTCTGTTCACTTTATTTTACCTTATTTTATAGGACTTTTCCTATGTTTCTCAGAATTTCTCATATTCATCATTTAATGTCCTATCATGTTCACATGCCGTGGTCTGCTACATAGTTGGCTAATTTTGTTTTATTTCTAATTAGCTGACAGCAACCCATGTCTACTGAGACATCTTCATGCTTGGACTACCCTATTTTTCTTGTTGTTTAGTTGTTTCAGTCATGTCCAACTCTTCATGACCCCATTTGGGTTTCTTTCTTTCTTTCTTTTTTTTGCAAAGATAACTCAGTGGTTTGCCATTTCCTTCTTTAGCTCATTGTACAGATGAAGAAACTGAGGCAAACAGGGTTAAGTGACTTTCTCAGGGTCACACAGCTAGTAAGTGTCTGAGACCAGATTTGAACTTGAGTCTTTCTGACTCTAGGCCCTGCACTTTATGTACCGCGCCACCTAGCTGCCCCAACTAAAAGACATTTTTTGATAGGGAGGGTAGTTCTGAAGTCAGTTCTTCTTGACCCCATGGGTAGTTCTTCTTCCACTAGGCTAGGCTATACTTTCCAGGATCATATGACCATTATATGTCAGAGGATGGTATGTGTCAAATCAGTACACGTCCAAGAAACGAATTCTAGGCATTCCTGATTCCATGGTGACCTCTCCGTCTACAGCTCCACACTACCTACCTTTCTGGGAAGAGTTCTCTCTCACAAAGTTTATTTCCATTCAGAGAGCACACACATCAATCCATGGCCCGATGACAGCAGTACTCTGGAATGAGATTGGTCCATTGGGTCATCAGTGTCTGCCATGGAATGCAGATTAAGTATTCTGCGTGTGTGAAGTGCCGGAAAGTTGTATGACATATGGGCGGACGTTTCCTGATCAACAAGTTTCAGCTCTAAATTGGGCAGATGGCCCAAACACAGACAGATGAGCAAAGAACAAAGCCCCATCAGAGAGTGGGGAATTCCTCTGGGGGCAGCCCAGGCAGCAGAGAACAATGACAAGTCAAATGGCCTTTCAGAGGCACAAAGATTCTGTAGGCAATAGGAACAATGAGCTGGGAAATTAGACCCCACTGGGGACTGGGCCAGCTCCACTTTATAGAGTGCATAATGAGGGCATGTCTTGACCAGGGGTGCTGACCATCAGACAAAAAGATGGAGCTCCTAATCTCAAAGGGCCCACCCATAAGCCTTGGCTGCAGGCAGGATTCAAAGGAAAGAGCACACAGGCTGGGGGCTTGGCGGTGTCTGACTTCCAGGCGTGCCTTACCCACAGGCACTGGAAAGAACAATAGAGAAAGCATGATCTTGGGAGACAAAGAGAAAGGAAGTCCCAGAGAGATGTCACAGAATAAATGGGAGTCCTTGCTCAGGCAACATATTTCTGAAAAAAAGACAAAAGAACACCTATTCCTTCACTCTCAGGGTTAAAAAAACAAACATCGTTGGGGGCAAGAGAAAGATCCAAGGAGGGAAAACCCAATGATCAGGGTGGATGGGATTGTGGTGATAGACAATGGCGAGTCAGCTGAACTTCTCAGTTTCAATTGAGCTCCTTCTTTTCTTCTAAGTTAGGGGCTCTTAACCTTGGTGTGTCACATACCCCTTGGGCCACCTGGTGAAGCCTATTTTAAATGCATAAAATAATAGGATACAAGGAAACCGCGTCTATTGAGATACAGTTGTCAAAATGTTTAAGAACAACAATTAGAAGTTCATGCACCCCAGGTTAAGAACTCCTGTTCTTAAGGAGAAAGATCATTGAGTTGGGAAGTCATCCCTCATTTTTTGGACTTAGATACCATGTCTTCACTTCTTTACTCTGCTCTTACAGGCCCTTTCTTCTACTGGCAGGTTCTTTCAGAAATCTCCATTTTGGGGAAGGACCAATCCTCAATCTCCTGACTTAGGTGCCATGCTCCCATGTGAATACCCCACCCCCAACTCTTCAACTCCATTTTTGTATTGCCTTCTCCTACTAGAATGTAAGCTCTTTCAGGAAAAGCATCGTCATTTTTGTTTGTTTGTGTTTGTATCCACAGTGTTAGTATAGTGCTTAGTACATAGTAAATACTTAACACATGTTTGTTGATTGACTATTGACTGACTTTCCCAAAGTAAGGGTATGTATGTCACTCCCCTACTCAACAAACTCCGATGGCTCCCTGCAACGTCCAGCACTAAACACAGACTCCTTTGGCATTTAAAACCCTTCCCAACCAATCCCAAACCTACCTTTCCAGGCTTATTCCACATTACTCCTTTTCATGAACTCTGTGGTCTAGCCCAATTAGCCCTCTCATTGTTTCTCAGTCATAACACTCCATCTCCCTTCACTAACCCTTTTCACGGCTAACCCTCTGACAGCTGGAACGCACTCTTGCTTCATCTTCACTTCTTAGAATCCCCAATTCCTTCCCAAAGTTAGCTTAAGAACCACCTTCTTCCACATGAAGTCTTTCCTGATTCCTTGGCATTTCTAACGTGTCATGAAATCACCTTGTATTATTTTTTAAATGTTTTTATATGTTCATCTATGTATATATGTATTTTCACAAATCTATATAATCTCCCTTCATAGAATGTGAGCTCTTTGGGGGCAAAGACCATTTCATATTTGTTTTTCTATCTCCAGGAATGAGCACATTGCCTGACACATAGTAGGTGCTTAGTAAATGCTTTGGATAGATTGATTGGTTGATTGGTAATCCCTTCCTATACTGGCCGCACGCCCGACCTTCTGCCAGCCGTGCGCCAGTACCTACTTCTCTTATAAGAAGCACACTACCAGAGTCTTACCCACACCTGGGTCTTCGGTCCTCAGCCGGATCACCACACAGAGACGAGCCATCGGGAGGCACCAACACCAGAGCTTTATTCAGAGGCCAACACAGCAAACCATCATAGCAAGCCCAAGCAGCAAGGCCAGAGCAACAGGGCAGGAGCCAGGGGAGAGCGCAGTGTGATCTGACCACGCTTGTTCCTAAGTACCTACCTAGTCCCTCCTCCCCAGCCCGCTACTAACCAATGATTGTAGGGTCAGATACCGGAAGGGGCTGTCTGAGTTTAGCACACCAAGGGGGAGGGAGTGACGTAGGAGGCTAGGATTGGATACAGGAAGGAGGCATCTGGGATTGACGCATAGACAAGAGTACGTGACCTAGGAAGTCAGACTCAGGAGGGGACTGGGTCAGTGCTGCACAAAGGGACCCAGGAAGTCAGGAAAGTCACAAGAGGCATCTGGGGATGACGTTGCATATAGGGAGGGGACTAAGCAGAGGGAACTCAGTCCTCTGCCATCCCACTCCCACGTGGCACCGCCCCTTGCCTCAGGAGCTCAGGCTCGGCTACTTCCTTGCACCCAGCTTATCTCATAGCACTGCCCAATTGCCTCAGGGCTTCTCCGTATCCAGCCCATCCCAGTACACGTGACTCTGCCTACCACAGCCCCTGCCTTGACTTCCAAAATACCCAGATCTTACCTTACCCTTGCCACATCACCCAACCTGGTAGCTGCCAACATCAGACAGTCCCTCACACCTTCCCCTCTCTGATCCTTGCGTATGTCATTTGGGAGATTTGTACTATCTACCTATCAGGGGTTTTGTGATGGGGAATAACATCCTGTAGACTTCAAAATCCTTTAGAAACGAAAGTCATTATCATTATTAGTATCAGACTCTGCAAGGGACCCAACAGATCCATTTAGTTCAGTCATTTTTTTTTTAAAGATGAATAAGTTAAATCTTTCTGGGTTGGCCAAAGTCATCTGGGTAGCAAACTGGAGAATCAGGTTTGATTCCTCATTCTTGGACTTTAAGAGCAAACATCCTTTCCATTGGAAATGTTGGAATGTTAGGGGACCTATGAATGAGGAAGTTCATTCTTTGTATGCATGATGCATTTCTAAGGGCTACAGGAAAAGTTTTTTTTCTTGTGGACCTAAAATGAAAACTTCTGCCAAGGCATAACAAGGGATAGTTTGGGCTTATTAGAAGGATGCTCTGCTATTTTCCCTGAGATGGCATAGAGCTCAATATTTCCACAGCTTGTATAATAATTTGCCTTTGGAATTACTCAATAATCAGATTTTTTTTTTGATACAGAAGAGATCTTAGGAATTGTTCAGTCCAACCTATATGCCCCCCTCCCCAAAGAATCCCTACTATACACTTGAGAAGGGCTCACCTTGACCTTGTTTGAAGCCCTCCAGTAGGGAAGAACCTACTAACTCCTGCTGCAGTACTTTTGGAGAGCTAAAGGTAAGTTTGTCCTCAGATGCCCAGCAGAGTAGTTGAAGATAACTCTCATGTCTTCCTTGAGTCATCTCCCTGATTTCTTTAACTGCTCCTCATATGGCATGGATTCCAGGCCCTTTTCCCTTCTGGTGGCCCTTCTCTGGACTCTGTATCACTTATCAATGCCTATCCACAAATGTTATATCCCAAAACGAACACAATATTCCAGCTATGGTCTGATCAGATCAGAGGACAATACAGTTGTCACTCCATTTTTTTACTTCACATGAAGACCTCCCCCCCCAAAAAAAACAATGTTCATATTTATTTGTTATGAGCTCTACTTTTACTTTTTTTGCATTCTTATGCCTACAAGAAGCCATAATGTTGGAGTCCTCTTAATGCTAATGTCTGCTTTCTGTCAATTATCTCCGATTTATCCTGCATCTATCTTGTTTGTACAGAGTTGTTTCTATGTTGTCTCTCCAATCAGACTGTGGCCTCAGGGAGCTTTTCAAGGAGAGCACAGACTGGCTTTTGCCTTTCATCGCATCCCAAGAGCTTAGCACTGTGCCTGGCACAGAATGGGCACTTGATGAATGCTTGTAGACTGGCTGACTTTAAGAAGAAATAGAAGGTTACCATGACATAGAATGAACACGTGACTCTTCTGAGGAAGAGTCATCAAAGATAAGCTATGCTTTAATGCTTTGGAGGTTCTCTGACTTGTTCTCTGTTTAATGGAAAGAAGATTGACCTGAGGCTCCACACAGAACTGAAAATATCAAGTGGCAATTCAGCCTCGAGGGCCATTGTCAAGAAAGCAATGTGGTGTGATGAATTTCAAATTTGGCTTCAGTTACTTACTGTTTGACCCTGAACAGGTCGCTTAACTTTTGTTTGCTACAGTTTCCCCAACTGTAAAATGTGAATAGTAATGGCATCTACCTCCTAAGCTTGTTGTGAGGATCAAATTAAATAATATTTATAAAGTGCTTAGCACAGTGTCTTGCATATAAGAGGTGCTTAATAAATGCTTATCACCTTCCCTTCCTTCCCATTTTCTTAAAGGGCTGGACTTGTGCTTAGAAATACCTGAGTTTAAAGTTCATCTTAGGCACTTAGCTAGGCAGCTAAGTGGCACATGGATAGAGTGCCCAGCCTGTGTCAGGAGGACCTGAGTTCAAATCTGGCCTCGGACATTTACTAGCTGTGTGACCGTGGGCAAGTCACTTAATCCTGTTTACTTCAGTTTCCTCATCTGTAAAATGAACTGGAGAAGGAAATGGCTAAACCACTGTAGTATCTTTGCCAAAACAACAACAACAATAACAAAAAAAAGACAACCCCCCCTAAAAAAACCCAAAAACTTCAAATGGGGACACAAAGAGGCGAACATGACTCAACAATGATAAAGTCACTTTAGACAATCATTAGCTGGAACAAGTCACTTTCTCTGGGTCTCAGTTTCCTCATCTGTAACAAAGGTAGGTTGGACTTGATGACCTTTTAGATCCCTTCCAGCCCTAAATTTGGGATCCTTTGGATTCTCCAGGATCTCGATGGCTATGATATGACTGAAGTTGTGGTGTTTTAGCTTGCTTTGGAATTAGCTTGTATAGCTGTCTCCATGAGACTCCTAATGTTTGGGAAGACAGAGAACCTGCTGCCTGTGGACGTGTTGCTCTATTTGTGGAAAATCACAAATTTGCATCCAACTGAAGCCCACTGGAGGCCCAGAGCATGTGTTCAAATTTCTGGGAGAAGACATGGGTTCCAGACTCTCAGAAAACAAGCTTGATGCCTGGGTCTATTTGTGCTGATGATTCAAAATGTGTTTGGCAGGCTTGTTTGGGAAAAAAAAAAAGCTTTGAATGTCCATTTGTGAGACCTAGTTCACAATCTTTAACACCCTGTCTCCAATTAAGGGCTCCACAAAGTCCTGGGAATCTGGAAGCTTGCAAAGGATGAGATTAAAGCCTTGTAGGATCAGTAGGGTTTTATTTGAGTCAATTTTGATTTTATGAAAACTGCATCTAATTTAGAGGCCGGACAAAGAATTCCTTATCTCCCACCCACCATCTAAAACGTCTGTCCAATTAGCTGAACTTTGACAACCCACGTCAGAGTCGATCCTTGCTTTTTCTCGTTGCAAAGCTGATGGAATGTGTGATAATAAGCCCTATTTTGGCTTAAGTTGGACTGGATTACCAAACTTTTCCAGGATAAAAACAGTTAAGAAAGGAAAAAGTCTTCTGTGATCTCTAAGAACTGATTGATTGAGGATGACATTCCAAGCCTGGTACTGGAGATGCAGGGATTGAGTCTTGCCCTGGAGGTTTAAAGTCTCATATCCTTCTCCAAGTGGCAGTGAGACATTGAGACATGCAACTGAGCTGCCTACTAACCGGGTGTTCCTGGGCTACCGTTCACAGACTTGAAGACTGTTCACAGGCTGTTTGCTCACCGTTTGGCATAGCCGATCCAAGCTGGGCCATGAATCTGTTGCCAGAAAGCCAGCCTCGGAAGATTAATCTTCTCTGACAGTGCCTTTGAGCGAATGGCCCTGCTTTGCTCTAACAAACAGATAGAAAAGGGGGAACCATTCATTTCTTTCTAAGGTAAGAGGAGGCAGCATGCGTGATACAGAACAAAGAATGTGGACTTCAGAGGTTCAAACAGCTCTGATAATTTCCTCCTGTGTGACCTTGGGCAAGTCAACCTCTCAAAGTTACATTTTCTTCATCCACAAAATGAGGGTGTTGCACTAGGTGGCTGTGAGTTTCCTTTGAGCTCTAGGCCTATGATCCTGTGAATACAACAGTTAGCTCTCAGGACTATGTAAGTAAACCTTCTTTCCCTTTCATTGTGCTATCCATTCAATAATGAGAACTTTCCCTAGCTTAATCCCACTGGGAATAGATGTAATGCAGTCAAAGCGAATCAATTTCTTCCAGGACACCGCCTGTGGATGAAAAGAATCATTCATTGGTGGGGCATGGGAAGAAAGCATTAGCTTTATGTATCAAGCGCGTCCTTAGAGGAGGGCAGGATACTATGAGGAAGTCCATGTGGAAATAGACTTTCCTTTTTGCCCTGGGAGTTGATAAGCTGTGGAGTTCTCTTTTTCTTAGGTTACTTTATCTCCATGTTATCTTTTCTTTAATATTTCAGAAGGCCAGGGGATGGAGTTGCCCTCAAACCCACAGGGAACTTGGTTGGCTTCTATTCAGGCTTGAAATAGAAGCCACAAAGTAGTCAATCTCTCTCTCTCTCTCTTTCCCTCTCTCTCTTTCTCTGTATATATATGTATATATATATATACATATATATATATATATATATAATTTTGCAGTTTCTGAGATAATAAAGACCATAGATTTAGAACCGGAAAGGGCCTCAGAGGTCACCTAGAACAGCCTCCTCATTTTACAGAGGAAGAAAATGGGACCCTGAGGGGAATAATAAGAATATCTGGCATTTAAGTAGCCTTTTAAAGCTTGCAAAGAATTTTCCAAACTTTATCTCATTTTATCCTTATAACAACTCTGAGAGGTAGTGCTGTAATGAACTCCATTTTTCAGATGGGAAAACTGGAGCAGATAGTGGTTAAGTGACTTAGCCAGGTTCACACAGCTAGTGTCTGAGTTTGGATTTGAACTCAGGTCTTCCTAACTCCAGGGCAGCTAGGTGGTGCCATGTGGATAGAAAGCTGGGCTTGGAGTCAGGAGGACCTGAATTCAAATCCAACTTCAGACACTCACTAACTGTGTGACCCTGGCCAAGTCACTTAACCTTGTTTGCTTCAGTTCCTCATCTGTCAAGTGAACTGGAGAAGGAAACAACAAACCACCCCAGAATCTTCACCAAGAAAACCCCGAAAGGGGTCATGAAGAGTCAGACACAACTGAAGCAACTCAACAACAAAAAAGTCACTGACTCCAGGCTCGGTACCCTAGCCACTGAGCCATCCAGCTCCCTCCAGCTAGGGCATAAGCAGCAAGGTTAGAATCCATACCTACATCCTCCATCCCAAAAGCCAATGTCCTTTTCATGTTCCAAGCAAGCTCACAGAAGAACTTTGACTAGATTGTCTACTGTCACATCAGCTAGACTTTCACAACTGAATGGGATAATGCCTTTTATATCTCTTTGTTGTAGGCCTTTGCTCTCTCCATTCATAAAGATGATGCCCCCACCCAGTCACTCCAAGAGAAGTGATATTGTTGTAACGCACTTGTGCAATCTTATCTGTGACACTGGAACAAAAGCCTTCAGTTAATTTTGGGGAGTCTTCTCAAGCCAGACTAATAAATATTCAAGTTTGTCTAATATGGTTCACGTTATTTAATGGACAAATCAAAGAGTTAGGATCTGTCCTGGAGTCTAGGAGTCCAAAGGTCCAGGAGTTGATTAAGTTATCCTCTCAGTGATTTCATAGGCAGCATGCTGTAGTAGGCTTGAAGAGAGCAGAGATGTTGATTTGAATCCCACCTCTCACATTTACTCACTATGTGATCTCAGGCAAGTCATTTTAGTTCTATGGAATTTAATTGACCTCATCTACAAAATGGAGACAACTATACATTACCTTATAGAGTTATTGAGAAAATCAAATAAAAGATATACGAATTGTTTCACAAAACTTAAAACAGAATATGCATGTTATTCATTGTTTTTATACATTTATCTTTTCATCCACATAATGGGGATATGGGGGAGTTGAACAGACACCTCTGATCAATTGATTTTTCCTAAGCCCAGTTGTTGAAATAAAAAAGAAAAGGGGTATGTTATATCAACAACATAGAATTGAGGTCCTAAACTGAGCACAAAATGGCCTGTACTATTACCCCTCTATGAGCTGTGAAGAAATGCTCCAATCAAAATTAATGGAATTAGAGGGCAACTAGCCATTGATTGGTTAAGGATTAACCCGTTCCCAGTGGTACTTTAAAAAGTGGGGAACGTTCTCCACTCAATTGAGAATCAAAGGAAGTAGAAAGCTTTGAGTAGAATAACGTTGGCAAAATCAAGAAAAAATCGAGGTCTGAGTTGAGCTTGACAGGAAGAAGCCTATTGAGTTCAGTTGAGCAACCTGCCCAGCAGAAATGCTCTTCTGGAAGGATAGTACTAGGGCATCATGAAAAGGGGAAGGATTTCTAGCTCCTGAAATGTCAAAGGTGTGAGTTGTGCTGGGCTTGGAGTCAGGAAGACCCAAGTTCAAATCCTATCTCAGATACTTAAAAGCTGTTTGACCATGGGTAAATCACTTAACCTCTCTGGCCTTCAGTTTTCTCAAATGTCAAATGAAGGGGTTGAACTTGATAACCTTTAATTTCCCTTCTGACTCTAAATCTATGAGCCAATGATCTTCCCATCTCACTGGAACCTACCTTTCTCCAGAAGATGCTTCAACCCAGGCCCCTCTCTCCAATGATAGTTTCTCCTTTTCTTGTGATCTGTCACACTAGGCCAGAAATAGTCTACAGACAACACTTTGCTCCCCTCTGCTACTTCCGCACTCTATTTCCTCAATTCACCAGTCTGTCCTCCTTTGAAGCTCACTCCATCGGCCCCTGGCACCCTGCCCAGATCCTTTGTTGCTTCCATTTACCAGCCTACAGGGTGACGGTTTTCAACTCTGAAGTTCAGCACTTTCTTTGTAGTCATCCTCTCTGCCTCAACCCTTGCCCTCATGCTGGGGGTGGAGGAGGGGGTTCAGCATTCATATTGATATTCCTCAAATGCCCTGCTCTTCTACTTCATTAACCTTCACAACTCTCATGACCTACATTTTCGCTTCAGCCCACGTAGTTGAATGGATCATCATGCCTCATCCCTCATCACTACCCCAATTATGCCATCGAAACGATCTTGCACTTTGAAATTTCACTCCACAGTCACGATCTCCTGTCCTTCTCTTCCTATGTCTCCATTCTCCAAAACCTAGGTTTCACCCTCACTGGGTTCTCTAGCCTCTCTATCCCTCATTGTTTGTTCAGCATGTGGCCCCAGCTCTGGCCTTTCATCTTCACCTTGATGTTCATAGTTCGATGCACTCTTCTCCACCCTTGAATTCCTTATCCATCTGTATTGCCATTTGTAGCCTGCCAATCCTCATCTCAGGCTGACCATGACCTGCCATCTCTGTTCACGCTCCCAAGATGTTGATTGCAGCTCGACTCAATCAGACAGTGGTTTAATTTGGTTCACTGCAAGTTCATGCTAAACCTATTTAACTGGATCCTTGAAGATGCATAGAATTTCAGAATTGGAAGAGGCCTGAGGAATCCCTGTGATCTGACTTGTTCCTGGGTAAGAATCTCCTCTACAGATTACTGTGCAAGTGCTCATCCCACCTTTGTTTGGAAACTTCCAGTAAAGATCAATCCACTATCTCTCAAGGGAGCCCATTCTACCTTGGGATAGCTCCTATTTTCAGGAAGTTTTGTTTTTTCCTTATACTAAACCTACATTTACCTCATTGAAACTACTATGCATTGCTCCTAGTTCTATACTTTGGGGCAAAACAGAACATGTCTAATCCCTATCACATTACAGCCCTTCAATACTCCAAAGATGGCTATTGTGTCTCTCATCACATCTCCTCTCCAGGCTAAATGTTTCCAGTTCTTCAACTGATTCTCATTTGGCATGATCACAAAGTCTTTCAGGATCTGGGTTGCCCTTTTATGGATGCAATCGAGAATACCAATGCCTTTCTTAGAAGATGCTACCAAGAAGGGAACACAATGCCACGGATAAGATCTGACTATGGCAAAGATGGAGGAGACTCTTACCTCGCTAGACTAAGATATTATACTTTTCTTATTGTAGTCTATTAGCTTTCTTGGTAGCCATATCACTCCGTTGACTTACGTTAAGCTTGTAGTCCACTAAAACCCCTATATCTTTTTCAGTACAACTTCTCTCTAGTCCCACCTAACTTTGAAGTTGATTTTTTAATCCAAAATGAAAGATTCTATGTCCATTCCTATAAAATTTCTGTCAAACCATAACAGCCCTTAAGAGAAGGGTCTGTTTTTTGTGTTCATATTCCCATCTCTTAGCACGGTCCTGTCACATAATAGATACTTAGTAAATGCTTATTGACTGTTCAGGGAGGACTAGTGCCTCTGGTGTGAAGGCTTGCTGAGCCCTTTTCAAGGCTGCTCATCCACCTCTGGTGTCCACCTTTCATCCACTTAGTCTCACCTGTAGCTCCAGGAAGCTGTAGTGTATGTAGGGGCCACACCCTGGTAAAACCATCTCAGCAGATGGGCTAAACCAGGTTCAAAGTAACTGATAGACCTGTTGGTAAGTGAGGGGGATGTCTACACCACGCATGTGAAGACTTCCTCTGATGGAGGGGGCAGATGGAAACAATTTGTTCCAACAACCTAGAATCCTAATGGTGCTTCTCCTTCCTACATTTAAATCAGAATTGTAATCACCTCTGCAGATACTGGGAAAGAACAAAAATTATATTTAACAAGCATTTATTAGGCACCAACTATATGCAAAGCACTGTGGTCAGCACTTGGAATACAAAAACAATTAAACCATCCCTATTTTTCTGGTCCTTACTTCTACTAGGGGACATAGTATATACAGACGAAAAATAAATACAAGTTGATTTGAGAAGGAAGAAAGAGCTAAAAATGAGAAGACTTAGTACTGGTTAATCATAAAACATCAACTCTAGCCCTAGCTAATTCTACTTTTCCTCGTGGATCAAAACAGAAACAAGAAAAGTCAGGTACAACATCTGCAACAGAGATCTGGTTACATAGAAAGGCAGTGCGGTAGGGTGGTCTTGGGGTCAGAAGATCTGTATTCAAGTCCTTACTCTGACAGTTACTCACTGTGGTCTTGGGCAAGCAATTTAACAGCACATGTTCTACATGTAACTTGTTCTACATTTACAAGAAGTCTCTTTATGAATTTTTTTCTTTCAATGGTGAAAGGGACTTGCAAACTTTAATTTTATATAACTGTGAGTTTCATACTCTAGCATTCTGTCTCTTGTCCCAGGGGAAGGGGAGTAACATTGTTAAATATACGCAGATAAATTCATTGCAGTCAAATAGTGCTTTTGTGGTTATGTTTTACTCCACTAAAGTTTTCCTCTATGCCTCATTGTGGTATGGCAGTGATCCAGAGTTTTTGATGGCTATGCCATTAGGGTACAAGCTTGGGCAGGTCCCCATAAACTGGGAAAGCTACATGCATAGATTCTGTTTCTCTGCATTTCTGTTTTTCAAGGACCAGCTCCATTAAGTCTGGAGAAGTTCAACTCGAATTTGGTGACAGGGTAGTGAACTTTCCAGCCACAGCTACTCTCAAAAGTGGTAGAGGGTTAGGGAGCACCCCACTTATGGCTCACTTCACTCTTGGGTGGATTCACTTTTTGAGCTTCACCTCCTCACCCATAGTCTTCCTACTATGGAGATACCTTTAACCCTGAGGCTCATTCTCAGGATTGATGATTCGCTAGCCTGGATCACCATTTCAGGAGGCACCCCAGCTATGGCCACTTCACTCTTGACTTGACTCACTCTCTGGACCTCTCTACCTTCTCCCCTGTTTCCTTGTTCCCAACTAGGTGCTCTTTTCTCTTCCCCTACCCACATTCCAACTTACTTTTTTGAGTCATTTTCCCTTATTAGAATGATGAGGTAGGGCCTGTCTTGTTTGCTTAAATTTTTATCCCTAGCACTTAGTACAGCACCCAGATAACTGTTATCCACCCATCTGTCTGTCTCTTCTAGATCCTTGAAGCATTAAGGTGATACAGCTGTGGTAGATATCTTGTTTGCCAACAGACAGTGTCCTGAAAGTTTAACGCAATGTTAAGGCTTAGTAGCTTTAAACTGCTATTAACACTATCAGGGTGCCCAAAGTTCTCTTCTTGCCACGAGACTGAGAGAAACAAGCAAAGCATTGCATTAGAATAAGGTCCTTTAGGGCATACAGAACTTTTTAGGAGATACAGATCACCTGAGGTCAGAGAGAATATGCCAATAAAGCATAGAGTATACATGCTGATTATTTGAAAATTGCCTCTTTTGGGAAGCCAAATCTTAAGGATCATATAAATCAGTAGTGCTTCCGGATTGCAGAAAGCCCCAAACCCCCTTTAAATCAGGAATTGGGCCTTTTAAGGTCAAACTCAACAGAGCTGGGTGTGACTAGATGCTGGGACCTTGGGAATCCCTTCACCTTTCTGATCATCCACTTCCTCAATTGTAAAAAGAGTGGGTTTGGAAGAGATGACCTCAAAGGACACTTCCATTTCTGCACCTACGATAGTACATAATACAAAGGGGGAAAGGGAGAACCAATGCGACCTCTGCCCATGACAGTCAAAGCAGTTGGGTAGGGAGGGAAGTTTTGGTTTTCCCAGGAAGGAGTCCCTAGTATGACATACTCAACAAGTGGTCACCTGACCTACGCTCAAAGACCTACAAGCAACGGGAACTTATTACCTCTCAAAGCAGCAACAGATTCCACGTGTGGACAGCCTTCATTGTCAGTAAGATTTCCTGAGATTAAGCCTACACTTTCCTCTATGCAATTCTTACTTATTTCTCCTGATTTCTCAAATACTAAAAGGTGTACATTGTGTTGCCCCAGGAGACTTTTTCCAAGCGCCCACAAAAAAAAATAATTTCAGCCCAGCTCCCGGGTCAAACTTAAAAACCGTAACTACAACATACAGTAAAAACACAAATATCAGTACTTTAAAACAACAAGGATGATTTTTCTGGCATCCCAGGTAATTAACCTGGGTACCAGAGTACCCAGGTAACACTAGTACCTTCGATACCTAAATTAGTACTACTCGTATGGTATGATTGAAACCAAAATAAAATAATTTACGTTAACGGTACGTGCAATAGAGATGGCACTCTTCAGAGTATCACCTGAGAGGGTAATGCAGTGGCAACATGCCCAACTACATGCACATTTTCAAAGCACCATAGCACCCAGCAATCAATCATAATCAACACAGCACGGCGAACAAGGCAAAACTAGCTAGGAACAGCAAGAAAGCTATTAACAGGCTTATAAAAACACAGCTCGCCTGTGAACATTAACGGCCCTCAGGCCCTCCTCTCATACTGCATGACAAAACTATCCATGAATTCAGGAGCTCTTCTGACAATCTTTCAGAAACAAAAATCCCAATGGGAATCATTCTGGAAGTTTTAAAGACACAGACAGTCCCAGCTATGAAGCCAATGGAAAAAAGACTGTTCCCAACCATGTGTGCCATGTGTATATCTGCCAATATAAAGTGCCCATGCATCTCCCAGAATAAGATTCCCTTAGTGTTTTCCATGAAGATGACACCATCTTAGGTGGTCTGGGGCATGTGTCAACCCCACCTTACACAATGAAACACGTGTTGCATTTGGTAATGATGGGGGTCTATGAGGCCCCAGTGGGTACATTACTTAGAAGGGTGATGAGACATATTTGTGCCTTCCTGAAAGGCTTTAGAAGTGTTTTCTCCTCTATAATGGGTATTACTCAGAAGAAATACAATTAAAGCTGAATCTCATTTACTTGCATGAATAGAACGCTGCATTTATTGTGCCCTTAGGCCTTTTAGTAAACTAAGCCTCTGTTGGCTTTCATTATGTTCCTTTATTGGATCTTGAAGGCCAGGTTAAAATTCTTTGAGCTCTTCAAAATTGAATTCATTTCATTGTCTTTAATGCTTTAGCTGCCATTGGTGCTTCCCACTCCAAAACAGATCAGAGTGGTGATTATCTGGGAATATGGAACCACTGCATTCCTTGGGAACTCTTATTATCATCTTTAGCCTGGTAATTTTCTGCCCTATTACTGAGAATCAACACTGCAATTGCCTCTGGGAAAGATGTGTTAATATACTGCTCTAATGTTCTATTCACCATCTTTGTGACTTCTTAGAACACAATTTCTTTCCCTGGTCACCACTTTATATATCTCTTCATTAGAATGGAAGCTCCTTGAGGTTAGAGACTACAGCTCCTTTGCATTTGTATCCCAAGTGGTTAGTATAGTTCTTGGCACATAACAAGTTATTAATAAATTCTAATTATCCATCCATTGATTCATATATCCATCCTTCATCCATTCATCAATCCATCCATCCATCCATCCATCCATCCATCCATCCATCCATCCATCCATC
>NW_020949971.1:6832851-6866618 GCF_900497805.2 Vombatus ursinus
ATCCATCCATCCATCCATCCATCCATCCATCCATCCATCCATCCATCTATTCATTCATTCAGTCATTATTCAGGCCAACAATAAATAGTAATGAGACATGTATCTTACCATAGTAATGAATATGCTCCTGACAAAGCAGTCAACTCTGGTGTGATTTCTTAATACGCAGTGCAGTGCATTAAGGAAAGATATTTGGGCCTGAAGTCAGGCAGAGGATCTGGATTTGAATCATGGCTCTATACCACTTGTGCAACCTCTGTAAAATGAGAAGTTTTTGATTTTTGAAGATTTTTTTGATTTTTGAGGATGATTTTTGAAGAGTCTTCCTGTGATACACATGAGAATTTTGGTGAATCATCTTCAGCATGATAAAAGAGCCCATAAAAGAAATCTATAATTGAATTAGTTTTTTCATTTCATTCCTTTCAAGATCTTTTTGGAAACTCATCTCTCCAAGATGTTAGCTATCTCTCCAAACTTTCTGTTATCTTCAGATTTGATAAGATGACATCTGTGCATCTGTCCAAGTCATTGCTAAAAATGTTAAGCAGCAAAAGGTCAAACACAATTCCTGGGGCATTTGAGACTTCCTTCCAAGCTGACATGGCTTCACCAATGGCAGCTCTTCAGTTTGGGATGTTCAATCAGTCCTGAATCCACTGAATTATCCTACTTGAGTGTTCTCAGAGGAAACTGAGATAGGTGAAGGAATAGAGAGGAGAAGTCTCTGAGAGGAGGGGAAAGCAATATTAGGAGTGAGAGAACTTCTGAAAAGTTATTGAGAGAGTACACAAGATATTTTTCATTGACTTCACATTTTTCCCTGGATTCGGCCCTGACACTGATCCTCATAGCTATATTTTTCTCCTGGCAAAGAGAAGATATAAGACCGAAGTTTCATAGGGAAAGGCATAGCAAAATCATGCACTGAAATAAAGTAAACTGAACAAATGTGTAATAGGAAAGGATTAGCTAAGGCATATTTATGCCAGGAAAATACCTATGAGTCACAGTAGACCACTACTTACTCTGCATCAGTTTAAAAGATTGGGTTTCTTAGAGCCATAAGCAAATATATATCACCAGGAGGACACAAGTGTTTAAAAATATCACTAGAGAACATGTTGGGATTGGTAAATGGTTTTATTCCATTTCCCCAAAAACTAATATAACCCTCTCTCTTTCTCCTATTCAGTTCTCGACTTATCTGTACCTGGCCCAGATAGGTCTACTGAGAGACTAACTCAATAGGTCGTCAATGTCATAGTGTGGGCAGGAGTCATTTTTCAACCCTTTGGTTTTTCCCGTCCGGGCTTTTAGGCTGAGGCCTTTTAAAGAATCAACAAACACTGAGGAAGTTTGGTCGTCTTTTGGGGCTTAATACCGTCAGCACAGTTAGCTCACGATCATCTGGAAATGGGAACATTTGGAGGACTGCACTTAGGTGTTAAAACTAGGAAGAACACTATTTCCACTAATAAATTACATTACTCGAGATAATATTTCATTAATAATAGAAATAATTAAGGAAAAAATTAATAACTTCTCTGGACTTATGATTTAGCTCATTCCCTTATGAGTTCTCTCACTCAGGACTTCAGTTGATGAAGGAAGCCTGTGTATTAGAGAAAATTTCTCCAAGTAAGAAAGCTGTGAGAAAATTTTTCTAAGAAAGATGTGAAACATGAGGCTTTAAAAAATTTCTTAGAATGAATTTTTTTCCTGTGTAGTCTTTTTTGACCAGTCCCCAGAGAATGTGTACCAACCATCATGGAGGCTAGGCAAACCTGCTTGAGGAAATCCATGTTGGAAGACACCTGTCCTTTCGACTTAAGAGCATACGCAGGTATCTTGTGTTTCCTGTTGGCTTACTGCATGTCGATGACAAACAATGGTAACTGAATATAAGCCAGAATTGAGCATGTATACTAGAAAAGCTTAAATAAATAAAATCTCCCTGTCTTTCTTGATGGATTTTAAATGAGGAGAAAGTCAATTCTGTGAATCTTTGGGTAGGATGGGAGGTAACAGCTGAGGCAGACACAGGTGTTGCTGCGGTTGCCTGCTCTCCCTTGCAGGCCACCTCATGGTCATAAATGCATTGTGTGATGTTTTCCTTTTGTCTTTTTGGGTCTATTCTTTCCTAATCTTAGATGATTGAGTAGCAGAGATTGAATAGACCAGCTCATGATCTTGTGATTAGTTGAACCATCAGATATCCAGCAATTGACATCCGTGATTGAGTCTGTCATAACATAAAACCTGACCCAGGTGAGGAGTCGAGTGAGGAAACTGCAAAACAGCCGAGTAACCTTCTTGACCTCTCCCAGCAGTGGACTGACCCAGTAGCCAAGACAGCATGTCCTGAGAGCAGTCGGGCAACCTGTCTAACAGCTGGCTACACCGAAAAGTGAACTTGATGGAGGGGAATATCTTATAACTACCAACTCTTCCCCTGGCCCTGTGATGGTAGAATGTGCTCCCAGTTTAGGAAGTGGCTGCACTTTGGATCTTGTTTGCCTTCTCAGTAAATATTCCTCTGTAAAAGCTAATTGATGTTAATTATTGAAATGATATTGAGGGGATATAAATGTCAATTAATAGGTGTTGCCCAGGGATCAAACCAGATGGAGAATTTATGACTGATAATACTAGAAGACTCTCATATCCCCTTAGTTTTACTCCTAGAACCCTGCAGAGAGCAGTAGCTGAGCTCTGGGGACCTGACCTGCCAATTTAATTGGAGGTTTGGAGAGTGAGCCCAGAGTCCACGTGCTACATAGCAATCACAGAACCATAGATTTTCAGCAGTGGATAAATTCCTAGGAGTTATTTATTTCAATTTTTGCCTAACCAGGAATGTCTTTTACAACATCCCCAAGAAATGACCATTTAGTCTGTAGGCATGGGAACTCATCATCTCCTTTATCACCTGGCCTCTTTCTGTGTGTTTTTACTCATAACTCTCTTCTACATGCCGGTGACATTGGCCTCCTTACTCTTCTCACATAAGACACTTCATCTCCCAACTGCAAGCATTTTCACTGGCTGCCCCATTCCAGGCCTAGTCTTTACCTCTTGACTTCCCTGGCTTCCTCCAAGTCTTGGGTAAAGTCCCACCTTCTTTAAGGAACCTTTCCCAATCCTTCTTAATCTTAGAAGCTTCCATCTGAGATTGCCACCCATTTATCCTGTATATCTCTTGTTCGTATATTGTTGTTCTTATGTTGTCTCTTGTGACGTTGGACTGTAAGCACCTTGAGGGCAGGGACTGATTTTTTACATTTATTTGTATCCTCAGTGCTAAAGATAGTACCTGGTACACAGTAGGAGCTTGATAAATGCTAGTTGACTGACTGAACTCAGGAGACATTCCAGTACGCTTTTAGACAACTCTGTTTGGAGTGTTTTCTTTACATCAGTCTAAATTTGCCTGTCTGAAACTCCCACCCATTACTTCGGATCTAAGTAGGACACATCCTGTCCTTCCAAGTGATAGCCTTTTGATGCTTGAAGACGGGTACCATATTTCCCTTGAGCCTCATCTTCCCCAGGTGGAAACCTTCCACTCTTTTCTAGCAATACTTGTATCAAATGTATTGTGTAATAACTGTATAGCGTGCATACCCGTTCTTTCACTGTTGTGGCTGTCCTCTTTTGGACATAACCCAGATTTTTAAAAAATAGGATAGAAAGTGTTTTGTCTAACATGTTTCAAGTGCTTGGAGGGAGACAAAGAGAATTAACTAAATCAGTTTACTAGATAGTTTTATGAATTATTGTTTGCATATTCTATTTTGTCGGAACTACTTTCAACTATCCCCTCTTCAGCCATTAGTTGCACACCTTTCTGTCTCAGTTACCCCAAGAATCACCTTTTTCTGATTGGCATACAGCTAACCCAAATAACCATGAAAGTAATAGGAGACTGCAGATATCCAATTCCACATTGGCCAGCTGTCTGAATCTTCCTAGGCGCGTCCTGTTCCCCTCGACTCTTTTGGTTTGTTACCATCAAAATAGATGTCTTCTCAAGGTTCTGTATAGCCACAGAAGTCAATTAATCTGGCACCATCCTATGGGAAAACAAATATGGCAAAAATTAGAGTTAATATGGGCTAGTTTCCCATTCCAGTCTTCCCCACTAACATTCCATCATGATGGAACCAGGAATTCAAGGGAGTCAATTTTCAAACTACCCATCTCACTTAAATTTCCATTGCTCCTTGTGAAGAGCTATTCTTGATTTAAAAATTCGGGATATGCCTCTTTCCTGAACAGGTGGAAAGTTTAAAAGTCAAAATAAATTTTATTAGAGATGACATTTTAAGTGGATTTTAGTAAGTAAGAGCAGAAGAGAAGATTGGAGCTGTTTTTGTGAAATATATGTTAAAGAATGGCTTAGGAAGAGGGGTCATGCCCTGACTCCTCAGGCTGTGGTCTGCTGGTGGGGCAGTCTGAAGCCAAGCAGGGCTAATTTCAAGTGTCAGTAGTGAAGTCCCTATATGCATTGGTGTGTGTGTGTGTGTGTGTGTGTGTGTGTGTGTATTTGCATGTATGTGCTATGGGTAGTTATTTTGCACCTTGACAAATGCCAGAGTTAAGAGGAGTGCTGGACCCAGAGTCAGGAAGATTTGAGTTCAAATCTGGCATCAAACACTTACTAGCTGAGTGACCCTAGACAAGTTGCCCTCCCTTCTTCTTTTTCATCTTTTTCAATCTCAAGTTTAAATTTCCTCAACTTTAAAATGGGCATAACAACAGGCGCTATCTCCCATGGTCTTTGTGAGGATCAAATAATAGCAAAAGTGCTTGGATGGTACCTGGCACATAGCAGATGTTTAATAAATACTTGTTTCCTTCTTAATGAGGTGTCAGTCCACATAACTGGGATCAGCTCAACTCAGCAAGAGAAACATTTGTTAACATAGAAGCTATACTCATCAAGGAATGTTCACGGACAATTCAATAGACCGAAAGAGAACATCGAAGCCAATCATTTCAGAGTGGCCCCACACATTCCCTACATGAATGCCTTGCTATAGGCTTTAAGTGGATGTCTGTTCTTCCCTCAGATGTTGTGCATTGGTGGAAGAGTGTGAGCCTAGTTTGTGGGTATACTGTTATGTAAAATATGTGTTTCTTTGCATTCTCAGTCTAAGGTGGCTGATTTGTTTATGGGAAATACATTGTTGGGGGCTCATGAGCTACAGTGTTATCAGGAATGGTCAACCACAAGAGTTACACCTAGGATCCTGAGAGCAGTGAGTCACAGTAGCCACTGTTCTACTAGGAAGACCTCAACCTGCCAGTGTGGAGGAAGGCTGAAGGAAAGTTAACCACAAAGAGAGAGTGAGTGGCTTCGGAATGGGCAGCCAGAGAGGCAATTTGCATGCTACTTCAATTCTGAGTGATTCTGGAGATTTCCTGAATTGATTTAGAATAAAAGCAGCTATTTCATAAAGAGATTTGGATCTCCAGAGAAGTTTTCATTGCTTTCTTGTTATGAAACTATGAAGATATTTTTATGGAGAAAAAAAAATTGGAACTGTTGTTCAATGAAAGAAGAATATGGAAGAGTAGGTTTCCAAAGTCTGTGGAACATTGTTGGCAAAACCTGACAAGGTATTTCAAAAATAGTTACATATTCATCCCTCTAGTTTGGGCCTTGTATTTTTTTTTTTGGCAGAGGATAAGGTGAAGGGAGATAAGGAAGGAAAGAGGGAGTGGGGGTGGAGAAAATGAGAGACCTCTGTCACAGACAAAGAGACAGAGAGATAAAGACAGAGGAATGGACAAAGATGGGCAGAAGGCACACAGAAAGACAAAGACAAGGAGATTTACGTCAGGGCCTGATCTATAAATACCTCTAGTAACTCTTGTCTGGGGCTAGGGAGGTATTAATTTTGTTCTCTGAGTTGATCAGACCACCCCCATGTGAAGTACTGTGTTGTTACGGAAATCACAGGAAAGATGTGGATAAGGTGGAGGGTGTCCAGAGGAAGAGAGAATCAAGATCGTCCCATGTGGGGATCAGGTGCAGAAACCAGGGCTATTTAGCCCAGAGTATCTGAAGGGCTATCACGTGGAACATGGGCTAATCTTGACATGCTTCTGCAACACAATTCTTCATTGGTATGCTGTAGGTCACCATACTTTTCTCCATTGCCCTTTGCTGGTATCAACACCCATATGGTAACTCTAGGTGCACTCTTGGTATGCTTCAGGGCCTCTGCCCTGGACATTCTTCCCTTGACTCTGCACTCTTTCTTTCAATAACCTCTATAGCTTCCATAGATTTAATTACTATCATTATGCAGATGGCTTACAGATTCATATTTCCAACCCCAGTCTCTCTCCTGAGTTCTAGTTTGGACTCACCAACTGCCAGCTGGATATTTTAAGTTGAACATCCTATAGACACCTCAAACTTAGCATGTACAAAAATAATTCATTATCTTGTCCCCAAAACCTACCCCTCTTTTTCCTATTGCTGTCAAGGGACTCATTTTCCTCTCAGGTTTGCAGTCTTAGGATCATTCTTGACTTTTCATCCCACATATCCAATTAGTTGTTGCATCTATATCTCTTACATATGTTCCCTTCTTTTAAAAAACAGCAAGGTGGCATAGTGGATTGAGTATTGGCTTTGGAATCAGAAAGACCTGAGTTCAAATATGGCTTCAGACACTAGCTATGTGACCATAAAGCAAGTCACCTGACCTCTGTCTGTGTCAGTTTCCTCAACTGTAACATGGGAATAATAATACTACCTACCTTCAAGAGTATTCTTAAGATCCTCTGGGAGTAGAATCACAAAGATTCCGAAGATCTTTTCTAGTTCTAAATCTATGATCCTATGATACTTTTCTCCTTCATCCTCTACTCAGCTGCTTCTGCTCAATAAAATCCAGTGGCTCCCTATTACCTCTAGGACCAGATACATCTCCCTTCTCTTTGACATTTGAAGCCATTCACAATCTGGTTTTAATTTACCTTTCCAGGCTTATTTTCTACTATTTCCCTTTATATACTTAGCTTTCCTGTGCTTCTTACATGACATCTCCCACCTCTGTGGTTTTGCACGAGTTTTACCCTTGCTTAGAATGAAATTCTTCCAAAAATTCACCTCTTAGATTCCCTAGTTTCCTTCAAAGGTCGGTTCAAGGGTTATAACCTACCCAAGGCCTTTTCCGATCCCTTTAGCCGTGAGTTTCTGCCCTTTCCGATTGAATTGTATTTATTTTGTGCACATATTTGTATGTCCTTATGTAACACATTCTCTGGGGCTATCAACCCAAGTCTCACTTCCACCAGCAAGAGCCAGTTTCCCAGAAGATGGCTACTGTGCCTCCACTCAGAGTTCTAGGGGGTAGCCCCTGGTGGACTGGCAGGTGGTTACGATATGAGCCCACATCACTGTACTTTCACTGATAACTATCAGTTGCTATTAGTTAGGCAGTCAGACAATTAGTTCTTAAAACAGGCATTTTTTAAGGTGTTATAATAAGAACAGTTGGTCCAAAACATCCCCCCAAATTGGGAGCATAGCCTCCTACAAGTACATTCAGAGTTCAGGGGAAAGTCAACTTAATCTTAAAGGCACTCATGGCAAAGAGGATAACCCATAGTTTCTAGAAGTCCTTTTGATCTAAGTCTTTTTGTCTCCTTTGTGGAACCTTCAGGAAATTCTCCTTTGGCATGATGCAGATTTTAAATTGTGTCCTTGGAAAGTCCTGAAACTATCTTTCCATTGTGCGTCTAGTTTGTCGACGGCTTTCAATGCAGATGCTGCACCGGTAACTGCTATTCTTGGGGCTACTGGTAGGATGCCAACGAGCAGTCCAAATCTTCCCACCCTCTGCTATTCACAAGGTCTTCCTCTAGAAAAGGGGTGGGGAGAAGGAAGAGGCTCTCTTCCTTCCATGTTCCCCAAGCAATTTCCTTTCAGGAACTTGGCCTCTCTCCTTGAAGCTGCCTGGTACTAGAATTTGGTTGACCAGCTGGTTTGCTTTTTGTTTGAAGGCCTTTGAGTGTTTTCTATCTATGACAAGGTGGACAGATGTTCCATGCCTCTGATTGAGTGACTAATTCAACAGAAATGTCTCACCTGATAAGGTATTATTGTGACCGGAGTATCTTTATTCTTTTAATTATGGTTGGGTGATTCATTGATTGATTGATTGACTCAAGAGACCATCAACTTATATATGCAATTTTGTCTTTTCAGAGAGAATATAAGCCCCTTGATATCAGGGAGTGTTTGTTATTTATATTAGTATCCTCAGTGCCAGCGGAGGCCTGGTACACAATAGTACATGTGTGTATGTATATGTGTGTGTCTCTATATATGTATATATACATATGTATACATATATGTATATATATATATATCCATTGAGTGAGTCATACCTTATAATTAAAAAGAAAGGGAAAAGGAACAGCTAAGCACTGACAAATATATAAACAAGTTTGACAGTGTATCCAGTGTTCCACACGCATAGTCCTCCACCTGTATGAAGAAGGGAGCAAGATAATGCTGGCTCATTGAATGATTAGTTGATCAATCTTGGTTCATGGAGTTGGGGCATTGGGTGGAAATTGGGGGGAAAAAAGCAAATTTAATCTCAATATAAGCAGAAACTTTGGAACACTTAGAATTGTCCCAAAGTGGAATGGGCTGCCCTTGAAAGGAATGCGTTTCCCTTACTGAAGTTTTTTCTCTTCCGTCTACCAAGGTTCTGTAGTCAGTGACTCTGGGATAAAAATCCCACCTTGCATGCTTTATTAATTACCCTTGGACAAGTCACCTAGGCTCTCTGGGCCTCAGTTTACCCATATGAAAAATGAGATGGTTGGACTATATTATGTCTAAGTCTCTTCTAGTTGTATACTTATCCTATAAACCATCAGATGCAGCTCAGTATGATTATGATAGCGTTTGTATTTGATTTGTTAGTTTAAATTTTAATGATGCCCATCTGGCTCATGGGTGGAATTATTTTGTGTATAGAATTCCTATTAACCAAACAAAGATTCCCCCCTTTTTTCAATTGAAAATGGAAGGTCAGGCCTGTGTAAACATTTTTTTAAAATTTGAGTTGTTTATAATTCTTTTTCTGGATCTGCTGAAAAAAACATTTCTTCCTCCACTCATTTTTTCTTTTTATAGTTTGTAAACAGTTTTTCCTCAATTCTGCTTACTAAGCACAAGCCAAAATGCCAGTAGATAATTCATTTCATGTTCCACAGAGATCAGTGAATTCATATACTAACTGAGGATTCCTGGGCACAATTTTCAGCTTTATTGGACATATCCCCTTTGTTCAGTTTTCTCACAGGGCCCACATAGACTTTTCCCAACCTCAAGATCTTCTGTAAAACCATAGCTGATGTTATTTATTTTAATGCATAGGGATCCTTCTTTCCATTCCTTCAAGGAGTTGGTTAGGATTACGAATGGAATTTTCCCAAATGTTACTGTTGGTCTTCCTTCGTTTCAACAGCTGTTTGTCATCCTACTAATATGGTTTTTGGAACAAGGGTTGTTACCGAGGTTCCTTTCTGGACGACTGAAAGCCTTTTCTCTAACAAACACTAAACCCGGGAAATGTTCATGGGATGCAATGATTGCCAGATTTATTCGTGAATTCATATAATTCACCAATAATTGATTAAATGTCTCCTAGGCTTGGTGTTATGGGCTGAGAATACAAAGAGAAAAATAATACAGTTCCTACCTTTAAGGAGCTCACATTCTACTCAGAGAAATAGTACGTACTCTCATAAGTAAATACAAAATGTATACCAGGTCCTTTGTTGTCTGTCGTGGGAAGCATTAACAACTGAGAAGAAAGGTCAAGAAAGTTCTGTTATAGGAGGTGATGTTTAAGATGAGTCTTGAAGGGCATTCCAGGCCTAAGAAAAAGACTGGAATTATTAAATCTGTTGTGAAAAAAATGTCTAGGACTTTTTTTCTTGCTAAGGACTCTCAGCACCATAAAATACTGCCTACTACTCGTCCTTCTTAAGTCATACGATACCTGAGCCATGCGTTGATATTGTGAATCTCAAGCACAATAGCTTACTAAAAGGTTTGATAGGAAACATTAGGATCTCAAAGTAGACAAGCAAACGTATATCCCTGACCATAGATAGGTAAACGTAGCCCTTAAAACCTAATTGGGATAGGAATATAAAGCGAGGAATAATAAATGTTTTAATTAGAATGTCTGAATACTGTTGTTGTTATTGTTTGTCTCTATCAAAGTCATAAGGGAACAAAATCAATGAAACTACTGAAAAAAGATTTGTGGACCTGACAAAAAAATCTTTGTTTCAAGTATCATGGCATAGTGGAAAGAATATAGATTCTAAATTCATAGGACCTGTTTTCAAATCTGGCCTCTGACATTTACTTCCTGTGTGAACTTGGGTAAGTCATTTAATTTCTCTGGGCCTTAGTTTCCTTATTTACAAAATGAGAGGGCAGCATTACATTGTCTCTGAGGCCCCTTCAAGATAGAGAACTAACACAAATACATAAGACCAAGGAGCCATTCCCTAATGGATAAATGACAAAGCACATTTTTTAAAAAATCTAAAAATTTCTTTTCAAAGTACCAATAACCTTATAACAGAATGATCCAAATTACTAATAATTAGAGAAATGCATTTCAGAAAAACTATCAAGTTTCATCTCATACTCAACAAACTAGGAAACATGACAAAAGGTGGGAATTATCAATATTGGAGGGGCTGTTTAAAGACAGGTACATTAATACCCTTCTGGTGGAGCTGTAAATTGATCTGACCATTCTGAAAAGCAATGTAGAATCATGTGAAGAAAGTGACAAAAATGTTCACGGTTCTCGTCCTAGGGAATCCACTGCTTGACTATAGGCCTTAGAGGTCAGTGTTAAGAAGAAACTCCATACCCTAAAATATCTATAGAAGTACTTTTTTTGTAGTAGGAAAGAACTAGGAACCAAGTAGGGGCCCATCAGTTGGGGAATGGCTAAACAACTTATGGCACAAGAATGTAATAGAATATTAATGTGCCATTAAAAAATGAAGAATACATAGAAGCATGAAAAATCTCACGTGAACTGATGCAGAGTAAAGTGAGCAGAACCTGGAATACAACGCACAAGGTAACTATAAAAATGGGAACAGAAACAGCAAAACAACACTGGCCACTGAGTAATTATAATAACCAAACTTGCCTTAGAAAGGATAGATGACAAAAAAATGTACCTCCCTCCTTTGTATTGGGGAAGTAGAGGACTGTGGGCGTAGACCGTTGTATATAGTGTCAGCCTCAATTATGTGTTGGCTAGTTTTGCTGAAATTTTTTTTTCTTTTGCATCTTTTTTAGTCTTTGTTATAAGGGATAGCTCTCAGGGCCAGTGTAGGAAAGAGATATATTTAAAAATTAACAGAAAAAGAAATTATACCGATGCGCACATTAATAATAAAGTTAACAGTGCCCAGAGAGGATAACAATTGGATCAAAAGGTCCCAAGTCCGTACTGATACTCGATCAATAAATTAACAAGCACTTTTTAAATATTAGTTACTAGGTACCAGCCATTGTGCTAGGGACACAAAGACAAAATGAAACAACCTTTGCCTTCAAGGAGCTCACATTCAATCATTCTAATAGGGAAGACCAGATCTCTCTCTGTCTCTGTCTATCTGTTTCTATCTCTCTTTGTCTCTCTGTTTTCTCTCTGTCTGTCTCTCTGATTCTGTTTCTGTGTCTCTCTGCCTTTGTCTCTCTCCCTCTCCCTCCCTCTCCCTTTCCCTCTTATTCTTTCTTTTCCACATACATACTTGTATATGATACCCACATATAAATACAATGCATACAAAATAAATTAAAAAATAATTTTGGTTGTGAGGGCAGGCACTAGCAGTTTCAGGAACCAAAAAGACCTTATGTCAATGGTAGTACTCTGAAAGAATCTAGGGATCAATGAGGCATCAATGAGAAGGGCTTGCATTCTCGATGTGAGGGACGAGAGACATCTTGTACAAAGGTACAAATGGAGAAATAAGATGGAATGATATGTGTGAAGAATAGCAAGAAATCTAGTTTGCCTGGATTGTAGAATGTAGGAAAGAAAGTAATGTTTAATAAATTTGGAAAGATAAGTTTGGGGTAGGTTGTAAAAAGCAGCCTTGAGTGCTAAATAGAAAAGTATGTATTTTATTTTAGAGTGAATAGGGGGCACTTGGAGTTTATTGAGCAGAGATCTGACCCATATTTTGGCAAAATCATTCTGTTAGCTTTATGCAAGATAGATATGTAAATAAAATGGTTTAAAGAAACTTTCTTTTTAAAATGAAAGTTATTAGAAATATATTCATTGCTCATGGATGGGCCACATCAATAATAGGGACAGTGTTACTATGCAAATTAAATTTGCAGATCTAGCACCATACCAACAAAATTATCAAGGAAGACCTTTTACAGGAGGTTGTGTGGAACGGTGGGAGGATCTCTAGTTTTGGAATCAGAGGACCTGGGTTCTAATCTCACCTTTGGCACTTATCATTATTGATTGATATGGACAATATCAGTATCATCTTGGGCAAATACTTTCACCTCCCTGGGTCTCAGTTTCCACATTTATGAAATGAGAAGATTGGACTTTTAGGGTCCCGTCCAGCTTTAGGTCAAGGCTTCTATGATTTATAAGTCTTTGACAGTTTGCATTTGATGTTTAGAATTACACACACACATATCCTTCAGGTCACTTAGACAAAATGTTAATAAAATTAATTGGGATTACAAAAGGCTCAGAATATCAAGAGAAGTAATAAAATAAAAAGTAGAGAGAAGGAAATAGACAGGGAATAACATTTCTAAAATTCCAATTGTATTATAAATCATAATCACCCCTACTCTTTGATGCTGTAGACGAAAATAGAAAAGTAGATCCACGGAACAGACTAGATGAGGAGGAATTGAACACAATCAAACTCAATTACCCAGTTTTTAATAAGCCTGAGGACATAAACTACTTGGAGAAACTGCTGGGGAAAGTGAGCACAGTTTGGCTGGCTGAGTTTCCTTCAATACTCAGCTCAAATCCCCCAGTCTGTGGGAAATCTTTCTCACCTGCTGGTGCCTTCTCAGACATTACCTTCCCTCCATTCGGTACATACCTTGTAGGTACTTAAAGATTTATATGTTGTCTTCCTATTAGAATGTAAACTCCTGGACGGCAGGGACTGAGCACTTTTTCTTTGTATCCCTAGTGCTTCGATCAGTGCCTGGCAAACAGTTAGTACTTAATAACTGCTTGCTGATTGATGGCACAAAAAATAGGAGGCAGGAACTGTAGTAAGTGCTGGTGACACCAAAGAAGAGACCTTGCTGGTAAGGTAAGGATGAACTTTCTAATGGAGAAAGGGGGTGCACACATATAAATATATAGAGTTTGTATAAGACAGGGATGGAAACTAGACCTCTGATTTCCCAGATATTTTGGAGATTTTTCATTTGCATACAAGGAAGGCAAGAAGCACTTGTTGAGTGCCTATTATGTCCCATTAGGGGTACACGGGGTGTGAAGGAGGCTGAACGCCTCTAGTGTGTGGGCTGCTTATCCACCCAAGCCTCACTCGTGGCTCCAAGAAGCTGTAGCACATGTAGCAGCCGCACCTTAGTAAAACTGTCTCAAGAGATGGGCTAGGCCGGGTTGAGGGTCGCTGATGGGCCTCAGACCCATCCGTGAGTTAGGGGGATGTCTGTTTACCTCAAACATGTGAAGACTTCCCCTGCTGGAATGGGCAGATGAGAACAATCTGTTGCAACAGCCATGAAGGCGGCTGAAGCAGGCGCTGCAGAGCGCTCAGAGATTGCTAAGACGTCAAAGACACCAAGGGCGTCCTCCACTGCATCCTGGCTCATCACTGGTTGTCCTGACTTCTGTCTTGCTCCTGGACTTCCGTGGCTGTTGAAGAGAGAGTGAGACTGCCAACTCTGTCTCATTTTAATCTAATTCATGCACAAGTCAAGACATTGCCCCAGGATGTAATTGGTCTTCTTTGAAAACGAGGGACAGAACAACATCATGTCCCAGTCACTGTGCTGAGCCCTTTGCAAATATCTTATTTGATCCTCACAGCAATCCTGGCAAGTGGGTGCTACAATTATCCCCAATTTACTGATGAGGCAATTGAAACAAACAGAGGTTAAGTGACTTGTTTAGGGCTATACACAACTAGGTTGTATAGTGGATAGAGCACGGAGCCTGGAGTCACAAAGACCCGAGTTCAAATTCAGCCTCAAATACTTAATAACCATTTGACCCTGGGCAAGTCACTTCACCCTGTTTGCCTCAGTTCCTCATCTGTAAAATAAGCTGGAGAAGGAAATGACAAACCACTCCAGTGTCTTTGCCAAGAAAGCCCCACATGGGGTCAGGAAGAGTCAGACATAACTCAACAGCACACACAACTAGCAAGTGTCTGAGGTTGGATTTGAACTCAGATCTTCCTGACTTCAGACCCAGAGCTCTATCTACTGTACTATCAAGCTGCCTCTATAGTATTTTTTTTAAATTACAAAATAGTTTTGGTATAGAAGGTACTAGCAGCTACAAGGAATAGGGAAAAGTCTCAAATAGAAGGTAGTGCTTGAACTGAATTTCAAAGGAAACCAGGAAGTATAAGAATTAAGGAAGGAGGGAGGGTGTTCAAGGCATGGGGGACTGCAAGGCAAAGGGAAGGTGATGGAGATGGAGTGTCATACGTGTAGAACAGAGTGTAGGATAATACGACGGGGGACAGACTGTGGTGAAGAAAGAATGAAGAAAGAAAGAGGCCAGGTAAGTAAAAAGGTGCCAGGTTGTGAAGAGCTTTACATGTGAGACAGAGAAGTTTCTACTTGATCCTGTAGGTAACATGAAGCCTCTGGAGTTAATTTAGTAGAGAGTGACACGATCAGATCCAAGGTTCTGAAAACAAAATCCTGAGTTAGCTGTGTGGAACATGGATTGCAGTGTGGAGACACTGGAGGCTGGTGCTGTATACCGTTTAAAACATTGGCTCTTCCCTACCTTTCTAGTCCAATTTCATACTAATTTTCTTGGCAAGTTACTTTAGCTCTCCTAGTCCAAAAATTGGCCTTAAGGTACACTGTTAGCATGGAGACAGATTCTCAATATCCCCTTTCCTTTGTCCTGTTAAGTGCACCATTCTGCCAGGACATACTTTTGAGATTTACTATATCAGCAAATGCCTTTATGATTTTAGGTTGAGGAGTGCTGGCACTGCTTGACTGAGTCTGCCGGTCAAGTGTGCCAAAATTCTCCAATATACCTTCCTGTTGGCAAGGACAACAATTGATGTCAGGTATTTGCCCAAGTCTAATCTGAACCACACTTTGGGTTCTGACATTTCATTCAGTCCAATACACATGGAGAAGGTGGCTGCTGTGTGCAGAGCCCTGTACATGGACAGCTCTGTACTGAGAAATGACTTCTTAAAAACTAAAACAAAATCTTCCTTCATTCGCTAATGCACAGCCATTGTGGGATTTTGCAGAACCTTAACTATTCTTCAGCTAGAAACTCTTTTGTTTTTGTCTTATTGTATGGTAGAGCAGAAGAAATCCCTTGGTAGTCCAAGGTGGGGTAGGATAAGTGGGTACAGTAAAGGCGGAGATTTAATGTTCTTCCTGGATTTTCATAATGCATTGGGCATTTGACTTGGTGATTTGGAGCACCCAGGTGATCAGGGTGGGGCCAGTCTAAAGCAGAGTTCGGAAAAGGAAGAAAAATGTCTATGGCCAAGCATGCCATGTGCTTCCTAGGAACTCCATTCTCCTCACACCTGTGCTGGACACAAGTGATGGGGCTTCATCAGTGCAGGCTCTGGTTGGGTTGGGAAGACGGGAGCATTTATAGCATATCTTGTGGGAGACTCTGGAGTGGTTTGCCATTTTCTTTTCCAGCTCATTTTACAGATGAGGAATCAGAGGCAAACAGGGTTAAGTGACTGGTCCAGGATCACACAGCTAGTAAGTGTCTGAGGTGAGATTTGAATCTGAGAAGATGAGTCTTCCTGACTTCAGGAAGGCACTCTGTGCACTATGGTACCACCTTGCTACCCTCGTCAGACTTCATTCCCTGTGAAATCCTTTATCTTATTTTAACTAAATGTCCTTTTGTATTTCCATGATGTCAAATAAGCAAGTCAAGTTGGTTTGGAGAGACATAGAAAAAGGGTGGGGCGAGGGTGGAGATTTTGAATAGATGGTACTGACTATCTGTCTATCTATCTATCTATCTATCTATCTATCTATCTATCTACATCTACATATATATATATATAATTTTTTACTACTTTTAAAGTTTACAAAAAGTGCTTTACAATGAGATCTCGTTTGAACCTTACAATAACTCTGGAAAGTAGGTACCATTATTACCCCCATTTTACAGATGAGGAATCTGAGTCAGACAGAATTTCAGTAATTGCCCAGGGTTCTACAGCTAGGAAGTGCCTAAAACAGCATTTGAAGTCGGATCTTCCTGGCTCCAAATCCAGCACTTGGTCCACTGGGCCACCTAGCTTTCTGAGAGTCAAGGAATCTCCAGGAATAATCTTGGAATGTAGGTATACAACAGTGGCTCATTATATGGAATTAAGGCCTCTATTTTTGAAGCTTTTTGTATTTTTTTCATAGGGAAAATCTTTTCTGTTTAACAATTGGTTCACAGGTCTTACCAGTTTCAGATTTTTCCTCGGTCATATCTAGAGGGGAACACTCTATTCCATGGTGTAATATCATATGAATCAAAGCTTGAAATTTGTACAACATAAAAGAAACTGAGAAGGGTAATCTAAATAGTTGATGAAAAGTTTGTAAAAAAAATCATCGATACTGCTGAGTGGTTTTTGGATGAATACTTGTGCTGGCATTAACAGTTCTTAATCCTATAGGGGCAACCTTAAGAAATTAGAGAACTTTGTCTCAACCAGAGGAATAATTGGAAACAAACATGGCAGAGTCTAGTGGTAAAACCAAGTACCCATCTGCACAAAACAAAAGTCTTTTCTATGTATCATTTTTAAAAATTTTTGTTTATTTTATGTTTAATTTATGGACTAAAACAAACATTTCCATAACACAGTATGATAAAAAAAGAGGATCTCATATGAAATTGCAAATCTATTATATACAACTTGCTATTCTTTTTAAATATATAATAAAGTTATCATGTAAATATCTTTTTCCTTTCCCCCCCACCCTAGTGATGGCTACCACCACACACACACACACACACACACACACACACACGTAAATTCATTCTATACTACTTCGATTTATCAGTTCTTTCTTTAGATGCAGATAGCACCTTCCTTCACTTGTCCTTTGTAGTTCATTTGGATATTTGTAATAGTCAAAATGACTTAGTTGCTCAAAATTGTTCTTAAAATAATATTGCTGTTACTATATACAATGCTCTTGTAAGTAAAAAAAAAAATTCTTAACTAAAAAATATACACACAACTTTTCCATTCCAAACATTCATTTCTTATTTTAACTAGGTTTTCTTCAGTAAATATTGAGAAGTGTCCCACAAATTTAAAAAAAATTATTAAGCTAAAAAAAAGAACCCCAAACAAATGACCCCCCCAAGATGAGAATAAAAGTGGCTGCTCATTACCATGGATGGGAACAAGATTCACCTCCTATAAGTATAAATCTTGCTCTTTGAAATGTATTATCGACCTTGCTAAAGGAATTCATTTTTGTGGCTTGCGTTTATGGTTATACCTTAAATAAGGATATGTAATCCTATGAATTCTATTCACAAAACAGCTGGAAAGTGGGATGTTGGCTCTTACCTACCTTTCTAGTTTAATTCATATTAATCCCCTTAGCAAATCCCTTTATCTCTCTTGGCCTCAGGTCCCGTTCTGTTGGGCTGGATGGCCTCTCAGGTTTCTTACAACTCTAAGCCTAGAATCTATCATACTTTGTATGCTCTTTATTCCAGTCAAGTTGGCCCAGCCACAGAATCCCATCTCCTTTCTCTGTGCATTTTTATAGTTAGTCTTCCATGTTTGGAATGTGTTCCCTTTTCTTTTAATTTCTGTCCTCCTTCCAAGTACAGCCGCAATCCCTCCACTTATTAGCACTCTCCTCTTAAAATTCATTGGTATTACTTTACAATAAATACTTTGTATTTATTATATCTCCACTGTATCTCTCCAGCTGTGTATAAGCTTCTTGAGAGCAGGGACTGATTTGTTTTAATCTTTCAATCTCTTGCCCCTAACACAGTGTCTCAAATATTATTGATATTTCCAGCACTTACCTGGGGATGCTGGTCATACATTAAACACTTAAAAATACTTATTGATTTAACTAGGTGTTTCATAAATACTTGTTGAATGAAACTGAGATCTGGATGCTGCTTTTTTAGACAAAATCTTTTTGATTTTTGGATCGTATTTGACACAGACCATTCACGTATAATTTGGTCCATCTATCCCTTCATGGCAACTCACATTTTTTCATGAATTTAAAAAAAAATTATTATTATTAGAACTACATTTTGTAAAGAAAATCAGAATGCTTATTCATATGAAGAAAGAGAAAACAACCAGAAAATAACCCAGAATTTAGGAGAACCTTGGGAAACACCTAGAATGTAAGTTTATGTGATAGTACAGGAAGATGTGACACTATGGTTTGTTTGGAGCAGGGATTCCCAAAAACAAACAAAAAATCTATTTCTTCTGTGCACTAAAGTGTGTCTCTTGAAAGAGAAGCAATATTTCCTTTCTCAATAATTCATGGAATCATAAACAATTAAGTCTCATAGGCAGATACAGAAATGGACTTTTAGTAGATTCTTCCTGGAAACAAACCAGAGAATATGTCTCTGACCTTTTCCTAATGATCTCTAGAGAAAGGTATTTCATAACTCTCCATCAGTGACATGTTTTAGTTACTTAGTGTGGGGATTTCTCATTTGCGATGAATCTAACTTTTTCTGGCATCCTTCAAATCACAGTTTCATAATTTCATAGATTTAGAATAGGAAGTTCATCCAGTGTCGTTTGTCCAACTCATTAATTTTTATAGCTGAAGAAACTGAGGCTCAGAAAGGTAATGACTTCTTCAAGGTCACTCAGGTAATAAATAGGAGAGCTCAGGATAAGAAGCCAGGTCTTCTGACTCCAAATCTTTTACTTTCTCCATTTTAACAAATCCTTTTCCTCTGTGTTTCCCCCGGTGGAGAGAGGAAATAGTGGATCATAATTATATAATCATACTTTTCTAGCAGTAAGTCACGTCCTTTCTGAGTCTCAATTTCCTCACCTACAAGTTGAAGACAATATTACTTACGCTATTTCTTTTGTAAGGTTATATGGGTCAAATGAGATGTATGTAAAGAGTTTTTAAAGTGTGAAGTAGTACATAAATGAGAAATTTTTACTTCTATAATAATTATGCTTAACAATGATAATAATTTTGTTGTATATTTGAATGGAATAGCAAGTTGGGCATAGTAGATTTGTAATTTCATGTACAATCATCTTTTTTATTGTATTATGTTATGGAAACACTTGTTTTATTCTATAAATTAAAAATAAAATTGAAGACAACAGCAACAACAATGTTGCAACTCTTCTAAAGATGCTTTCAGCAGGCCTACAGAAAGTGGATTTACATTATGATACTTCATTCAATTTAAAAATCAATGATTTTGTCTCTCTGTGCAAAATATTAACATTAAAAGAACATTAAATATAGAAACATAATAGCAGGACAGCAACTTGTCCCAACCTTTTCTATATGAACTCCATCAAGAAAAAAACATTATAGCGAGATGAATAACAATATAAGCTTCATCTCTTCCCAAGTGTCCGTGACTCACTCCTACTAAGTCCATAGGACTTACATTTCTCTTCTCAGGCTGCTGTCTCTCAGTGGGAGCAGCTGATCCCTTGGCTTCTAGGGGTAATATTTGTGGATGACCACACTTTTAACCGTGTTTCTCCTGAGCCCCTGGTGATGTGTTTCCACAGATATCATTTGACTCAATTATCTCTTAACAAAGACATTTACTTAAATAAGACATCAAGAATAATAGTACCAAAACATTTCTTCATAAAATCAAGGTACACGCAGTCATCAATATAAATAGCATTTTTGGAGTTGAGTAGACACATTTATAGCACAATGACAGTGAGGCACATACACATAGGGAAAACATATAGCCAAGGTAATTTACAACTCTGGAACTGTAAGAGTCTTTATGTTCAATCTTTTTCTTGAACTATAGAGTCTTAATGTATTTTCTTTTTCTTTAACTGCCCTCATAAAATTTACCACTGGCATGGCTTTTGGGCTAGAGAGGTGGTTCTACTGCTTGACGAGATTTTGGAATTGCTGAATTAGAGTAACTCCGCACAGGCCATGGTGTCTCCATTGGATTCCCTTGATCTGGCTGCTGCACTGTTAGGAGAAGCTATTCTTTCACTCACATGAGCTAGCTCCCCAAATGGTACCTACAGTCTTTGCCAACTCTTACTTCAAGTTTATCTGAAGCCCTCTGTCGATCAGAATGAGCAGGGATGCTTATCCCAGATTTGGCAAAAGTTTCACCAGTCCTTCTCCCTTGGCTAGGCTCTGAGGTTTTGGTTTTGTTTGAGTTTTTCATCTTTCAGGAGGCAGTGAAAATACAGAGATATGTAGACTCTCCTCTTCTTCTATTTTGCAACCCTTCCTGGTTAAGAGTTGGTTCCCCTTAGTAAGAAGCTTCACTTTAGCTCATGTCGACCATTCATTATATTTCCCAAATCTTTATCTTTGCAGTCGGTGGCCATTTGCCCAGTAATAACCAAACAACTCTGAGATTCACGGTTCCCCAGTTCTAAATTTCTCCTGCTGGTCTTATGAAAATGAGTAGCTATAAAATAAGGTACCAGGTCAGTCTATATCTTGGGAGCAAGCCCATTTTCTCAATTTTTTGACTTTCCAAAACAACTATTCAAAGCCTCATGTTTAGTCTAAGGTAGCTAGGTGGCACAGGAGATTGAGTGCTGAGTATGGAATCAGGAAAATCTTAATTCAGAGTTAGTCTCAGACACTTCCTAGTTGTGTGACTCTGGGAAAATTACTTAACCTCTACTTGCCTCAGTTTTTTCACTTGCAAAATGGTGATAATAATAGCACCTATCTGCCAGAGTTGTTTGAGAATCAAATGATATAATATTTGTAAAATGCTCAACACCATGTCTAGTACATGGTAGGCACCATATAAATATTAGCTATTATTATTTGTTATTACCAAGCTATTATTATTAGTTATTACCTGTCTTTGCATCTTGTGACCTACAGACTTGTCAAAGTCTGGAGGGGGCAATTTTCACAATGATAATGATACCATTCTGATGGCAATGATGATGCAAGACCTAATCATTGCTACTAGAAGTTACAGATGAATTATCTTCTTGGATTACAGACATTGCTTTTTTGGGAACTTTTGGAGAAATGCCAAAGGTGAGTGAAATACCAATGCTGCAAATACAAACCCCTGGATGTCCTTGAGAATTTCAGAATTACACAAATTTAATGGAACACCATCACAAACAATTGTTCACAGTTGTTCAGACATAGTCTTAATACTAGAACACGAGGATCTGCACTGATGATGTTCTGAGTGCCTTGAAGCATGAAGGACAATGAAATATGAGTATGCATACGTGATGACAAATTAGAAAAATCTTATACTGCTAACTGTGAAGCATCTCTGGGGGATTAACTTCTGCTGGGAGATATTTTTCAGGAAAAAACAAACAAACAAGCTTGTTGCCATTAATGTTCAACTGACCAAGAAAAAAAGATCTGTCTTCAAAGACATATAGACTTGGGGTAGAGAGTGTCATTGTAGTATCATCATCTCATACCCACCAAATACTAAGAAACATGGGACCAAGTGCCCAGAATTATAACCTAGAAGCTCACTGTACTTTATGAACCAACAGAAGGCAAAGCATCATAGCAGACATTTGTCCGGGCTCTCACATATAACATTGACCCATAGTTTTTTTAATGTAATATTAATTAATTTAATTCCACTTGTTTTTATGGTTATAAGAGTATTGATATCTTTCCTCTTACATCATCTTAATTTCCCCTAAAAATTAAGAGTATTTTTGAGAGATTATTTTAATTTTCTTTTTTCTTTTAAAAATTGATATTTTTTACATTGCCAAAATTTTTGCTGGTATCCCTTCCCCTCCCAGAGAGCCATTCCATATAATTAATAATATTTTTAAAGAAAAAAGGGAGAAAAAATAAGCAAAACTGATCAGCATGTTGGAAAAGTCTAAAAATATATGAGAGTTCCACACCTGTGGAAGTCTCTCCCACTTCTACCAAAAAATGGGGGAGGGGAAATGTTTTCACTTAGTTTTTCTTTTTGGTCTGCCCAAAGCACAGATCTGACCATGTCACTCCCTTATTAAATAAATTCCAGTAGCTCAAATATAAAGAATGAAAAAAAAATAGAAGACAACATGAAATATCTCATTGGAAAAAAAAACAAAAACCAAAAACCAAAAAACAAAAACAAAAAAACCAACTGATCTGGAAAATAGATCCAGGACAGATAATTTAAAAATTATTTGACTACCTGAAAGCCATGATTAAAAAAAAGAACACAGACATCATCTTTCAAGAAATTATCAAGGAAAACTGCCCTGATATTCTGGAATGAGAGGGTAAAATAGAATTTGTAAGAATCCACTTATCACCTCCTGAAAGAGATCCCAAAAGGAAAACTCATAAGAATATTATAGTCAAATTCCAGAGCTCTCAGGTCAAAGAGAGAATATTTCAAGCAGCCAGAAAGAAACAATTCAAGTATTATGGAGCCACAGTTAGGCTAACATGAGATTTGGGAGCTTCTACACTAAAAGATCAGAGGCCCTGGAATATGATATTCCAGAGGGCAGAACAGCTAAGATTACAATCAAGAATCACCTATCCAGCAAAACTGAATATAATCTTTCAGGAGAAAAAAATAGACATTCAATGAAATAGAGGACTTTTAAATAGTCTTGATGAAAAGACCAGAGCTGAATAGAAAATTTGCCTTTCAAATACAAGACTCAAGAGAAGCATAAGAAGGTAAACAGGAAAGGGAAATCATAAGGGATTCAATAAGATTAAACAGTTTACATGCCTACATGGGAGGATGATACTTGTACCTCATAAAAAACTTTCTCATCATTAGTGTAGTTTAGGAGTATAAGTAGATAGAGGGAACAGGTATGAGTTGAATATGATGGGAAGATATCTAAAAAATAAAATTAAGGGATGAGAAAGAGGAATTCACTGGGAGGACAGAAAAGGGAGAGGTGGAATGGGGTAAATTATCTCACGTAAAAGAGGCAAGAAAAAGCTTTTACAGTAGAGAGGAAAATGGAGGAAGTGGGGGGGTGAGTGAACTTTGATTCTTATTAGAATTGGTCAAAGAGGGAATAACATATATACTACTCAACTGGGTATATAAATCTAACTTGCTCTATGGGAAAGTATGAAGGGAAAGGGATAAGAGAAGGGGGAGTAGAAGGGAGGGCAGATTGGAGGAGGTGGTAGTCTGAAGCAAAACACTTTTGAGGGGGGGCAAGGTGAAAGGAGAGAGAGAACATAGGATAAATAGGAGGAGAGGGATAGGATAGAGGGAAATACATTTAGCAATCATAACTGGGGAAAATTTTGAAGAAGTTTATCTGATACAGGCCTCATTTCTCAAATATCTAGAAAATGGAGTCAAATATATAAAAATAAGAGCCATTCCACAGTTGATAAATGATCAAGAGATATTAACAGTTTTCAGATGAAGTAATAAAAACTATCTATTGCCATATGATAAGGTGCTCTAAATTGCTGTTGCTTGGAGGAATGCAAATTGAAACAATTTTGAGGTACTACCTCATATCTATTAGGTCAGCTAATAGGACAGAAAAGGAGAATGACAAATATTGGAGGGATGTGGGAAAAATCAGACATTAGTGCGCTATTGATAGAGTTGTGAACAGATTCAATCATTCTTCAGAGCAATTTGGAACTATGCCACTACTAGGTCTGTATCAAAAAGAGATAAAAAAAACCCAAAAAACAAAAGGGCAAGTGACATATGTACAGAAATATTTATAGCAGCTCTTTTCTAGTGACAAGGAGTTGGAAATTGGGAAGATGCTCACCAAATGGGGAATGGCTGAACAAATTGTCCTAAGTGATTGTGATGGAATACTATGGTACTATAAGAAATGATGAACAGGATACTTTCAGAAAAACCTGAAAAGATTTGCATGGGCTGATGAAAAGTGAAATGTACTGTGTACAAAGTAATAGAAATATTGTAAGATGATCAACTGTAAATGACTTAGCTATTCTCAGCAATACAATGATCCAAGACAATTCTGAAGGTCTTATGATGAAAAATACTATCCATCTCCAGACAGGGAACTGATAATGCCTGAATACAGATTGAAGCATACTTTTTAAACTTTATTTTTCTTGAGTTTTTTCTTTTTTGGTCTATGTTTTCTTTCACAACATGATTAATATGGAAATATGTTTTGCATGACTATACATGTATAACCTATATTAAATTGCTTACCTTCTCAATGAGGGGGATGGGGAGGGAGAAAGAGTGAGAATTCGGAATTCAAAGTTTTAAAAACACATGTTAAAATTGTTTTTACATATAATTGGGGAAAATTTAAATACTAAATAAATTTTAAAAAATTAAAAAAATAAAGTGATTGTACAAAGTCACAGTTCTACTACCAATGCACTGGGATGTCTGCCTTCTCACAAACCTGCCAACACTGACTATTACCAACTTTAGTCATCTTTGCAAATTTGCAGAGTGTAAGGTAAAACCTTAGAATTGTTTTGATTTTGATTTTATTAGTGACTTGTACCATTCTTTTATGTGATTATTAATCATTTGAAATTCTTCTTTTGAGGAATTTGTTCATATTCTTTGACCACCTGTTTAGTGGGGATTCACTTTTGACCATATGTGTGTGTATGGATATGTATACATACACATATATGTATGTGTACATACGCATACACATAGTAACATATCCACACATGCATCACAAGCACACATATGTCTATGTGTATACATACATGTCCATATGTACATGTATGTGTGTATATGCATATATGTCTATATATACATTTATGTAGATAGATAGATAGATAGATAGATAGATAGATAAACCATCTATATATCTTACATACCAAACTCTTATCTAAGAAATTTGATACAAAGATTTTCCCCCATTTGACAGCTTTCTTTTTTAACCTGGATACATTAATTTTTTTGTGAAGAAACTTTTCAATTTCATGTAATGAAAATGACCTATTTTTTCTTTTGTAATTGTCTCTATCTCATTTGGCTAAGAACACATCTCTTGCCCATAGCTGTGAGAGGAATATGATTTGCTTATCTTTTATTTATTTTGTTATTATGATCTTTAATATCTATATTGGGTTAAGTCTATTATCTGCTAAATTGCTTTCCAGCTTTTATCAGATTGGTAGTTAATTCCTAAGTAATCTATGTTTTATGGCTTATCAAACTCTGGGTTATTTCATTCTATTATTTCTCATTCTCCCTTTGCTTTTCTTACATAATAAAAAAATACCAAATGATTTTGAAGACTACTGCTTTATAAGATAGTCTGTGGTACAGAATTGCCATCCTCTTTACATTTCTACAATTTTTTCATTATTTTCTTTGATATTCTAAGTTTTTTTTCCTCCAAATGAATTTTATTACATATTATTTTGATCTTTAATTGATATAACATTAAGCCTATAAATTAACTTTAGTAGTATTGTTATTTTTAATAAATTGGCAGGGTCCAGTCATGAATACTGACTATTCTTCTGCCTAGTTAAAGAACACTATTTTTCAACAGATACCACCATTCTAAAAACTCATAACCTCCAGAGCCCCTTAATCAGAGACATCAAAACTATGTGGGGAGAGTTTGTAGTACATCTCATCTCTATTGTTCTAAGTATTAAGCTATTCTAATGATGGTTTCAGTTAGTCTTTAAAAAAATGAAGCTTACATCTCGATACTTTTATTCAATTACAAAAACAACAAATAAATAAAATATTTTATCCACCTGTCCAATAGTTCAGTGAACACATATGAATTATAGTAGGATAATGTCCTTCTCAGGACCATTTTTATCAGAATTCCATCAACAATGATGATGACTCCACCAACAAGCACATAATACAAAAGTCAACCTTTCTTCTATAGATCATTCATTTAATTTCAAAGCTTTCTCCTTTGGTCTCATGTTCTCATCTTTTATTCATTTCTGTGGCTTTTTCTGAACCCATTCAAAATTGTTCTTATTTATCTTCAATTGGCATCTCCTCTTCTGGCAGCAGTATTTTCTGTTGCTGATAAGGTATCAGTACATTTCTTCCTATTCATAAGTAGGGTCCTGTAAGGGACTATTGATTCTTGCAAACCACTAGGACTGTATTTAGTGCTCTTATATATTGTTTTGTAAAATCCTGGGAAGAGTTTGGCATTTCAATTATGATAGACTCAACCCCTGATTAAATTTCTAATCCTCCATGTTTGAAATGTATACTCTTTTGGTAGAGTAATTACCAAGTGTAGATATTAAACCACAGAAAGGAAGGCTGACTAACTTCCACTTCAGTCCCATTCCCACTCCTCAATATGGTGCCAGCATGACCCTGGATTCTTAAAAGTGACGTGCTGATTGAAGAGGAGCTTTTTCAGGGCCTGTCATTTGGAAAGCCTCAGACACTATGCCCTTGAAGGTCCACACCTGTCATCTGAGCATCAGCTTAATTACATTCTAAGTTCATCATCATGGAGTCGGTGATTATTCCTTCCGTCTATAGCATCTTATGAAACCATCAGCTAAGGAAGGTGTGTAGGGCTTGCAGTTGGCACCAATAGAGGGAGTGCCTACATAGTTGATGTCATGGACATACTGAAATATGTTGAAAAAAATGACAAATGGCTAATCATGCCAAAAATTCAGTACCACATTGGGAGGATTCACTCCTTCTGAGAGATGTTTTTCAGGAACTACCTTCTGTCAGTGATTTGGATGGAAGCCCATATAAGATTTTTGTGCAAATTCCATTCTGGTTTGAAGGCCTTTTAGCACTTAGTCTAAAGCCCGTTGAGTGATTGACAGATTGAGACATGTTCTTACCTACTGAAGTATCAAAGCTAAAATGGGATGGGGGTGGCATCGGTCTCACTTTTACAATTTTCCCTTAGTTAGTATTTACTCTCTTCAGAAAATCTGTTGGAGTGTGTTTGGCAAAAATGAAATACTGGGTAGCTCTTTAGTGACTTGGGAAGGCTCAATATTGACCCTTTTCATACCTTCCCCATTGCCTTATACTAAAGAATCTTAGGAAAATTCCTTGCGTTTATAATCAAATCTGTTATTTCACATTCTTCCATATGTGATGGTACAACTTAACAAACAAATACCATTTTTCACAAGTCCTCATAGGTTATTGATTTTCATGTTGCTAGGTAGTGCAATGGGTAGATCACTACACCTGAAATCAAGAAGATCTGAGTACAGATCTGGTCCAAGACACTTATCTGCTGTGTGACCCTGGGCAAGTTGCTTAACCTCTGTTTGCTTCAGTTTCTTCATCTTTAAAATGGAGAAAAGAATAGTACCCACCCTCCTTGAGTTTTAGTGACAAGAAAATGAGAAATAATATTGGTAAACTGCTTTGCAAGCCTTAAAGCACAATATAAATATTAGCTACTATTATTATTGTAAAATGGACCTTCACCAACCCAGACACAATAATGAAGGGGAAAAAAAGAACAGAGGAAGGCTGGTCCCTTACAGTGTTTCCTAAGTTTGTGGACCATTCTATAGGGATTAGGGACCTGGAGTAGACTGGAAATCAACCCCTCCCTTTTCTGGTGAGAAATCAAATAAACCTAGCTGTGTGAAATGAAAAGAAAAGAAAGCTTTCTATTTCAAAAAGAAAATCCTAGCCCTTTCAGAACTTTTAAATTGCGTTCTTCTTGATGGAATTTAGGACTCAGGGTTGACTAGAAGTCACCCTCTCACCTTCAGGTGAGAAACCAAACTGATTTGGCTTTTTTTTTTTTCTGGGGGGGAGTGGCAGCTGGGGAACTTTTCCCTTTCCCTCTTCCACTGAGACCTCCTCACCATGATTCCCATTCTGCTTTGGAGCCATACTCAAAGGGTGGGTTGAGTGCAGCAAAATTCCTTTGTCTCTGCAACAATAAGGGGCAACCCTCATTTTAACAAGGAATCTCTGAAACTCATAGACCATTCAACTGGAGGTTCAGGCAAAATCCCTAGGCAGCCGTTTCTGCAGAGAGCACACCAAAATTTCTCCAGTGGTCCGTGTACCATACATGAGCCTCTAAGAGATTCAAATTTCTTCTCTGTCCGTATAACAATGGGCCTGTGCAGTTTCCCCTAATGGATCTTTGCCATGACTAGGGCAGTTCTACTGGAATTCCAAATCCCCTAGATGATAGGGCAAGGAAGTGCCATTAAAAACTAAAGAAAACAGGATACTTAAATAGTCTTGAGTAGGAGTGAGGCTCCCAAGAAAAGAGATTAAGCACTGTGTTGATTATTCAAGGGTTTCTATGTCAGCAGGCAATTGTTTAGCCTATGAACCTACAGTTCAAAAGATCTTAGACATGCTGTGTGCACTCAAGTCACAGATATCACTCATATCACAAGCATTCTGTGTCTATATAAAACTTGAAAAAAATGAACTTGTATGAGCTATCATAGTGGGCTCTAAGATAACTGCTAGGCACCGACATCTTAAGGATGCAAATTCCACATGTCTGTTGGCCTCAAATGACTATTCATTTATGTTTTTGTTTTTTTTCTGATATACATATACAGGGTGTCATATAAGTCTTACTACAGTTTTAAACTATTAAACCATGTTAAGATTTTATAATGATTTAGGCTATTAAAATTTAAAATTTCACTGACTTTTATGATATCCTATATATTACATATGAGCATATGTATTTATTATATTGTATACATGCATATGTATTATACTATGTCTTTTTTATAATAGTAAATCATGCCAGATAGATACATACCCAGGATATCACAGAAGGCTTTCTGAAGGTTTAAGGTATTAGAGTTTGTTAAGCTTTTATAATAATTTTAAGCTGTTAAAAGGTTAAAACTGAACTAAGACTTTTGTAACATACTGTATATGTATGTATTTGGTATGACATTATTTTAAAATACATGTAGTATACTGGTAGAGCCTAAATGCAGATCAAATATGTTTTTTTTTATCAAATCACTATGCAGGATTCAGTAATATAGCAAAAATCAATATGTGAACATTCAACGAGCCAACAAATGCAAAAGTCTGCAAAAATCATCTCAAAAAGAAGTGGTCTGACTTTGAAAAAAACACACATCAGAAAAAAATTACTAAAATAATAACATAAAACAAAGAATGAAAAAAAAAATGGCCAATTTTTTCTCTAGTGGATCCTGGAAACTGGAGAATTTCATAATGAATTTGGTGGAGAATCCCTCTAGGGACCCCCTAAATGGTCAAATGGCCTAAATTTATCCCAAATGAGTCCCCAAATGCAGTTCATGTAAGCCCTAGGAATCCTTATTCCAAATCTCACTCTTACAGGTGAGTCAGGTCCTTAGAAATTGCATCTCCCCTGCAGGGTTCTAGAGGTTCCCTGAGGAGACCCTTAGGTGTATTCTAAAACCATCAGTTTGAGCCCCCACCAGTGTATTTCCCCAAGATTACCAGTTGAAAATCAACTTAGCCAGTTTTAAGCATATTTTAGAAAAGGGGTGTTTACTGAGATTGTACAAAACAAATAGTTGATGCAAAATATCCCTTCCATATTTGTGATATACCTATCCACAAATATATACCAAATTCAGCTTAGAAAGCATATGTTGAGGCAGCTGGTGGCACAGTGAATAGAGCATCTTCCTGAGCTTAAATCCAGCCTCAGATACTATGTGACCCTGAGCAAGTCACTTAATCTCTGTTTGCTTCAGTTTCCTCATCTGCAAAATATGGATGATAATAATAATGTCTACCTTCCAGGGCTGTTGTGTGAATCAAATTGGATAATGTTTGTAAAGTGCTTAGCATAGTAGCTGGTATTATATAGTAGGTGCTTTATAAATATTAATGATGATGATGATGCCAAGTTGATGATGATGATGTGGCAAAGGGATAACTCATGGCTTCTAGGTACTAGAAGTCCTTTTCTCCCCTTCGTGGGAAACTCAAGAAGTTCTCCGTAAGCACTGTGAATCTCCATCCACCTGTCCTTGATTCATGGTAGAGCCACTGCCACCAGATGATCCAGGAATGCTGTTAGGGTGCTGAAAGGAAGATGGAAGATCAAAACTCTTTGAGACTTTGAAAGTTGTAAGATTCTCCTCCAGCTAAATGGACAGGCAGGAGAAGGAGAGGCATCCAAGGGCAAAACTGATGCCTCCCCACCCCCACCCCTCCCTGCCCGGCACTTTCTCTTAAGAGGTATACTGGAAAGCCATACTTGCTTCAACTTTTGGAATTAATCCCTTGTTAACTTGCTTGATGATTTATAGAAGATCTCTGGGACCTAGCCAAGTTTATTCAGTTTATCTGAACATAATTCTTTTGCAAATGTCATTATAGTTCAAAGGCCTTTGAGCACTTAGTCTGAGGCCCGTGAGTAATTGATTGATTGAGACATATTTTCAGCTAGTTAAGTTATCAAGGCCAAAATGAAGTGGGGGTGGTTTTGACATCACCCTCACCCTAGGGACAGAGGATATAGAAACATAGACTCATGAAAGAGAATACAATATCACAGGCACATAGTGAAAGCTAAGCTTAACCTGGGAAGTAAAAATTGTATAGGTGCTTTTCAGGAGAAGAAACAAAAGAAACACGGGTGTGAAACAGAAACTGTCCCCAGCCTGGATGTAAAAACCTATAGGATGTTAAGGATATCAAGGATGCCAAACAAAAAGAACATGGCACACTGCACAAAAGGAGTCACTTTGACAACAGGGATGGAATATGCCAATTCACAGTGGTGCACTATGGAATGCCTAGTAAAGGTTGCCAGCAACAATACATTGCTGCTGGTAATCTGAGCTTTATGCTAAGCTAGGCCCTTGTCTGGTCTCCCTTACATGCTGGTAGTAGGGAAGTCATGTGATTTTGATGATATAGGGTATGTCCTTATGGAAATCTCCACTTGGGATATCTAGAAATACATTTCCTTCTTCCCCAGTGTGTGTTTATATCCCTTTCTGGTGGTTTGATTGAGCGAATGCTTCCATCAAGGGTTTAATCAAGGACTCCAATGAGTCACTTAAATTTAAGGGAGAAATTGGAGCAGCTAGGTGGCACAGTGGATAGAGCTCCGGCCCTGGAGTCAGGAGGACCTAAGTTCAAACCTGACCTTTGACACTTACTAGTTGTGTGACCCTGGGCAAGTCACTTAGCCCCCAATTGCCTAACCAAAAAGCAAAAAAAAAAAAAAAGGGAGAAATTGACCAATACATCACATATACAGTATCAAAACAGTAGCAAAGTACTGTGTCCATCTGGAAATCCTATGTTTTCATTATATGGAGAATTTGGAAAACTCATAGTTCCTTGCTTTTTTTTCCCATTGGTAATCATGGTGACACACGCAAAAGCTCCCTAATATTTGTTTGTCTGGTGTCACAGCTAACACTGTTCCAGGGCCCACATGTGACATACATCAGAATTAAGGAAGAAAGCAGTTATAAAACTATAGTTGGCTCCAGCCTAGAGATGCCCATCTCACTTATTCCAGCTGAGCTCATTTCTGATTTCTCATCCCTGGAGAAAGATTACCTAGCTGTGCTCACTGGGCATATGTGAGTTCTCCAGGGGATCAGGGAGGCGGCCCATTTATAGAGGCAGTGACATCAATGTTTAACTGTGAGCCAAATACGACTGGCTGAATTGTGCTGTTCGTGACCCCACGCTTTCACAGATGTGCTTCCACATGCAAATCCCACCACAATGCTTCTGCTGTTTGACTCTACATCAATTTTTTTCTGCTTCATTTATCTCTTATCGATAACATTTTGTAACTAAATTCTTAATAGTTTTTCTTCTTTATGACCTCATCAGCTCTCATGGGTTTAATTATTAGCTCTATGAAGATGATTCACAAATCTCTATATTCACCCTCATCTCTTGATATTTGATTCTCTATCACTATCAGCCTGGAGGCATTTCAAACCCAATTTGTTAAAAAATGAATTAATTACCTTTCTCCAAAAACCTTCTCTTCTACCATTCTCCCCTGTTTTTATTGAAGATACTACCACGGATGTCTCCCTCCTCACTTTTACCTCATAAAGTCTTCTTCCCCTTTAAGGCATGGTACAAACACTACATTCCATGTGAGGCCTTCATTAATCCTTCCCCTCCCATGGCTAAAGTCCTTGATTCCTAACTATCATGTATTTAATCATCTTGAACCTATTTTTATTAATTCTGTATGCATTTATTCTGTTTATGCTCATGCATGTATATTATCTTCAGTCACACAATACAAATTCCTTGAGTGTGGGAATAGAGTCCTCCTTTGTCCTAGCATCTAACACCATGCCTGGCTCTGCCTAGGTACTTAACAAATGCTTGTCAATAAGTTGGTTATTAATCATCAGAAAGGTTGGGTGAAAAACTGATACAAAACAAGTGTTGTTGTTGTTGTTTAGTCTTGTCTGACTCTTTGTGACCCAATTTGGGGCTTTCTTGGCAAAGATACTGCATTGGTTTGCCATTTCCTTCTCTAGCTCATTTTACAGATGAGGAAATTGAGTCAAAGTTAAGTGACTTGCCCCGTGTTACATGGCAAGTAAGTGTTTGAGGCCAGATTTAACTCAGGAAGATGAATCTTCCTGACTCCAGATCCGTTATTTTATCCATTGTACCACCTGGCTGCCCCATATATAAACTGATATAAAACCAAAGTGCACAGGAAGGAGACCTTGTGGGGGTAGTGTGTCCTAGTAGAGTATTGTACCTGAGAGTACTGTTCTTGAATGAGGAGTTCTAGATTTGAAACCTGCCTCTGACACAAGCTAGGTGACCGTGAGCAAATGACTTAACGCTCAGAGTTCAGTTTCTTCATTGTGATAGATGATTAACTGGAGCCCTATTTTATTCCAATCAGTGTTGATCAGTTTGATATGAATCCATAGGGGCAATGATTATAAGTTCTGTATATTAGGCCACAGAGCTGTGAACTGTAGATTGTAAGTTCGCTTGCTTAATCACAGGAACTAATTAGAAGACCCTCACCCTTGTTTTTGCCTTTGTATGGTGACCAAGCCCAGCATGGCAGAGGCGACTCAATGACAAGGAAATTTATTTTGTCGCCCCTCCGTCCTTCATCATCCCTTTATTGCCCAATAAGGGGAGATAGCCCTAAGCACCTGACTAACAATGACCCTATTTGCTGGTCTGTGGCCTGGTACTGGCCTGGTACTGACCTCCTGGCCCATGTGGATGTTGACATCTATTTACTAGCCCAGCCCATGGATGGGCTCATCAGCTTGGTATGACCTCCTGAAAGGTCAAGATAGGTCTGTCAAGGTCTGCTCATCAACTTGTTTGTCAATCAATGGGATTCTG
>NW_020949971.1:6866628-6870286 GCF_900497805.2 Vombatus ursinus
AAGGCTCTGTATTTTTAGTTTGCTTCATCTGTACCATCCAGGCATCAGGTACCATAAAACTAAGGCCCTGGAGGAAGGCGACAGCTCAGATCATGAGGAAGATCTGAGATCCATTTCATTAGAGGGGACAATGGATTCTTTAATAAAGTGCCATTGGCTCGAAGTTCTGCCTCAGTTTTTTCTTGTAAATAGGACAATTTTAGTCCCCACATTATCTGTAAATAATTGCACTGCTGGCTTCTCAGGGTTGGCATAAGGAAAGTGTTTTTCAAATTTGAAAGCACTATATACATATTCATTATTATATTATTATGATCCAGTCTAAACTCCTCTTTTTAAAGATGAGGAAACTGGAACCCAAAGAAATGAATGCTTTCTCCAAAGTCACACAGCCAGATAAAACCAGAGTTCATATTTGGAGCCAGGTTCTCCTACTCCAAATCCAGCGCTCTTCCCATTAAAATAAGATCTGGTATAATAGAATGCTTACTCGGTTTTGCATAGTGTTTACCATATCTAGTAGCGATGAGTATGCTTCTACCATTTTGTGTAGTAGAAGGTACTTGGTTGACAGCTAGTTACTCCCTCTTCGTTAACCCATCTCCCTCATGTGGACAGCACCCTTTGTTCCTAAATCCTTTATAGCCATGACTTTCTCTTTTGTAAACAACCTTGGCCCTCTCTTCAGAGTGATAGGCTTCCTATTCAACATGTCCTTTGGGATGGAATAATGGGAAAATGGAAAATTTCCTGAAAATCCCTTAGCATAGAAGATGCAGTCACCACCCAATTGCTAGATTCTATTTCCAGGAAGTTCTGGACTCATTTTTTCTCTCTGTTTTTGGTAGCTATAAGAATATGGATAAATATTTTCTCTTCTCTGTCTAGCTCTGAGTCCTAGGGAAATCCTCAATGATTAGAAAAATATTTGGTCCTCTAAGACAGCTCCCAATCTCTTCCCCTTCTGCATCAGGTTGCAGTCCCCCAAAGTATTTATAACCTAATCACGACCCAATATTTGTGCTGGGGCCTCCCCACCTTGGCATCCAGTGACAGTGAGTTTCAGAGAATAAACAGACGTGGATGGCTTGCAACAGATTATAAATCTCATTATATTATCTTTCCCCCAAATCCTCTTCTCTATTGAACTTCTCAATCTTTTGAGGGTACCACCAACCTTCTGGTCACCCAGGTTCTAAACCTCAGTCTCATTCTTTATTACTCATGCTCTCTCACCCCATATAAATGCTTAGTTCCTAAATCTTGACACTTTTACTTACACAAAATCTTCAACATCTCTCCACTCACCCAACCACCATCATAGATCATTTATTCATTACCTCTTGCTTGGTCTGTTATAATGACCTTCTAGTTGGTGTCCTTGCCTGGAGCCTCTCCCTACTCCAATTCATTCTCCATACAGCTGCCAAGGTGATTGCCCTAAAGCTCAAGTCTGGCCACATCACCTCTTAACTCAAGTACCCCAGGATCAAATATAAACACCTCTCTTTGGCATTTAAGGCCCTTCTCAATATGGCCCTGATCTACCTTTTAGTTTTATTACACACAATTCCCTGTCCGGTACCTTAGCCCAAAGGATATTTTTGTTCTTCATAATCATAAGAAAAGAAATAAATGAAGACATCCAAACATGAATAGGAAATTAAGGCATGATGTCATTCATTAGAACCACAGAAAAAGAAATGGATTTATAATCAAAGCTTTATATAGAATTGAAATCAGAGATAACTCATTTTTACGTGTCTTTGTATTGCACACAGTAGATGTCTACACACAAGCATGACTCTTGCTGCAAATTTAGAATGTTCACCGAAAAGTGCCATAACTTATTTTTGGATTATTACGTTGTGTATCTTTCATTAAAAAAAATATTTTTTGGTGGAGGCTAGGCAATGGGGTTAAGTGACTTACCCAGGGTCACATGGCTAGTAAGTGTTATGTGTCTGGGGCCGGATTTGAACTCAGGTCTTCCTGAATCCAGGGCTGGTGCTCTATCCACTGTACCACCTAGCTGCCCCTAAAAAAGTATTTTTTTTTAAAAAAAGAGATATTCACCTGTTTGTCTAGCTACATTCATTGATTAATTAAATAATTATTAATGAACAGAATTAAATAATTATTAATGAATAGGAATTTTGTAAAAATAATCAAGCTCATTTAATCAAATCACAATGCTCTCAAAAGCAAAAAAAAAAAGGTTTTTCTATTCCACTGATAATTACCATTTAAAATAGTTTTAATTTCATCTTTAACTCAAACTTTAAAATTTTTCATTTGTATATTTTTATAATATGTGATATATTAACATAATAGTATATTTATAAAATTTAAAAATCAATTAATATTGGAGGCCTATGCCCATTTTTTATTTTTTTTAAATTGATTGGGGTGAGTAGTTGAACAAGTTTGGAGACCAATGCTTTAGAGAATCAGAATGAAAATGTTACTTACTGAGGCAAGAAGGCTTCTAGGGCATGAGGAAGCTTTTTCTCTACAGGATTTATAGGAACCTCAAAACCTGGAGGAGCACCACCATCTGTAGAATGAAGTCTCCATTCTTATTGGAGAAAGTGCTCGGTTATAAAATAATGAGCAAACTGGATAATGTCAAGGAGAAAGTTTGATTCCATTAAACAAGAGGTACTTTTAGAGGGTAAGCAGGAGATAACCCAAGAAATCCCTGGATAAAACCCCTAGAATGCTGGACATTGGCTTTGATTTTATTCTTCTACCTTGCAGTTATTCCAGATTCTAATTACAACTATTATTATTATTATTATTATTATTATTATTATTATTATTTAAACACTTCACAGAGGGATGTTTGTCACCTTTTAAAAAAGGCCTTCCGTGTCCTGACCCAAGGATACAGGCAAGGGGAAAAATAGGACAAAGAAGGTTTCCCAGAGTTTGCCTACATGGGTAAATTCCAGAGAAGAAGCTCATAAGTCAGGATAGATTATGGCCAATACAGCCACAATACCACCAGCTCCAAAACCTTTCTGCCTCATGGTATCTGCCACCTCCTGTGTTCATTTGAACTTTGATCAGTTGCAAGGGGATGTGGACTGGGGGGTGGGCTGGTGGTAGAAGAGTCCTGTCAAAAGCTAGAGCTAAAGGAGAAAGATTCCCAATCTAAAAAGGGAATCCATATTTGACATAACATATATGAGAGATGAGGGCTTAAGCACTTTGGAATGGACAAAGGATTAAACATAGATGAACCTACGTGGTCCTCTGCCAATATGAAAGAAGTGTTCAGAGAGACTCCGTTGGCCCATTCATTTGGCAGCTTGAGAGGTTGTCTTAATTGCCAAATTACACTAAGGTAAGAATAAATGTAGACATAGGATTGTAAAGGCACAGCATTTTTTGCTTTAATTCATTAGATCAGGAATGCTTCTATTTATTGACATTCTTACAGACACCTCCCTCCCTCCTTTTCTTTCCTCACTCTCTTCTTTCCTCCCTCCCTCCCTCCTTCCTTCCTTCTTTTCTTTCTTTCTTCCTTCCTTCCTTCCTTCCTCTTTCTTTCTTTCTTTCTTTCTTTCTTTCTTTCTTTCTTTCTTTCTTTCTTTCTTTCTTTCTTTCTTTCTTTCTTTCTTTCTTTCTTTCTTTCTTTCTTTCTTTCTTCCTT
>NW_020949971.1:6870686-6875758 GCF_900497805.2 Vombatus ursinus
CTTCCTTCCTTCCTTCCTTCCTTTCTTTCTATGATATATGATTGGTACATGTTTTGGAACTTATACACTTAGAGACTTGTTTGACATTGACACTAGCCTAAATTAACACAGTCAGTATGTGCCAGAGGCAAGAGGTGAACCCAGGTGTTCCTTGCCAAGGCAAGCTTTCAATCCACTAAACCTCAAAGACTGGTTAAAACATGCAAATTATCCAAATAAGTGGACCCTACTTTTCTTTTCTTTTCTTTTTTTTTAGTAGAAGCAGTAATTGAGGTAGGTTTCATCCTCAGACGGCATTAATTGCTATATGTCTTTGGAATTTTAAAGAATGTATAATATTCCTTCCCACCTATTGTATTCCATGTTACCTCACATGGAGGTGATACCAGGTTCTTAAAGATTATGTAGGCATAGCTAAAGCTCTGGAAAATGTGCCCATACTTGAAAGGCTTTGAGTACAAGATCAGTGATAGATTTTGTCTGTCATCCAAGGGCCAGTCTATCTAAGATTGGAGAGACACATCACCAAGTGAACCTTGTGGTAATTAATTTTTTGATGACAGCAACCCTTGAAGACCATCTGTCCAGTTGTAGATGATTTTGTTTAGCCTTAGTGGAAGGGATTCTCACACTGACAAAATCACAAGTCCTTAAAGCTGTTGATGTGAAGCACATAATAATCTTCTGTTTCACTTTTTCCCTTTTCTCTCAAAGGTATATATAACAATTGACTTTTAGATAATAAAATATCATTTAAAAATATGAAATTATGCCTTAAGAATCTGATCTTGAAAATGATGCTTCACTCTACCTAAGGAAAATCACAGTGATGTGTTTTCTTTTTTCTCATGCATAAACTATGGATGGGAGGACATAATTTTCTGTGTCCAACTTTGCATTTTTACTTATAGGAATGCCAAAGCTGATGCTCTCCTCCATTTTTTATTTCTCATTTCTAAACTTTTTCCAAGATGAAAGTTCTATGACTCACCTTGATGTCCTATCAGTTTTCCTCTTGTATTGTATTATATTATGTTGCATTGCATTATATTATATTGTATTATTACTTTTCATTATGTATCCTTTGTTGGTAATATTTTTATATCACTTGACAAATATAGTAAATGCATATGTAGCACTATTTGAGACTAAAAATATTTATTCTTTGCTGGATCCCAATTTGAGGCCCCTCAGGCTTGCTTCAGTTGATAAGTGTTGGGCAATTGTCCTAAGGTTTGTAGAGATTAAATGATTTGCCTATAGTCACATGGACGACAAGGTCAGGAATACGATTTGATTGCAGGTACTGCATGCCCCAAGCTCGGCAATCTAGCATTGTGTCACTTGGCCTCTAAGGGAGTGATTAGCACAAATTGATTGTCATGATTAGAAAAACTCAAAACGGATATCCAAGAACAAATAGGACAGAGACTATATGGTCAACAACTGGCAGGCAGCTTATACAGCTAATACAACCTCTTCATTCTCCTTAATTTATTTTTGCTTGATTTTTTTGTTTGCTTGTTTGTTAACACAAATAAATTCACAAACCACCCTTAAGGTAGGATCATAGGACCATAGATTAAGAGCCAGAAGCAACCTTAAAGGCTATCTAATCTAACTGTTTCATTTTACTGATGAAGAAACTGAGGCCCAGTGCAATCTTATACAATGGAATATATGGGATAAATGCAGAGCTGAGGCTTGTATCCAGGGTCTCTGCCTTTAGGTCAGGCCATTTAGATCACCTGTTTAAGGAGACAACCCCTCTTCCTACGGCTAAAAACAGTTTAACAAAATTGCACAAAATATAAATTCCAACCCCTAGTGGAGTGGTTGGGGTGTTCAGGGAGGAGTAGCACCTCTGGTGTGAGGGCTTTGCCAAGCCCTTTTTTAGGGCTGCTCATCCACCTTCGGTGTCCACCTTCACCCAATTCTCACCTGTGACTGTAAGAAGCTGTAGCATGCATAGCTGCCACGCCCCAGTAAACCATCTCAGCAGGCAGACTAAACTAGGTTGAGGGTGACCAACAGGCCTCAAACCTGTCAGTGAGTTAGGGGGATGTCTACCTCATGCATGTGAAGACTTGGCAGAATGGGTGGATGAGAACAATTTGTTCCAAAGGCCATGAAGGCAGCTGACATAGGTGATGTGGAGTGCTTAGAGCTTGGTCAGACATGGAAGATGCCAAGGTCATCCACTGCATCCTGGGCCAACAGCAGTCATCTTGACTTTTGTCTTGCCACTGGTCTTCAATGATTCTGGAATAGAGCAAGGCTGGAGACTTTGAGTAACTGACTCACTTAGATCCAATTCACTCACAAGTCAAGATATCACCTGGGATGTCATTCATTGGTCACTGAAAACAAAGGATCGACAACAACATCCAATCGTACAGTTGGAAGTTAATCTTTTGTGGAAAGAAAAGCTAGCATGCTGCTGCTGTCCATTGTATGCAGCCCCTATTTTATCTTTATTTATCTAGTTACAGTCTTGTGGTTATTGTTCCCTTGGCTCTGCTTTCTTCACTTTACATATTTTTGAGTATTTCTTCCATGTTTCTGTGATCTTTATATTTGCTGTTTCTAATATATCAATAATATTCCAATTCATTTGTACCTCTTGAGTTGCTGAAAATCAGGATTACAGAGACTTTACATACAAGTTCTGGGCATGTAAGCAAAGAAAGATTCTTGGGAGTTAACTATCATGGCAAAAAAAAAAAGTCTGTGTGAGGAATTTAGAAAGAACTGAAGTTAGTAATACTGGAGAAGTGTCTGTGGAGTAGGCATTCTGAGGGATATTCACTTGGCATTTGGGGATTATGGTAGTAATGGGCTGAGGAAGATGAGAAAGATTTTTTTTGGCTAGGCAATGGGGTTAAGTGACTTGCCCAGGGTTGCACAGGTAGTAAGTGTTATGTGTCTGAGGCTAGATTTGAACTCAGGTCCTTCTGAATCCAGGGCCAGTGCTCTATCCACTGTACCACCTAGTTGCCCCAAGATGAGGAAGGTTTTTACCCAATTTGTAATGATTCACTCATGAAAGTAGAGAGACAGTTGCAGATGAGTGACTGGACAGGAGCGATTGAAGCTGAGTCCAGCCTGAACCAGTATAGGGTGGTTGATGGTAACTGCTAAGAGAAGTCTGATCAACAATACATTTTCTTTGATTTCTTGGAGCACAGATACGGCACTGGCTTTGATCAGTATCATAGGTTATATGCTATTTAAATCTCTCATTCTCTGTCTCTCTCTCTCTCTCTCTCTCATTATTTGAAACAAATCTAATGGACAGCAATAGTGATATTTACCTAAAACTTATACATTTGGGGTTTGAGATTAAGGGAGCAAAGATAATTTATGGAAGAAGAGATTTCCTCTGGTTTTTCTTTACCAGAGAATGGGGTCTAAACATAGCTAGTTTTTGAATTTTAAGTAATTTCTGAGTTAATGCTAAATATCCCCCTTGTTTGTCTATTGAACCAGGAGAGATAAAGACTTGATAAAATGACAGGCCTACAGTAGATTCATATATGCTTGGTTTTCTTGTCCTTGGTAGCACTGGGCAATATTGCTCACTCAAAGTACTGTATCTCTACTCCACAAGATTATTACATGTCAGGCTTAGCCAACATTCTTTCTTTCATTGGTATTTTCTTTCTCATTATGAATCCATTGACTTTATGGGATTATAAATGCCTGACAACACTACTGTGATCATGTTAAGTTATGTGTTTGATAAGAAAATGTTAATGAGTATGTGGTGTGAATGAGAGGTATTGTGGACTATTCATGTACTAATTGTCAGTATATCAATGCTGTTATGGTAGCTGACTTCACATTTTTTTTGCATTTCATTTTTTAATGTGTCATCAATTTGCATATTTCTATCACTATTTTATGTTTTACATATTAATTACATGTAATAATCATTCTGTTTTTATTATAGATTCTGTAAGTTTTTTGCTTAGGTTAGCATTATTGTTACTCTAAATGCAATTTTCATGTTATGACTCATTGAAAAATGGTTGAATAGTTAGCATTTATATAGCAGTAAAAGGTGTAAAAAGCTTTGGACAAATATCACATTATATCCTCAATACAACCCTGAGAGGTGGGTCCTATTGTTATCTCCATTTTTCAGATGAGGAAACAAAGGTTGACAGGTCACACAGATAGGTGACTAGGGTCACACAGTCAATATTTGAGGTAGGATTTTAACTCAACTCTTCCTGACTTTCAGCACTCTATCCACTGAACCAACCAGCTGTGAAATGGAAGCTGGCATGTAAGAAGTGTGTTATCAAGTAATGGATATAGAAATCCAGAGGTTTCTTAATCTTAGGAATAGAGTGACAATATAAAAGAGATTATTCAAAAGAGTTTAGGAGTGATTATTCATTCACTGGACGATTGGAAAAAGCCATTCAGCCAATGTTTGATCATCAAAAAGTCCTAATCCAATGACAAGAGAAGACAGGACTTGGAAACTGATCCTGAGACTCTTTATTGAGAATGAAGAGTTGATTACACAACTGAAAGATTTTTTTGAGCTGAGATAGTTTGCATTAGAAAATCTGGGATATATGTTCAAGTCAGAAGCAGGTACCTTATCCATAGGCAGTGCCAAGTGTAAAGAATTATAATAGACCCAAGTTAAACATTTTTTAAGACTGTATAACTTAGGAGAAACTAGTAGAAGTTTGGACTTGGCATATTACAGAATTACTAAAACACTGGCAGGAATTTGAACTAGACAAAGGTTGTAATTTGGAAAAGTATGGAAGGTATCAGAGGGACTGCTTCTGAATTTGTCAGGTCTCTGCTGGGAGAAGAAACCGAAATCAAATATTAAGAATGTTTACGAAAGTAAAAGTGGCACTGGGAACTTAGCCAAAGTACTGAGATAGTAGATCCTGGGTTTCCCAATAATTATTTCTCTATCATCCAACTGTCTCTCCATCTATCCATTTATCCATCCATCCATCCATCCATCCATCCTTCTATCTATCTATCTATCTATCTATCTATCTATCTATCTATCTATCTATCTATCTATCTATCTATCT
>NW_020949971.1:6875768-6885335 GCF_900497805.2 Vombatus ursinus
TCTATCTATCTATCTATCTATCTATCTATCTATCTATCTATCTATCTATCTCTCTACTCTCTTCTCTCTCTCCTCTATCTCTATCCTTTGCCTTTCTATCTATATCCTCTCTTTATGTGTCTCTCTAGCTCTCTATCATCTATCTCTCTTTCTGATTGAGGCAGTCTGGCATTGTGAATATAGTACTAAATTTGGAATTTGAAAGACCTAGGTTCAAATCATGTGCGACATTTAACAATTACGTGACCCTGGGAAAGTCACTGGATGTCTCAGAGCCTCACTTTACTCACCTGTAAAATGAGGGAGAACAGGACTCTAAGGTTCATTTAAGCTCTACATCTATGATCTACACATTACATAGGGACACTTGTGGGGTGAATGGATAGCCTGCCCTTAAGATTGCTAGAAAAGCAAGTCATAGAATCTGAAAGTAAAGATGGTGTCAGAATGATCTGAATTGTCAAAGGATTAGGAAAATAGCTTCAGCTAAATCATATCAGCCCAAATCATTATGCCTTATTGTGCATTTTTGAAAAAGCAAACATTTGATTTCAGTAATTGGTTGAGAAGTATATCAAAGTGGCCCCACTCAGGAAAACTCAATGCTGACTAGTTTCAGAATACTTTCTCATATATGGGTTATAGAAACACAGCAAAATTAATACTCTTATGGGTACCTCCCCACCTCACACTGGAAAATTGGGTCCTCGGTGGGTGACCATCCTCTCCACGTTCTTGGTTACTCTGTGTGTGTCTGCATTAGACTCAACAGGTATGCATAGCCTTAATAGTCATCCAGTAGACAAAATTAGCTAAAAGTAAAGGCATTTACTAAGATGACATGGTAAGAACAGTAGATCTGCAACATTTCACTCCACCCCCAACATGGAGCATGCATTCGTACAATTACACCCAGCATCTTTGGAAAGAGCAGGAGCAAAATTGAATTACACTAGTGGTGAGACTCAAATGAAGGGAATACATGTGGCCAAAGCAAGTTATGCCTCCAGCATTGTAGGGTTCCAATATCCTTTCCCTTATCACGGTCTTCTCGTGCCTCTTCTTTCCCCACTTGGCTCAGCATCTCTGATTGGAAGGCTACTCATTTGAGACCCCCTGAAGTTGCCCCTCTCTGAGGCTTGACTCTACTTTCAGGATTCATTCTCTTTTGAATCCATCCTTGGCTCTCTTCTCTGCTGCCAGAGGGCATCTCTCTTTCTCTTTGCATTACTCCAGAGCTGGATGTAGTGTCTCCTGCTGGATGAGAAGTTCTGATACAAGACTGTAAGTTCAATGGCAGTGGTGATGGGAGAGAGGAGAAATGCTCTCAATACTGCCCTCTGTACAGGTATCAGAAAGTTGTTATTACAATTTCATTAGGAAATTGAGCAAGAGATAATAAATTAGAGGCACATCTTTACATTTTGTTTAACATAATATCTCTGATACCATTCTGAGATTACATCAATTGAAGCAGGGGAGCAAGCCAACTCCTCTAATTACTCCCCCCCCCCAATTATATCTTTGCTTTAACCAGCAAATCAACGAGTGATTTGGACATATCTGTTGATATCTCCAGATTGGGTTAGCGCTTCAGTGACTTGGGGAAGCTCAAGCATTGTACTTTGGAGTGCTTTCTATGTACTGAGCGAATCCATGTGGCACAATTGTTAAGCAATCCATAAAGTAATTAATAGTATTCATAAGACTCTGTCACCCATGGCAGACCAGGCTTTGAACTCTGGGAGCAACAGAAAAATGAGAAGTACAGTAGGTTGGTAAAAATAACTTTATTGAGAAAATAGAAAAAATGATGATAAAAAGCAACAGAGAGGGTCACCCTCTGTTGTACCTATCTTTCCGTATAAATATTCCTCAAATTTCCTGTCTCTGACAATCTGTCCTTTATCAAAGGCCTCTGATAGGTTCTGAGTATTCGGGGGTGACCCTGAGAGGTGGCAAAGCAATGTGAGAAGTAGGAATATCTGAAGTGAGGTTGAGGAAGCATTTAGGTGACAGGTCCTGCTCCTCCTCTCACATCATTCAGCTCACTCTCTGACCAGATAGAGACTTTTCTTTCCCTCAGCCTGGTTTTACAAAGCTAGGCGAGCCCATACTCTGTCGATCTGAATGCTTCGGGGCTTCAGGCACAGTCAATGGCCTTCCGGAATGGGCTCTACTTGAAGTTTTGTGGAAATAAGGCAGGAAGGATTAGAGTCTCATTAAGATTTTATCCAGACAAATCGTGGAGTAAGATACTCCATCTCTGCCTGCATGTCTTTGCACTAGCTGTCTACCTTGGCATTCTTTCCATTTGCATCTTTGCATCCCAGCTCCCCTAGCTGCCTTCACATGTCAACGAAAATCCTACTTTCTACAGAAGCCTTTCCTGATCCCCTTAACTCTTTTCAAATATTTTATTTGTTCTCAATTATATATAAAGACAATTTTTAACATTCAATTTTTTCAAATTTTGAGTTCCAAATTTTCTCCCTCTCTTACCTCTTCCTCCTTATGATTGTAAGCAATTTGATAGGCTATATGTATGCAATCATGTAAAATATATTTCCATATTAGTCATTTTGTTAAAGAAGAAACTGACCAAAAGGGAAAAAAACATGAAAAAATAAGGAAATTGAAAAGCAGTGTGCTTTAATCTGCATGCTGACTCTAACAGTTCTTTCTTGGGAGGTGGATAGCATTTTTCATCATGGGTCCTTTGGGATTGTCATAGATCATCGTATTGCTGAGAATAGCTGAGTCATTCACAATTCATCATCATTCAATATTGCTGTTATAGTGTACAATGTTCTCCTGGGTCTCTACTCACTTCACTTTATATCATTTCATGTAAGTCTTTCCAGATTTTTTTAAGTCTGCCTGCTCATCATTTCTTATAGCACAATAGTATTCCATTACATTCATATACCACATCTTGCTCAGCCATTCCCCAATTGATGGGCATCCCCATAATTTCCAATTCTTGGATACCACATAAAGAGCTACTATAAATATTTTTGTACAAATAAGTTCTTTTCCTTTTTTATCTCTTTAGGTTACAGGCCTAGTAGTGGTATTGCTGGGTCAAAGGGTATGCATATTTGTGCATACTTCCAAATTGCTCTCCACAATGGTTAGTTTGATCCTCCTTAATTCTAGTGCTTTCCCTGCTCAATATCTACAAGTTATCCTGCATATAGCTTGTACATAGCTGTTTGTATGTTTTCTCCCCCATTAGAATTAAGCCCTTTGAGGGCACATACTGTTTTTTGCCTTTCTTTGAATCCTCAGCACTCATAACAGTGCCTGGCACATGGTAGGTACTCAATAAATGTATATTCACTAGCAAGGCATGCAGATGTGGTTGTCTGTCTTCCACCAACCCCACCTATTCATTGCTGGTTGCCACTGCTCTTCAGCAGAGAGTAAGGCATTGAGCCCTAGTTTCATTCCAAGGATGATGGCGGTACCCAGACAGGTAGCATCAGGAGGTCCACGCAGACTTCATCATGTATGTGGCTCAGAGTATTCTGAACAGAAGGCCATTGATCCCTCTCTCTGTCTCTGAAAGTTCGCAGATGAGTGCCCTCCCTGGCAAATTGCTTTCCTCCAAATTTATGATCCCATGACTTGTATGCCTCCAAGAGCCTCGGACATGAACTGAGTGTCTCTCGAGCCCACAATCCCAGCATCTTCCTGAGTATCAGTATTGTGAGGCAAACCTCATGTGAGAGAAATAAAGAAATTCTTCTCCCCAGACAAGTACAGAAGCGGTGCTGCAGAGTTTTAGAACAAAAACAATCTTTATTTTTTAAAGGTTTTATTCACTCCATAAATGTCAAAACCATCACTCCATAAAATGTCAAAAAAGCAAAGTTATTCCTGTGGCAGAATCTTCAACAAGCATTTCTGAACTTGCAGAGGGCTGAAGAGGCTTCTGGGAATCCGAGTGAGGTTATCCATTTGGATTCCTAACCTCTTGTCCTATGTTTCTTTTGTTTGCCTCAGGGGTAAAAAAAAGTCCTTGTTCATTTTTGAGCAAAGCTAATAAATTGGACTGCAAGTATATTTAGAAATGCCAGGTGAGCACTGGCAGGCCAAGTTGCTAAGCTCTATTGTTGAGAAGAGGGGAAAGGAGACAAGGATTTTTCCTTCACGTTCTCTTCTGCCTCCCCTAACCACAATCTTCTCCACATGATCCTGGGGATATGTGTAACCCAGGTGAGTGTGTAACCAGGCTGGAGAAGAACTGTGCAAATGCCCTAATCTAGCCTTGGTAAGCCATAGTCCTGGGAGGAGAACAGTGACCCAGCTAGCATCCTCTAAAGTATGATTTAACACAGTAACATTCATGACACACAAAAGCAATGGAAAATCATGGAAAGATGTTGAGAAAACACAGGTATCTAACAGTGTTATAAAAAATGCAAATATGCCTGTTCATTCTTGTAGTATATTTGCCTACACTCTTAGGTTCCTTCATTTTCTCATCCTTCTTGGCAACCTGACCTTCTCTAGGCCAGGTGGATGTCAGGTACACATACAGAGACAGAGCTACTGTGATTACTCTAATTGAATTGGAGGTACACACACCCACACACCCACACACCCACACACACACACACACACACACGAAGTTAAAAACAAAATTCCTTTAAGGCGGTATTAATGCTTGGACTCCTACAGGGATTTTTAATACAAAGATTCCCCCAGTTCTCCTTCAGCTGTAATTTTCATCTAGAGATAGCAGCATTTGGTCACCACCCCTGTCACTTACCCGTCCCAGCCAAATTAGCAGAAGCTCATTTGATAATTGACCGAATTACCATCTGGGCTTAAATAATTCAGCCTCAGTGTGATTTCAGGTGGTCTTGGGGCGGGGGTCTAAGAATGACCTCTACTCTCTGGAGCACACTCTTCTACAAATACACACATTGTCAGTGGAAATACGAGGTAAAAACTCATAGTACACATGTGGCCAAGGCAGCCCACACCTGTGGCTTTGCAGGGCCTATGCGCTTTGTCCATTCTTGTGGGGTCTTCTCACTACTCCCTTTCGGATGTAGCATCTCTCCAGGATGGGTCCTTTGGATTTGACCCCCTGGGCCTGCTCCTCAGTCAGCTCATATCTTGACTGGCAGGGCTAGTTCTCTCTTGAATTCAGTCAGCTCTTAGCTTCTTAGGTCACGCTTCTTGAAATTGCTTCTGGCCCTGATTCTCTCTCTGTCCTTCTTTGTCTTTATCAATGTCTCTCTCTCCATGATTCCAGAAATGGATCTGGAAGTGGTGTCTCCTACTTGGCATAGAGTTCTCCTGCAAGTTGTCATGGCTGATGGAGGAGAGATAAATCTCCCTGCCCTCCTTCCCCCCACATTCCCTTCCCCAGATCCATGCTGCTTTCTGGTAGAAGTATATTATCACACTCCACAAAGCTATTCCTTACCTTAAATATCCTAAAGCTGGCAAACTTAGCATTTTCCAAGTCTTCCAGGAAGGTGGCCAAACTTTGGACATCTAATGACAACCTATCCTTCCAACTTCATTAGGGAAACGTCCTCACACTTCAAGAGATAGCACAGTATAGATGCATCTTTGCGCTTCATTAATAGCATTTCATCTGTTACCTGCCTCATCTTCTGGAATTACTTTGTCCTCTTCTCCTCCACTACATTAAGTAAATTAGAAGACCAAAGAACACACACACACACACACACACACACACACACACACACACAACCTGTTGAGAGATGCAGCCTCACTCAGAGCAATTCTCTTGTGCAAAGAATCAGGAAAGGAAAACAAATGACCAAAAGAACACAGGTGACAGTGGTTTGATGTAAGATGACCAGTACTAGCAATGTAGCAGATCCATTTTCTGCTACATTTGTGGTCTGCGTGGTCATATGAGTAATATTTATTGTTCAGTCACTTCAGTCTCTTATGAGTCTTCATGATCCCATTTTTTGGTTGTTTTTTGGCAATAATACTCAAGTGTTGCCATTTCCTTCTCCAGCTGATTTTTACAGATGAGGAACTGAGGCAGACAGGGTTAAGTGACTTGCGCAGGATCAAGTGACTTGCCCAGGGTCACATAGCTAGTAATTGTCTGAGATCAAATTTGAAGTCATGAAAATGAAACTTTCAGATTGCAAGCCCAGTACTCTATCTACTGTACCATCTAGCTGCCCAGTGAGTAATATATGCACCAGTAGATAAAGGAATACAAAGTTGCTGTGTGAGACCCTGCATTCTAACCAACCAAAATCAAGAAAGAAACAATGCCTGAGATTACTGTCAACTGTAGCAGTGACAGAGTTTTACTGGGAAATTTTGGTGTTCAATGAACACTGGAGAGATCTGAAACAAACCAAACAGAGACTTAATTGAAGGATGGAAAGGATTGAATATGATATGCCCCAGCTGAAGAAATTGGAAAATGAGTTAGAGGAAAGGCACACAAGAGAAATCAAAATATTCATCTTCTAGATATAAAGAGACAGAGATAAAAACAAACCATCTGGTCAATACACAAGGCTTATTGTAAAGATGCACAAAGAGAAACTACTCCATGTAACAACAGCTCAATAATGTTGAAACTCAGGCATCTCCTGGAAAAAAAATGATGATATGAGTGAAAGAGACATGTGCATACCAGGTCAACAACATTGTCTAAGAATGAGAAGGGCCCCAGTTCAGGAAGGAGGCTGAAGGCTAAACCCAGATGCAGAATCTTTCTTGCCTAGATCATAAGCTATAAAGTTCCCCAGGCTACAGAGGTAAGTCATAGAGTTTAGACATGCCGGTGATCAGTCAATACGATTAGCCAGTTTAGGCACCTATGCAGAAATGTCAGTAGGTTACAAAATAACTGGAAGCATCTGGCTCATGACCAAGTTTAATTATGATATTCTTAGGAAAAAATGGTAGAAGTGGTTACTCATTAGTTGAATGAAGTTCAATGATGAATTGCATATAATGTTGCATTTTAAATAAAACTTGGGTCATGGATTTAGAACTGGAAGGGACCTCAGAGGGCTTCTAGCTCAACCCCCTCATTTTACAGATGAGGAGTTATGTATACCCATTGTTCTTACCTCTGCCCAGTAGGAACAAGTAGAACAAGACCGATCCTTCCTCCATGTGACAAAACTTTCAATACATGAATACAGCTGTCATATCCCTCACGAGTGTAACCATGTCCAGTGTCTTCAACTAGTCTTCATGTAACATGCACTCAAGGTTCTTCACCATCCTGGTTTCCCCCCTTTGGATACCCTCGGCTTATTTACGTCTTTCTTAGACTGCAATACATAGAACTAAACGTAATAGTCCAGATGAGGGTCTGACTGGGACCCGGTACAATGAGGCTATCGCTTATTTATTGCTGAAAGCCATACCTCTCTTAATACAACACCATTTGGTATACCTCCCCAACCAGCTTGTAGGTTGAGTCCCAAGAAGTATGACTCCTACCCTTAGACTCCAGGGTACTCTATGCATCTGGGCTCCTACCAGTGCACTTCAAATGAACAGTCAGCCAGTAGACATAATTAACTCTTAGTATAGGCATTTACTAACTTAACATAGTAAGAACAGTAGCTAAACAAGATTTCTGCCATAAACTTGGGATGGACTCTGCCACAATGACATATGATGCGTTAGTGTTCTTTTGATTCTATATATGGCTCTCTTCTCTGCTTCCAAGAGTCATACTCCTTGACTGTTTGTAGCCTCAAGTGACTACCTCTCTGTATTCATGCCTGTCTAGATTGTGGTGTGTGTGTGTGTCTTGATGGCTGGCTTTCTAAAACTGTTGCATGGAGTGATTTCTTCCAGGAAGGGAGCTCAATGGCCAATTCAGGAGACAATTTCCTCTTGCCAGCCCCACCTCCACTCCACAGAGAGCTTGAATCTTCCCTGACTGTTGACTCTCTCTTTGATTTTCCAACTTTGACAATTGCCATACAGTCACTGGGGCTTAGCTATTTAAAGCTTCCAGGAGCAATGCTATCCTTACTTTTCTAATGGCCAGTCTCCTTTTAATTCCATCAAAGATATGTGTTCACATAACACCCATGACTGGGTCTTAACAGTTTGTTAACAAATTAATGTCCTATCATCTGTAATGGTATCCACTTACGGGGGGGGATGAGGAGGAAAACTGTTGAAGAATGGTGATACTCCCTCACCCCCACCAAAGAGAAATTTAAAAAAAAAGGACATTAGTTTCATCTACATGGAACCAGATGCCATGATACATGGAAAATGTTAGACGTATGCATGAAGCTTGCTCAGACTTTCTAAAGTTGAAAGCTGCAAAAGAACCAAACAAACATGATCATCAACCTCTCTTTGGCATTTCTTGTATATCTGTGGAATGGGGCAAGGTTATTCCCACTGTTTGAAGGGAATCTGCTATAAAACACCACAGTCCGTTGAAAGCAGCACTTTACGTTAATCCATTATGAAAGGCCTTCCCTTTAAAACCATGAAACACAGATCACAAAACTTGGAACAGATAAATCTCAGGATTTCCTCATGGCCTGAGATGATAGCTGCACTCCATCATTTTGTCAGGAAATAGGATTTCATCTTAGAGACACCATTATTTCTGAATGGAATCCACATGTCTTACTTTTAACTTTCTGTTTCATTTTCCTATCTACTTTGCATTTGGGATACAACTAATACTGTGTACAGGGCAGATTTGTTGATTATTTCATGCATGGAATAAAATAATCCAACTTCTGAAGAATTGCAATTTCAGGGAACTCAAAAGGCAGCATATATGCTGCTGATATATGTGGCACAAGTCATCTGCAGGATGCTACTAATATTGATTTTCAACTACGAAGTGGCATAGAAGATACCAGGAAGTGTCTAGGACGTAGGTGATTAGAAAAGAAGGCAGGGGTGGTCATATGGCAGGAATGAAAGAAGACAGATGGATGGTCAGAACACTACATTGGAATGCATGCACTGGTAAAGGCCCCAGAGGAAGGATCCCAGTGTGTTAAATAGATCTCTCCTAGAGGATTTGTGGACGAACATGGAAAAAACTGTTACAGGATGAAAAGGCATGGACGGGACATAGTCTGTACTAACGGAGAGAATGCTCACATCTTGTATCAATTTGTTATTCTAATGTAATGTAGACCTCTGGCAACATGACATGTGCCATGCCACTTCCAAAATAATCATATACATTAACCTGGCTATGTGACTCCCAGGTCCAAGAACCTTCATTGATCCTCTTTTGCTTCTAGAGTAAATGGCATATTTCTTGGTATTTAACCCTCATTCCTTTGTAGCCTTAAGTCAATATTACTTCTTTTCATGTATTTCCACCTCAGACCTCTCAGGGCAGTTTCCTTGAACCCCTACAAGGGGGCATCAGGCAATATTATATAAGATAGTTTCTCAGGTTTATGAATTATCTTCCTATTGGATTGTAGCATACTTGAGATTAAGAACTTGGGGCATCTGCCACGCCTAGAGTCAAGAAGAGTCCTCTTCCTGAGTTCAAATCTGGATTCAGACACTAGTTGTGTGACCCTGGGTAAGTCA
>NW_020949971.1:6885345-6898800 GCF_900497805.2 Vombatus ursinus
TGGAGAACGAAATGGCAAACCACTCCAGTATATCTGCTAAGACAACCCTAAATGGACTCATGGAGAGTCGGACACAACAGAAAAAGTGACTAAGCAACGACCAAACTTTGCTCACCATAGCTACTCAATCAGTATTTGTTGTATTTTATTGTATTATGCCGCGTTCTGTTGATTTGTGTTAGTTGCGCTGTACTGTGCCGACTCATTTAACATATACCCTAAGAGATGAATTAAGAGTTTAAAATTAAATTAAATTTAAATTAAGAGTCGGAGGTGTGAATAATCTTGAATTTAAAAAAAAATCTGGCGACACTCGTTCTCCTGCATTGGAAATAACACGAATAGAAAGTACATGGAATGCCCTCTCCTCCCCTTGGTGCTTGTTAATCCTGCCTTTTCTCCTATGCCAGTTGCACCCTTTCACGTATTCCTCCACTCTTTTCTCTTGAACCTCACAGAACCTTCTGTTTGTATCTCTCTGACGTACCTATGTCATTGTGCAGAAAGTGGAAAAAGCCTACACTCTGGCTTTTCAGGCTTCAGTGTCAATGTCTGGAGTCCATCCTGTGGTTAAAATCCCAGGTGGCTTGTGGTTAGAGTAACAGCAAATGAACTTTCCAAGGGAGACTGAAATAGCTTTTATATTCCCCTAACAGTCACTGAACGCAGGGGCACCTGTACTGGACTTGTATAAAACAGGGCTTTACAGTCACATTTTGGTTCAAAAGAAGAAAATGATTCGAATGTGGGCCAAGGAGAGCGTGTAAATGGCAGCCCATACCTAATATAAATAGCTATATTCTTTATGGTTAGCAATATAGTTCCCTTATCCCACCCCCACCCCAAATGCCATTAACAAGCATCAAAACACTCTTAGGAGGAGCATTACTGAAATGCACAGCTGATCAAACATTGAAAAAGATTTTTAAAAAACTCACTTATCCCATCTGCTGCGGCTGCTCTCATTTCCATTAGGTGTACAAAGTCAACTCAGCTCTGATCTCTTAAGTTCATTTCTCCAATTATTTTGGCCCACTAGGAAAAGGTTATATCCATTTAAAAGGCCTAGACCAAAGTCTAGAAGTATGTGAAGATATGCTTGCTAGGAGGCAGAACCATGAGTATGCTGGAGCCAGCTCTAACTGGCTTGCAAGAGTCCATTGTTAGCTTTTCTGTGGAAACTTTTAAACAGGGCTTGATTTATTTTTGGTTTTGATTGTCTAGGCTTAAGATAGTGTTAACAATGTAAGTTAAAATTAAAAGTGTCTGTGCATATAATTTTTTTTCTGGAGAGCACTAAATGTTAAATATTCACCAACACACCCCTGTACTGTTTTATAAAGCTTACTTGAGCTTTGCAAGAAGGTAGCAGTCAGCTCAAGGAATGAAATCAGATAGGGTGCCCAATGACTGTAGGCTAAAAACAAAGATAATAACTATCACTTATGTAGCATTTCAAGGTTTGCAAAGTGTTTTCTATCCATTATCTCATTTGGTCCTCACAACATTCCTGCAAAAGACTACTAAAAAAATAGAAAAGTACGTATGTCCACTCTTAGGATATTCAGGTAGTTCTAAGGTGTAAGTAGGATCCACGTAGGAAGAAGAAACTATTTTACCTCTTCTGATTTGAAACTGAATTACCAGATTGGAAGTACTCAATTTTCATTTTTTTTTCATTGAATATTGAAAATGAAGCTTTCCGTTTTTATAGAGATGAAGTTGCTGCTTTCATATGAGAAGATGTGAGGTATCAGGGGCTTGTTTGGAATAATAGGCTGACCTTGGAAATCCTCCAGGCTTAGAACGTAGAGAGAGTACTTGAATATCTCTGGAGAGCTAGGTGGAGTAGTGAATAGAACACTGGCCTTGAAATCAGGTGGACTTGAGCTTTAATTCTGGTGTGAGATATGTACTAGTTGTGTGACTCTGGGTCAGTCACTTAACTTCTGCCTGCCTCAGTTTCCTCATCTGTAAAATGGGGATAATAATATCACCTACCTCCCAGAACTGTTATGAGGATCAAATAAGATTATAGTTATAAAGCACTTCGCACAGTGCCTGGCACATAGTAAGTGCTATATAAATATTATTATTATTATTATTATTATTATTATTATTATTATCATATCCTTCAGAAATTACTAGCTGTTTGGCCCTGGGAAAGTCACATCTCTCAGCCTTAGTTTCATCATTAGCACCCACCTTTCAGGGTTACTGTAAGGATCAAATAAGATAACATATAAAGCATTTTGCAAATCTTAAGGCACTTTATATAAATACTAGTTACTGCTAGCTAGTATTTATTTGCAGCTGTTATTAACTAGTATTTATGCAGCTGAGCCTCAAAATAGAGGGGATCGATAGCTTGCTATTTTTAGATTGCTGTCCCAGAAAAAAAGAGACCGGGTTGAGTTGGGCACGAGAAAACCTAGCTTCCATCAGTTCAACATGACTACCATAAATGTCCTTCTACATGTCGTCACAATTGGTCTTCCCACCTCCAGTCTCTGACTCTGTCACTCCCTTGCTCCTCTTTTCTCTAGGAACAAAAGCTCTTTTTTTGTCATTTAAATCCCTTCACTATCTGGTTCCAAGATATCTTTCCATCTTTCCAAGACTTAGTATGCATTCCTTTCATAAACAGGACTTTTCAGTCTACTTACTGTCCACTCACTGACCTTTCTTCTCCCATCGCCTTTGCTTTGCCCATGCTGTTCCCCAAGCCTGAATTACGCTCCCTCATCACTCCAGCCTTTTAAGATTCCCTGTTTCCTTTAAAATTCAGCTTGAATGCCAGTTCTCATAGGAAGATTTTCCTGATCCTCTCAGCTGTTAATGCCCCTGCCCCAAATTACCTTGCATTTCATTTTTTATAAATTCACATCTATTTATAAGGGCACATGTTATTTTCCACGAGAGTATGAAAAGGATATTTCCCCTGAAAAAAAGTTAAGTTTCTCGGGGGTAGGGACTGTTTCTTTTCTGTCTGTTCGTCAGTGCCTGGTACAGAGTGATTTCTCAAGACTGGGATTCTAGACCAAATGATTTGTCTTAAGGTTCACACAGCTAGATAGCATTAGTATTACATGTATTTTCTTGGATTCTACTTCTTTAAAAAGCTTAAATTGATATCCGGGTAAGTCATCAAAACCACTTCTCCATTACACAGAATGCTTGATCACCCAGAAGAGTCCATTCACATGCCTTTCTGGGTAACACATTCACTGAATCTGCTACTCAAAGCATTTAAGCATCATTGCTCACATCAGTTAGGTATCATGTTTTTTTTTTTAAATGCAACTAACACCCTTATTTCGGAAATCTTCATTCAAATAGTACAAGCTTTAAGGAACCCCTGTCATAAATCAGACTGATTTTTTTTATTAATCATGCAGTTTTGGAGCTGGAATGAGCCTTAATCACAATCTAATCCCACTTGAATGAGAATGCCCCCTACCACCTACTTGATATGTGAACCTCTAGCCTTTCCAAGAAGGCCAGCAAGGAGAGTCTCTTGACCTCTTGAGACAGCAATCCTTTGTTAGGCAGGGGCTTCTGTGCCCACCTAAACCCCTTTGTTTCTTCTTTTCTGTGACAACAAACTGAAAACTCTGGATTGCTGTTCACCTCCATTATGTGACTCAGGAGTTGACAATAGCTAGGTAAACAGAGATCTGCCTCCTTTCCACTCCCCCCAGTTCTCTTATTTCTGTCTTTCTCAGACAAACAGAGCCACATCTAATCCATCTTCAAGGAGAGAGCCCTTCCAATACTTGAAAAAAGCTCTCAAGTTCAGTGATCACCCCATCAACAAGCATCTAGCAAGTGCCTAATATTTGCTCAGTTGCTCTGTACTGTACTAGGTAGCAGAGACACAAACATAGTAAATAAACAAGGCTTACTCTCAAGTGCTCACACTGAAGAATGCCCTCAAACATCGGTAAACTACTAGATGCGTGGATTTGGGGTGGGAAGGGTCCTCAGAAGCCTCTCATTTTTACAAATGAGGAAACAGAGGCACATGAAGATTACAGGACTAGGCCAAGGTCAGAGGGAATTTAAGTCCAGGCCATCAGATACCAGAGCCAGTGTTCTTCTCACCATACAAGAGGGACTACGTGATGTATAAATTAAAGGAAAACAAACAATACTAGCGAAGGATTAGGAAAACAAACATAGCTAAGGTGTGTGATTTGGCCCCGTTCAACTGTTTCTGACTCCTTGTGACCCCATTCGGGGTTTTCTTGGTAAAGATACTGGAGAGCTTTGCTATTTCTTTTTCAAGCTCATTTTATAGATGAGGAAAATGAGGCAAACAGGGTCACACAGTTAGCAGGTGTGTGAGGCCAGATTTGCACTCGGGTCTTCCTGACTCCAGACCCGACACTCTAGACATTATGGCACCACCCAGCTGCCCTTGGTGTGCGATTACTCCACCTTTAACCCTATGTCCAAATAATGGTCAGTTTTCCCTAGTGATCAGTATGCTCCAGGACAAACACTCACTTTAATTCTTACATTGTGAAATGTCAGCATGACTACAGGAACATAAAATGGAAATCATCCAGCGATTTCATGCCGCTCTCCTAATTGCTATTATTCAGGCTTCATTGTCTGAGGATGAGCAAATCTCAGCGTGACCCAAAGGCAGGGACAGAAGAGAGCAGATGAAGCTCCTGGCACTGATTTATTGAATTGTCAGTCCCTCCCACTTCACCGTCCTTCTGGTCCATGTGAGCTCCATAAGAAGGCTGCATTGACAAAGTCAAAGAATAGCCTCGCTTTGTTTGTGTCGTTAAGTCTATAAGGTGAAGGGACAGGAGAAGGGAATAAACTTTTATATTTCATCTACTATGTGCCACACCCTGTGATAAGCATTTTACAAATATTATCTCTGTAGCCTAGAGATACAGGGTGTCCCAAAACTTTGAGGACACCCTGTATTTATTAATAGGCCTCTAGGTGAGGCAGTGGATAGAGTGCAGGGCCTAGAATCAAGAAGACTCCGCTTTGTGTTCAAATCTGGCCTCGAGCTGGAGAAGAAAATGGCGAACCACTCCAGTGTCTTTGCCAAGAAAACCGTAAATGGGGTCACGAGAGTTGGACGTGACTGAAAAATGACTAAACAACAAGGATTTATGAATATAACTACTCCCACTAGACATTCATAAACGGTATACATCACATCACATCACATCACAAAGACATGATGCGAGCTTCATTCATTTCTTCATCCCTATACCTATTTCCTTTGTTAAGCACTTGCAGTGTTGAGTCAGAGGGACTGGATTCAAATTCTGCCTTTGATACTTCTTGTGTGGCCTCAGGCAAGTCACTAAGCCTCCCTGGTACTCAGTTTCCTCATTTGTAAAATGAAGGGCTTCCACTGGACGGCCTCCGAGAACTTCCGGCTCCATATCGATGACCTTTTCTGGAAGGAACTGTGAGGCAGGGGGGCTACCATTTGATCCAGCCAACAACTGAAAGGAGTCCCCACTAGAACGTGCCTGACAAGTGACTGTCCAGCATCTTCTCGAAGAGTTGCAAGGGGAGGAGACCAGTACCCCTCAGAACAGCCCATCCTACTTTTTGACAGCTCGCAGTTATTGTTTTCTGCTTTTTAACTTTTACAAAGTATTTCTCTTACAACACCTTGTAAGAAAAGTGGTACAAGTATTATGTTATTAGTCCCACTTTACACATGAGAAAACTGAGCTCCAGAGCAGTGAAATGACCCACTGAGGCAGGTTACCCAGGTAAGAAAAGTTAGAGGTCACATGTAAAGTAACGTCTACTGTCTCAAATAGACACCACACCAGTATCGCCTTGAGACCTGAGCATCTGCCTTCTCTTGTAGGGGTGATCTGTTTTCCCCTCTCCCTAGGGCGTATTCTTTTTATGATGAAGGGCGAGAAGGGTGAGAGCTAGGAAAGCCAGTGGTTCAATTAAGATTAGATGTCTGGAAGAAAGTGGAAAGAAAATGGTAGGTAGCAAGATAGAAGAGCTAAAAAAGCAAAGGGCCTGTGAATGATTAATTGGTTGAATGAATGTAAAAAAAATATATTAAGCACTTACTAGGTGCAAAGCACTGGTACAAATAGAAATTGATCTCTGTCTACCTGAAGAATTAGTCCCTGAATAACTATTTTAAATATACTGCCAGGGTTGATGCTTAAACCATTGAGAAAAAAAATCATAAAAATTTTCCTCTGGGACCAGTATTTGGCCAATAGTTGTGAGCAATGAGTTCCATGGATGAAAACAGCTGGGGTTAATTACCAGAGATGAACTCAGGCTTATCCCCCATTTTTAGGTTAAAGAGGATGGTGACATTTAAGCGCAGTCTTGTTTATGTCTAGATGAAGGCCCAGCCAGTCTTTGGCGTGTGGCAATGACCAGCTTGGGCTGCAGGAAGCAGTGAGAACACCAGGCCCTTAACAAGAATGGTCTGGTGCTCCATCGCATTCTCCTTTGGGCCTGCTGGGAGGATTCTGATGGATGAAATTCATCATTTTAGCAAGCCACAATGTTGTTGAGGAAGCTGTGGCATAGTGGGGAGAGAGCACTGGGCCTGCAGTCAGGAAGACAAGTTCAAATCTGGCCTCAGGCACTTACTAGCTGTGTGACCCTGAGCAAGTCACAATCTTTGTTTGTTTCAGCTTCCTCAACTGTAAAATATGAATAAAAACAGCATCTCACCCATATTTGTGAGGTTCAGATGAGACAACATTTGTAAAGCATTTACTTAGCACAGTGCCTGGTGCATAGTAGAGCACAGTGCCTGGTGCATAGTAGGAGCATAACAGCATTTACTTAGCACATAGTAGGAGCATAACAGCATTTACTTAGCACAGTGCCTGGTGCTTAGTAGGAGCATAGCACATACTTGTTGCCTTCCCCTATTACCTGCCCTGCTTTGGGAGAGACCTGTAGCAGTCAGTGCCTCTCTAATTGAAGTCCCATATCACTAATATAGTATGCAGAACATACTTGTGATATGTATGGGGTGTTCGGGGAGGACTGGTGCCTGTGGTGGGAGGGCTGACTGAGCCTGTTTCAGGGCTTTGGACTCTATGTGGCTCTCAACTCTCAACTGTGGCTCCAAGAAGCTAAATCATGTGCGGCACCCACACCCCAGTGGCCCATCTCAGCAGATGGGCTAAACCAGGTTGAGGGTAACCAGAAAGCCTCAAGCCTACTGGTGAGTTACCCCAAGCATGTGAAGACTTCCCAGCTAAATGGGTGAAAACAATTTCTTCTAATGGCCATGAAAGGGGCTGAGACAGGGACTGTGGAGCACTTAGAGCTGGGTCAGACATGGAAGATGCTGAAGATCGTCTACATCCTGGGCCATCCCCGGTCATTCTAACTTTTGTCCTTCCACTAGACTTCCATGACTCCGGAAGAGAGTGTGAGGCTGATGACTTTGTACAACTCTGCCCCACTTAAATCCAACTCATGAGCAAATCAAGACATCCTCTGGGATGTCACTGGTCCTCTTCGAAAAAGAAGGATCAACACCATCGCCACCAATAATAACAGCCGCAGAAATAACAGCCACCACCGCCATACTTACTCCTTCTGGTTCTTGGATTTTTTCACAAGGGTACACCTCATTAATGTGTAATGCTCCCTCAACCTCTTTAGTCATCTTCTTTCTTTTGAATGAGGTATTCTCACCCAGAACCATAGCCAAGTCATGGGTTTCATCCCATCATAGTTCAGTGATGGAGGAGGTCCAGTTCGCCTACTTGTGCTGGAACTTCCAAGCTTTTTTTTCATTGTTACCTAATTTTGGGGCATTTGTGTATAGACATTTGAGGTCATGGTTCTTATTATTTGTTCTTTTTTGGGCTTGCCTATGATCTTGTTGGTATAACTCCTTTACTATATCCTTTTTTTATGATAGCTAACTTGAATACACACATACATATATATATATACATACATACATATATACATATATATATGTATATAAAAAATTTAGCACAGTACCTGGAACATTAGGCACTCAATAAATGTTTATTAATATATCTATATATATATTATATCTATAGGTATGTATGTATGTATGTATGTATATGGGTGTATATATATTCTTTTTTCTCCATCCTTTTTACTAAAGCACTTTGACTTAAGTTTGCAAAGTACTTAGGAAATTCATTCTTATCAGCCTTTGTTAGGGTCAGGATTCTGTCATCCTTATATTTTATGATTTTAGACAAACATGGGGACTTGCACGAAGGAATAAGTGAAATAAGAGCGAAATGAACAGAACCAAGACAACATTGTATACAGTAATAGTAATATTGTTTTAAGATGACTTTGAGTGAATAAGCTATTTTGACTATTATTAACTATATTCAAATTAAGGAATTGACTATAAATGACATGAAGAAAGATACTATCTGAATCCAGAGAAACAAGTGATAAATAGAAGCAGGTAAAGAATAATTTTACACATATACCTATACCTATGCCTGTTTGTGTTTAATGGTAGCCATCTCTAGGGTGGGGAAGGGGAGGGAAAGGAAAAAAGGGAAAAAGAGACATTTACATGATAATGTTGTATATTTGAAAGAAATAGGGAGTTGTGCATAGTAGATTTGCAGTTTCATGTGCAATCATCTTTTTTTATTGTACTATGTCATGGAAATACTGTTTTATTCTATAAATTAAAAATAAAATAAATAAAAAAACTCCAATGTGGTTCAGAAGTCTAAATCCCATTTTTAGGTGCCACCTACTTAGCTGTTCAGTTCCCAAATTAATTTTTCTCTTCTTTGTCCCTTGTGTTCAATGGATAAAAGTGAAAAAAAAAACCCAATCTGTATACCTACAATTTCCTGCCCAAACTTTGGAATTGCTGATTATAATTTTAAGTTCTTTCTGGTAGTATCATCTGTACATACAAATTACTAGGTGTGAATAATGATCATCTCTTCATAGGTCTCAGGAAGATCTCCATTAGGTCTTGGATACATGCCCGCAGAAGGAAATGTCCATTTCTATTTTAGTTATGAGGCATATTATTTTATTCTAGAGGTATAATTTCTATTATACCTAAGTCCCCTTAAGCAAAGCATAATGAACTATTACTACTCTTTACTTCTTCTTCTGGCAGCTGTGAGATGACCCTCACTGGGGTTCACTCATCTCAGGGAGATTACAATTGCAAAGGGAAGTTGAAACTTTGGCATAAAACAAGTCTAGAGGCTTAGGTGCCTGGGGAACAAGAAGTGGAAGACAGGAATAATAAATAGAGATTATGTGACCATCAAGATGGCAGAATAGTTCTTTTATATAAACTTCTTTTGCCCTAAAACCTAAAATAAAACAATTATGTTCCAAACATAGAGTAATTACAGTTAAATCCAAAAGATGACCAAAAAAATAAATAAAACCCACACCAGGTAAAAACATCGTTAATTAACAATGGAGAATTTTGCTATTTAGAGTTTTTATTCAATGTCTCTGTCACAACTAAATTCTTGAGCACAAGCAGGTTCTCAGGTATGTGACTGAGTGTTCATCTGTAGCCATCTTTCACAGAAGCAGATTCTGCTAGCATCTGTCTGTCTATGTCTTTATCTATGTATCTGTCTGCCTCTCTCTCTCTCTCCTTACCTACCTAACTAGATATAGATATAATGCAAATATAATCAGAAGTCTGAATTAGGTATGAACAAGGTCTGGATATATTCATTGAATCAATCAATCAAGCAATCAAAGTATTTCAATTAGTTATGATAGGAAGTTGATTCAGAACCTGAATCAACTTCCTATCACTCTTCCCCTGTGGGGCTTGTACAAAGTGAGAAAGCTAGGTTTGAATTCAAGATTCAAGTAACTGGATATTTATGGTGGAAGCCTTTCATCCAAAGCCCTGAGAGGGAGGGATCCTTCTATGTTCTGGGGACCCAATCTGCCAGTGTGAGTAGGGGTTGGGAGAATAGCTGCAGAGTATATACTACATTAGCATGGAAGCTTACTTATTTGAAAGAAATATAAAGTATATTGAAAACATTGTAATAAGAGCCAAAAAGAACAAAAGGAATGTTTGGTCAGATTGTCATAAGAAACTTGAGCATCATTTTCAGCCTGAAGAATGAGAGAAGATTGAAGTCACAAAGTTATTACTTGAGTGAGCACTAGGAAAGTTAGGGTCCTATTACCGCACTCGTGAAATCAGGAAGAGTAACTTTTTTTCTGTTTGTTTGTTAGGCAATCGGGGTTAAGTAACTTGCCCAGGGTCACACAGCTAGTAAGTGTCAAGTGTCTGAGGTCAGATTTGAACTCCAGTCCTCCTGACTCCAGGATCAGAACTCTATCCACTGTACCACCTAGCTGCCCCTGGAGTAACTTTTAAAATAGGTTTTTATTGCTATTTTGTTCTTGTGTCACCTAATTTTTCTGCTGTAACCTCTTCCTAGAGAGGAATCCATTTTAACAGAAACTGTGTTTTAGTTTGTTGTTTCTAGTTGGGACAAGGGTAGGATGTAAGCTACTTGAGTGCAGGGGCTGTTTTTCATTTTCTTGCCGTATCTCTAGCACTTGATATGGCTGGCCATAGTCATTATTTAATACATCCTTGTTGAAACAAGTTAGCTTTGAACATGTAAAGACTGGGATGACAATGGAACCCATGAATGAAAGTATCTTTCAGGCACCTATTACAGAGAGAATTTAGAGAAAGAAATGGCTAATTAAACCTTGGGGTAACTCCTATAATTAAGACATAGAAGGAGAATAAAGGAGCCCGCAAAAGAGACTTTCATTTCCCAGGTTTGAGTGACAGTAGAGTTGCCTTGGATCTGGAGTTGCATAGACTAGACCTTGTTCTAGAAGTTCTGAGAAAGTTGAATTCATTGATGAAAAGAAGCCAAAAAGAAGCATAAAAGAAGCAGGTCAGAATAGAAGGGAATGGGGATGATGTCATAGAGCTCTGGCAGCTGATAGTGGGGACTGTGCAACCGCATGTGTGAAGGCTTTAGGGAAGGCTTCCTGGCCAGGGGAGACATGAGGAGAGTAAGCATTGAAGGGGAGCCCAGAACCACGGCCACTGCTGTATCAGCAAGGCTTTAGTCTCAAAGTAATAGGATCATTGGATCACAGAATTAGGTCTAGAAGAGTCTTGAGAGATTCTGGTAGGAACAATATCTTAGCCCTTCCCACCATATAGGTTAGGCTAGTTTTTTATTAAAAAAATGAAGCTTTCCTAGAGTTTTGGTTGACTCAAGGGACTGAGTTCATACTGTTGTCATCACTTCCTCATGGCCCAAGTACAAAGTAGACTTGAGGTGTTGGAGGTGGTCTCAGCTGCTTGGCTGATGAATCATAATGGAACTTGGCTCAGCTGAATCAACCAAAGGGTTTTCCAAACCAACCCTTGTTGAACATCCATCTCTTGCTCTGAGGAAGTAAATTTCCTTTATAAACTGTTGAATAACCTGTGAGTGTCTCATTCTGTTCCAGTATTGAACCTAAATGTCTAGGAGACTAGCCTGAGTCAGAATTCATTGGGTCAGAGACCCTCATTGTGTAGATGAGGAAATTGAGGCATAGAGAGGTTGAGTGAGTTGCCCAGGGTCACACAGCTAGTAAGTGTATAACATGGGATTTAAATAGAGTCTTCCCGATACCAGATCTAGCATGCTAACCACTATCCCACACTGAGACCTGGTTAGTGGGAGCAGGGCATACATGATGAGCTTGGTCCCAATAGACAAGCCCAGAGGCCAGAATTAGGTGTGAGATTAGAGGCAGAGAAGCAGCAAGGGGGCCCAGACACTGTGCCACCTGAGTTATGGTCCCAGAAATGTAAACATTTTAGTGCTTTGATGCCAGGCTGATCCCCAAGTCTAGGACATGGCAAACTAATTGTACATATGGGGCTCAAGTGGTCCCAGTTGTGGAGAATAGAGGAGTATGGGGAAAGGTTGCCAAACTAACTTTGCACTGAGGGAGAAAATTAGTGCAGCGATCTACAAGTAAAGGAGGAGAGCTTTCAAAAGGGAGGGTCTGCCAGGAATTAGGTATGTAGGTGGGGTTTTATTTTGTGCCTGGAAGAGGGACCCAGAGCCAAAAGATTAGTGGAAAATGTTGGATGAGGTCTAAAGATAGAGAATGAGCTTAACAGAAATCCACAGCTTTTATTAGGGGATGGAAGTAAAAATCCCAATGCATATATTTGCCAGGATTGACTAAAATAAATTAGTTTTTGAAACACAATCAGGCTTTCTAAAGGCTTCCCATTTTGGTTGCACTAAATTTCTTTGAATCCATTTTCTGGATAAAGGGATAATTAAAATGTGCTTCACAAATGGATCCATTTCAGTAAGAAGTATTGAGAAAAAGATTGCAGCAGGTGAATTCAGATGGATTATTATGAACAGTTTTGGTCTCAGAGGACAGCTGATGACAAGCATTTACCTCCTTTCCAATCTAATATTAACCGATCTAGTAAGTAGTTACTAAGTGCCAACTATGTGCTAAGCACCATGGTAAGAGCTGGGGCTGCAAAGACAAAACATCCTTGCCCACAAGGAGCATTCTATTGAAATATTGTCTATGCTGTTAAAGAGGAACGAGGGTGTTGAGGCATCCCATTGTATTGGTTCCCCTTTGTTACATGAGAAGTTAATTTGGTGGGTGTATTGGGAAATACCTACCTTGTTAAAATGAGTATGCCAAAGGGGGAAAATTACAAAATACCCTTCACAGAAGTGAAAGGATGGTTTTAAGAATTATCCTTTAAAAATAAATGTCTCACAACAAAGAAAACTTACTTTTACTTTGTACAATTAATTAAAAATGTGATGTGATCTGATTGGATTGAGGTTATATAATTGGGTTGAGAGGCAGCAGAATAATAAAAGATGCTTATTCTGTAAAACTAGGCAACTCACTTAATCTCTCAGAGCTACAGACAACTCTTAACATGGCAGGTTACAAAGGAGTTTTTGGTCTGTATCAGTGAAGGAAGTTTCTGTTCTGAGAGGTACTTAATGCTGATAAAATCATAGGTCTCAATCACACACATGAATGCACATACACATATATAATATGCACATATATTCATATATATGATAGCTGTTGTTGATAGATACATAGATGATAGATAGAAAGATAGATGGTTACATATATAAATCAGGGTATGCTGGAGCCAGCTCAAACTGGCCCCAGATCTGACAGTTAAACTTTTGTTAAGTGAAAACAGGTACATCTTGGAAAACAGCAAATGCTACAAAAAAATGCCCTGATTTATTGTCTTCTTGATTGTCTAGACTCAAGAAGGTGTTAATAATGAAGATTAAACTTAAAAAGTATACCTGTATGTTTCCCTACCTAGAGAACTGGTTGTTAAACATTTTCCATCACACTCCAGAATACAAGATTAGTAGATTCTCTCTCTCTCTCTCTCTCTCTCTCTCTCTCTCTCTCTCTCTCTCT